>NC_136806.1:44508005-45038005 GCF_951216825.1 Electrona antarctica | reverse complement strand
TTACCAAAATACGTAAAAGTAGGTCAACTGTCAATTAACTGCTAGCTGGTCTGATTTCGAAGCACACTACTAACTGACCAGCTCGCCTTAAATCCAGTTTATATTGGATGTGATTTGTCCATTCCCATCAAAGTAGCCTACTCCTCTCTCAAACCGACCAGTTTCTGTAAGCTAGATTCACTGTGGGCACTGGGCACATGTGGCAACTTTCCATTAGTTTTCTGTTCAATCTTTAGTCTGCAAATGAGTACGTTTACAAACGCAAAGCTCATGAATTGTCATTCACACCGTTCAGCTATGGTTCAGCTTGCCCCAGAGGGGGCGGAGATCAGAGAGAGACGTTGCTGGAAACTATAGACAGCTGTAGAATTCTCTAGAATTTCTACTAAATCTAATCTAACAATACAAACCTTCTCTTATGGGGCCGGTCACTGGCCCAACAATATTTTCAATTTGTGAGTCCTTCACATTAAGATATTTCCGAAACACTGGGACCTAATATTTATAATAGTGTCTCTCAAGATGAGGTTTAGCAGTGAGATCACCAATAACCCCGTATTGCTGTTTTGGCATCTTATCGTACTTTTCCAGAGGATAATACATTTGGCAAAAACACTGGAATATTATTACAGGAATAAGACTATGCTAACACAAAGTGCCGAATAGGATGCCCCTGTCTCTTGAAATCAGAGTGTATAGTACAATATTCCATTAGCACTGTTGCTGTGTACAGAGCACAGAGAGTAAACATGCTGGTCCCTCACAAAGAGGGATGGAGGAGGAGGAGGAGAGAGGTATGTTTCAAAAGCAGCCTTGATCCCTGGGAAGGCAAAAACAACATGTCCATAAACGTACACTCAGAGTAACAGAAGTATATGCATTATGTATGTAATAATGTGTTTACATGTGATGTTTATGTAGCCAGTTTTCCTGTGACACGCGTAGAAACAGACCCACTTGTCTTAAACATGAACACAGATAGACGATAGAGCGATAGAGACACACACATACTAAGCGGGCAGGGCCCCTGCATGGCCTCCATTTCACGCCTGCTGGTTCTATCCTTCCATCCCACATCCTCTCGTTCTGCCTCGTTTCACCTCGGCAACGAGATGGAAAGGAGATGGACGAATGGAGAAAGGGGAGGCGGGGGGGGGGGGTGACAAAGAGTAAAAGTCTTAGGAGAAATAGCTTCTGTTTCTTCCTGTGAATCTGATGGATGACAAAACCTTTGACTCAGAGGAACAACGGGAGTTCTTGAGCTCCATATTTGTAACGGGACGAAACAAAAGGTTGACAAAATGTCATTTGGAATTGTGTTTTCCTTTACCTTCAATTCTATCGATCTGTCGGCCGCATTGATCTACTTATACGAGTGGTTCAAACATAAATATGTTATGGGCCCATCATAACTCTTGAGAGTGTACAAATGGACCCGTAAGCCGTAAGTGTATATTTCCATTTGTGAACTCTGAGTGACCTGTAACGGTCATGGGGTCCATGCACGCCACTTTGAGAAGAACCACAGGTACAGTATAATACTATGTACACTACAATGTACTGTATGTTTTTGCATTCTCTGCTGTTAGATGTTTGGTTTCCCATGCGGCAAGACCTGGTTTTAAATCCAAGTGGTTCCATAATATCCAGTAGTAACGTAGGAACGACGTAGGAAAAATGCATTAAGGGGAACTTGTACAACAGCTGCCACTGTAGTGCTCCCTGCTATAGCTAGCTGGCTTATTAATTTGTAACGCTGAATTGGCCTCTCATCTCTGAAGTGGACACTCATTTGTCTCAGCCCTAGGAGGCCTGTGTGTGTGTGTGTGTGTGTGTGTGTGTGTGTGTGTGTGTGTGTGTGTGTGTGTGTGTGTGTGTGTGTGTGTGTGTGTGTGTGTGTGTGTGTGTGTGTGTGTGTGTGTGTGTGTGTGTGTGTGTGTGTGTGTGTGTGTGTGTGTGTGCGCGCGCGCGCGCGTGCATGCACGCGCGCCTAAGAAGGATTATTAGTCGTCATTTTTACTAAATGAGTTCCTAGGAAAGTCCTTTCATCTCTCTTCTCTCTGCCTATACCTCCCTCTCTCTCTCACACATGTACTCCCTCTACTGCACTCACAACACCCCCCATCCATCGCTGTCTGGTTATTTTGTTCTACCTACCTCCCTGTTTCTCATGTGGCAGCCTCCCATTCTATCCATCTCTTCCTCCACTATAGGTCTTTCTACCATCTTATTTATATCTTAAACCTTCCTCCCAAATTCTCCCTTTCCCATTGCCCCCTCAAACTCCTATGATCCTTCTCCAAATCGCCCACTCTTCTCAGGGCTGTGTGTGCATGCATGCAGTACTGTGTATATATATAATAATGTGTTCTCTGTATTTATTGCCATTGTGGTGCATCTGCATACACCAGTGTGTGTACACTGTATGCATGCGTAAATATGTGTTTGTGACTTTGTGTGCGTCTGTGCTTCATCATAGTGATAGCTGAAATGTCACCATTCTTGAGGAATTGGGAGAAAAGATACTTTAAATTCGAGTCCGACCCTCCTTGTTTTGAATACTTTCTCTTACTTTCATGTTACTGAGCTATTACTGTACTATTATCATTTGTTTAAAGAAAGCTCTTGTGTACACACTAAGTGGTGACCACAAGATTTTGAATATCAATCAATAAACCTTGACTAACCATTTTTGACATCACATGCCCCACATCTTGAACTGGAAAAGGACCCCCTGGCGCTGCTAGTATTGGCGTCATACTACAGCTTAGGTTACACAGGATAAGAACTACCTAACTCGTAGTATTGGCGTCATACTACAGCTTAAGTTACACAGGATAAGAACTACCTAACTCGTAGTGTTGGCGTCTTGCTCATATAAACACTTTAAGCTACGATGGAAAGAAACATTGATGAGAAAGGGGGAGTGGTCGAAGGAAAAACGGAGGGAAATCAGGATGAAGGATGAAAGAGAGACGTTAAGCTAATGCTGAATATAAAATAATACTGTACCAATAAATTAAATGATGTAAAAAGGAGCTGTGAACAGATGTGAAAGCAGGAAGGAAGGTAGAAAGGAGGCGTGTTGATGTGTGTGAAAGGGTGAGCAGGGGGCATTTGTATGTGATCAGAACGGTTAGCGGAGAATCCATGTACTGGTGAATAGACAGCTTAGTGGCCATTATACCCACTGGAGGATTAGGCCTGCTCACTATTGTTACCCTCAGCAGGCTGCAACACACGTGCGCACGCACAAGCATGCACGCATGCATGCTCGCACACATGCACAAAATACTCATATACCCACAGATACATCATATACGTAAACATCAGTGCAAATAATTCTCTGTCTCTCCGTAATTCTTTCTCTCTTAACCCAGCCATATCCATTATACAGTTCCTTCTTCTGTATCGTTATGCATATTCACGCACGGACACACGTTCGACACACACACAGACACGCACACACACACACACACACACTACACACTACACACACACACACACACACACACACACACACAATTCCTATAGAACTACATGCCCCCCCCCCCCCCCCCCCCACTCTTTCTTCATTACAAAGGTCTAGAATAGGCTACTCTATAATGGACCTGTGGTCCATTGACAACTCTGCTGGTACGCTGAAGAAGTCTTTTCTCATTAGGGCTGAGGTTTTGTCACTGGCCTCCTTTGTCCATCTCCAAGGTGGTTATTAGACCTTACCTCTGTAGAAGACCCCCCCCCCCCCCCCCTCCCCCTCAAAGGACCCGAGTGGAGTAGAGTGTGTGCAAAGGGCGGAACAAGGCCTGGCAATTAGCAAAAGACATGTTTGAAGAGAGGAGAGCAGGAAAAAAGAATGAAAGAATCAGAGAGGGAGAGAGAGAACCCACACTACAAAAAAAATAGGTTTCTTTTGAAGTTTTAGAAACTTTTGTCTGCTTTCCGCTGGATCCCTCTCGCTCCATCGTCATCATCAAAGCCAAAGACCGGTTCTTCAGCATTGGACGCTCAGTCGCTCACCTCTCTCTCTCTCTCTCTCTCTCTCTCTCTCTCTCTCTCTCTCTCTCTCTCTCTCTCTCTCTCTCTCTCTCTCTCACACATTCGTTCACCCTTCCCTTTTCTTCACTCTTCTTTTCTTCTCTCGTTCGTTGCTACTTCTTCCTCAGTGAATGCGTTTGTGTTGGTCGTGAAAAGGCCCCCGTAACTTAGCAAACCCCTTTGATGTCTTAATGAGGACGTGGGGGCTGAATTTATACACAGATCCCTGCTTTTAGTCCCCTCTTTTGTGAGTTTTTCTTTTTTACCGGTTACATCTGGCTTTTTCAATCTCGTCTTACTGACAAGAAGTGGGTATAACGGGAGATTAAGAGGAAAAAATAAAACGTGCATTCCTTCAGATAAAATAGCAGCAAGCATGGCAAAAACTTGTTCCAGTTTATCAAAAGGTTTATCGCAGTTTGGCCGTTGTATTCCCGAGGCAGACTTTTATCTGAATTCGATACAGCGTTCATTCCTATACAGAATTGTTTTGTGTTGTGATAGCTGGTTGAAAGAGGCGGGTAGACAAAGCTTTTTGTATATAAAGCTTCCACTGTGCCTTATCTCCATCTTGCAATCGGCCAGGAAGTGTCGATAAAGCTTTATCAGGCTGTAATTTCTATAACTTTTAACACGACTCCACTGTAATATACTGAATGTTTCAGAGTTAGGATTTTACGGTGGAAGATGTAAGATGAAAGCATTAAAGCCAAGGACATCTGAAATACAAAATGGTGTTATGGCACAGACCGCAATTTTAGCTATCAAGTGATCAAGCGCTCTGTGTGTGTGGTATGCAGTTTTCCCTGTTGTTCTTCGACAAACAGTGATAGTGCTCCGGCGCCTGTGCTATCGGAGTGCAGTTTGATCATGGTGACAGCGTGTTGAAAACTGATACACACAAAGAAAGACACACACACACACGCACACACACACACACACACACACACACACACACACACACAGTCACACACACACATACAGATATCTCCAAGAACACAAACTCTTCTGCATTCCCCTGATTATTTCAACAGTTTGTAAACGTGCATGTGCAAACATGCACCTGATTCATTTTGTGTGTTATACACAAAAACATACAGCATGTCTCCATTAAAGTATGCCTTTATCGCTGGTCTGCCCTGTGCATGTGTGTCTGCACTCTGCACATTGACACTTGTGCATGTGTGTTTGTGTATAGCTCCTCCTCGACCTCCACACCAAACTTGATGTGTCCTTAATTCCTTTCAACTTGAGGTTTTTCAGCTATTACCAGATTGGCCATGGTTTCATAAAAAGGCAATTTCAGCATGTACACAAACAATTTCTCTGAGCGTGCCCCCCCACAAAAAAAAGAGGCTCTTGCTTTGATGTGGGTTTGGTTAGCTTCACGTCACCATGTGTTAGATCTAAGTCACCGTGAAAACTTGAGAGAGAGAGTCCCATTCTGTTGTGTACTGTACTTGGCGAGGAGACCAAAGCTGTCAAAGTGAATGGAAAGAAGGAGGGGGGGGGGGGGGGTTGGGGGGGGGGGGGGGGGGGGGGCTTGAGTTGAGGAAGTGAAGATGATGTTAGACACGTTGTTAAATGACGGGAACAAGCCGCAGAGTTAAGTCCCTGTCAGCTACAACTCCGCCCCCACCCCTCTCCTTTCACAGTCTTTATCTATCTGCGTATCAGTCTGTCTTTCTGTCTCTGCATCTGTCTGTCTTTCTGTCTCTGCATCTGTCTACTTCACCGTTCTGATCAGGTCTCAGTACCATCTGTCTACTTCACCGTTCTGATCAGGTCTCAGTACCATCTGTCTACTTCACCGTTCTGGTCAGGTCTCAGTACCTTCTGTCTACTTCACCGTTCTGATCAGGTCTCAGTACCATCTGTCTACTTCACCGTTCTGATCAGGTCTCAGTACCATCTGTCTACTTCACCGTTCTGATCAGGTCTCAGTACCATCTGTCTACTTCACCGTTCTGATCAGGTCTCAGTACCATCTGTCTACTTCACCGTTCTGGTCAGGTCTCAGTACCTAAGTGTGCTCGCTGTTAGGAAGCACCAAGAACTCACTGAGTTTAGACTAGGGGCCAAATGTATGGGCACAAAAGGGCCACAAAAAGTGTGCATAGACCATTTTGCATGCAGGTTTCCAAATTTATATTGTATGTTTAGTCTGAGTAGTGTGACAATTTATTTAAAGTTTTTTGCAACAGTTAATTGATAATGGATCATCCTATATTAAAATTGCCTAGTTCAATAAAATAACCAATTGATAATCAATCCCTATTTTGGGCGTGTCATTACATGTACGCAACGCACCATAGCATCGATCGACAGTATGTACAACATACAAAAAACTACCAAACCAAATGGGAACAAAA
This sequence comes from Electrona antarctica, assembly GCF_951216825.1. Lineage (NCBI taxonomy): Eukaryota > Metazoa > Chordata > Actinopteri > Myctophiformes > Myctophidae > Electrona > Electrona antarctica. The sequence goes on along the minus strand of NC_136806.1, from coordinate 45,031,595 downwards.
TTAAAACGAGTACCCGTCAGAGTCCCAGTGTGCAATACCCACAATGCGGCCGATCGACAAAACAAATGAGTTACGGGAAACCCTGATGTCGTCAAACATACATCCCTTAGACACAAAGACATTTGGTGCGTTCTCCAATCTCCACAGTCCTGCAGGCACACAGATAAAGACATCCGTGTTTATTCAGTTCTTCTGGACAACCGCCCGTCCCACTCGGCACTGCACATCCCCCGGTCACTGGTGAGACAGTGCCAGAGTTATGCCTGATATACAGGTTTTGTGAATGTATAACTAGACCTGCTCGGAGTTGGGAACGATGCAAGTTTCGGGAATGCATGCCCCACCTGTTTTTGCAGTTGTATTGTCTTGTCTGTCTCCCTTTTATGCCCATATCTGGAGATCTCTTAACTCTGTCTGCCTGTGTCCATTTTATGCCCATATATATCTCAGGTTCTGTCTGTCCTTGTACCTTCATACTGTAGTTAGTTAGTTAGTTATTACTTTATTGACACAAATGTATAAAACATTGGGTCCAAACAATAACAAAAAACCCATGAATCAAAAACTTTAAAAGGTACAATACATTAAAATATACAATACACAACACAAAATCCCTTTACAACAGGAGCTTTCTATTGCTCCACAAGTGACAGGCAGGCATGTAGCATACGCAAAGTCTCTCTGTTAGTGCCCACCCAAATCAATCTACATTATATTGAGATCCCTGTTGTCATCAACATTTGACCATATATGGCCAATATACTGTATGAACATATTGGTCAGATAAGTGGTTCTGGAGTGGACAACCGCCGATCCAACCGACTTCATTCATGCTGGGCACTACATTCCCTCTGGTCCTCGGTTTGAATGTGATCAGTTGGACAGTTCTCGAGATACGCGAAGGACAGATACGCACGCCACTCACACAAGCTCACGCATGCAGAGATTTGCTGCATTCATAGATGTCAGATGCTAATCTAATTTGCTCCCTTGCTCACGGACGCTTCTCAGTAGAGCGGAGCAAGCTATCAACCTTTTGACCTAAACCAAAGCAAACGTGGATCCCACAAATGAGTGTTGAACAAAGCAGATGCTGTGATGAGTAACGTGTGAGCCTCGCAGGGCGGTGAATCATGATGAGGTAGTTAGTTTTACATCGCTGTAAATGCCTGCTCATCAAAGGCAGCCTGTCAGCATGGAACCTCACACACACACTGGCGCACGGCACATCTCTGAAGTTAAACAGGACAACCACACACACAGACGTGCACTGATTTGTATAAACACAAGCTTGCGCACGCACGCACACAAAACCCACAGGAAAGATTCATTCAAGTAGAAACAATCCCATGCCCGTACACATGCTGATGTTGTGTGGACAGACACACACACACACACACACACACACACACACACACACACACACACACACACACACACACACACACACACACATAAAGAGGTTTACTCGTTGCTTTGAAGTGTGACTTGTCTTAAGGTCTCTTACATTCTTACATTCCTGGCGGGATCACAGCAGAGCTCTGCACTTAACACTGCACAGAACAGCAGTGGGCAGACCTGACTCAGATAGTAGCTGTAAGACATACATTTTAATCTTTTTTGCTGCACCAGACAGCTTGGGTTCACAAATATTGTACTTTTACTCCACTACATTTATTTGAAAACTTTAGTTTTATATCATTATTACAAAAAACATCAACCACTTCAGCCCTATATACATTTCGGCCATTTGAAAGCCGATCTACTGTACAAGCTCACTTGCCATGCTTGCCGCACCAATGTGGTTGTGAGCTTGCAACTATTTTCGTTTTGTGAATAAAATAAATGTAAATAAAAAAAAATCGCATATAATGGCAAGCGTAAAATTGGGATGCTACAGTAGGTGGAAAGTATTTAAAATATATATTTGAGGGTATATAATTTGTGTCTGTATTGGGAAATGAGTGTGCGTGACATAATGGTATAGTAAATACATAAGAAACTTGGAAATTATGTGGATCTTGACACACATAGAAATGGCGTGGCGTTGAACCTGAATAGCTGTCGCCTGACTAGCCAACCTGTCTTGTCTGGATGATGTTTGTGACCAAGAACTGTAACTCTGTACATTGACTATATTGGAGTGGGGTTTTTATTTTTATTTTTATTTTTATTTGTATATATGTATATGTATGTTTTGTTTTGTTCTGAATGTTCTTTGGTTGTCTTGATTTGGAATTTGTGTGTTGTTTGTGTTTCAGTTTTTGTTGTATTTGTTACTCTGTTTGTATTTCTCAAGTTACTGCTATACTTGTAAAAAACAAAAAATTAATAAACAGAACATTAAAAAAAAAAAAAAAAAAGAAATGGCGTGGCGTCAATGTGGATCAGCCTGTTGCATCAATAATAATAATAATAATAACACGTTATTTGTATAGCACCTTTCATGACACGTAATGCTGCTCAAAGTGCTTTACAGAGCAATGGAGAAAAAATAATAAAATATTAAAATAATAGCAGTAATGCAATACAGTGAGGACATGAATAACAAGGAATTTAAAAGATCAATTAAAAGCAAGAGTGTAGAAGTAGGTCTTGAGCTGTGCTTTAAAAGTGTCTACAGAGGCTGCCTGTCAAAGGTATAGTGGGGGTTTGTTCCACGCCGTTGGCCCGTAGAAGCAGAAAGCTGCTTCACCGTGTTTTTTAGTTCCCATTTTTTTAGGCACAGCGCGCAGGCCAACAGTTTATACGTTTGGGACATATTTAGGCAGGCAGTCATGTAGGTAGGAAGGTGCGAGACCATTGAGAACAACATTAAAAACAACCGGAAGCCAATGCAGTGAAGCTAAAACTCATCTTAGTTTTAGTCAAAAATCAGTCATCTATGTATCTATGAAAAATGTGGGTTCAGCGCGATTGCTGTGTCTCTCAACTTAACAAACATCAAGAGCGTATCACACTATGATGCCATTGCTATTTTTGTGACTGTGCAGACGTAGTGCAATGGAAGGGTTGAGCTCCATAACTGAGCTGGAGCCTGGGAATGGCGGCTGTGGCCCCTCTGCTTGCTCGCGCCCTTAACTCGCGGGAACGAGGCCCTCTTCCAGTGTCGCCTCACCCCCGGAGGAGGTGTTAGCCTGCGAAGACAAGTATGGTGCCCACAACTATCACCCCCCCCCCCCCCCCCACTGTGGCATTGGAGAATGCAAAGGTCCTCTGTGTGAGGGATGTGCCTCATTCACCGCGTTGTGATTTTGTAGGCTCTATTTTTATGAGCTTTTATAATCTTGCCCCTGACTAACCCATATTTCAATAAAAAACAGAAGCTAACACTACACCAAATAAAAGCTAACAGGTAAACCTGACAGTGATGATATTCTTAATTTTCATTCATGAGGAAGGCATCTGCCTTGGATACACAGAAGTCTCCACATGTACCTAAGTAAGTAAATTAGAAGTTAAATTGACACAGGATTTTGCAGTCTCGCCCAAGAACAAGTAAATTTTCTCAGGCAGTTACAGTATGTTGGCTGACTCATCCAGCTATAAATGTGACTGTAATGGATGAAGTTAGCCAGCTTGTCTCGGTTTTTGCCAAACAGTCGCTAAGCAGTGACACATTCACTGATATAATGGGTGCGTTTGGAAATTCACACTGGTGTGCCCTCTTGTCGTTTGTTTATTCAGTGCACTCGACAGTGCGTTGTCGTTCGAAAATCTGGTGCACTGCGCCACAGATGTTTGGAATGGTGTTAGGTATGGACATAAGGTTTTCAAAAACCATCGCAAACGAGTTGGGCTCGCCCCCTAGTGGTCCGTTTGCAATGAATCTAATATTAAATGGGCCAGTATTATGGTTAAAAACCTAAATAATTGATAAAAGGGATTCTATTAGTATTGGGCATGCTAAATAACATAATAATAATACATATAAAATCATAACAATTATGACTTTTTTTATTTTTGGCATGGTGTTAGGTATGGACATAAGGTTTTCAAAAACCATCAAGTGCACGATCTTGTTGATTTTGGACGAATTTCGCCCCAGCTATATTACACACGCATCAACGTGTAGACCAACAGCAGGTAGGCTGATGTTATGGGGAAAAAACACACTCAGTGCGCTCTATGATGTCAGCGCCCACTCCCAGTGCACAAGAAAACTGAGCACACTCCCAGGGCGCATTTCCAAACGCACCCAATATGTTGGTTTCTTTACTTGATATACGGTGTGTGACCGTTTCTGTGCTGTTGTTGTAAGCTATTGTCTTTTGTTTTCCTTCTTCTGGTTAATGAATTTGCATGGTTCATTGGAAGATTATTTGTCACAGAAAATAATGTTTGAGAAGAAAGATGGGGTAAGGGCTGTGTGGGGTGGAGCAGAAATGGGGCATAATGGTTTATGGGAATATGATTGTTGCAATGAGGGAAAAAGGAAAGATTGGGATTAATATGAAATGTATGAAGTTAAATGCATAGCATTAATAGACTTTAATATGCTAAAATGTGATTTATTTCAGTAAATAACCCTGAAGATGAGAGAGAGAGATATGACAGAAAGAGGGACAGTGTTCAAAGTGTGTTGCCGAGGCTGGGGAGGTGTGAGTTTCAAAGGCGGCGCGTGGCGATGGATGTGAGAGATATGTTAATTCAGCAAAGTGCCGCACGCCATTGATGTTTACTAGAGTTACATACAGGCAGCAGCTGGAGGAACACAACACACACACACACACACACACACAGACATACATGTATTAATACACACTTAGACAACTGTAACTGTCTTGGTGTGTGGACAGAATGTCCACTCATTTACATGCCACGAGTCTTTGGATGTAATGGGCGTAGCCAATTGATTCTCTAGCTTGATAAGCAAAGGTCTTTCTTAACCCATTAAGGCCTGAGGTCAATTCTACAAATGCCTTAATGTACAGGGCTTGAGCACTTGCAAAGTGCAAGTTCTGAGTAGTCTCATTCTATAGGAACCCCTGCAAAGTGCATTTGGCAGGAGATTAAGTCTGTCTCACACATTATACCGATCTAAACCCTTTCCGTTCCGGATGTTTGCTTGAAGGAAGTGAGGGAGGGAGACAAGAGAGATGGGGGAAATAGGGCAGCAAGTTGGTACAGTGAGTAAGAAAGGCAGTAAGTAAGGGAGTGAGTAAGAGGGGAACCAACAAGTGATGAAGACATGGAGTGAGTAAAACGCATTTACTCTGCACAGCACTAAAGCTGACTTGGCACATTCGCTGCTCCGTTCCATCTTCATCTGATATTATCCAAATACACAACGTGTGATTAGCATGCCTCGTTTTTATGGGTCGTTAATAAGCCCAGACATACGATCCCAAAACCTCTTATACCCTCGCTTCTCACCCGTGTATATTTTCAGAAGGCAATGTGGCGCAGGCCACGGGCCATTTACCACCGCAGTCGGCTCCAAACTCCACGGATGGGGGTGTGCGTTCAGTCCGAGAACTAACACTGAAAAAATACATACAGTAAAGCAAATGCTCGGACCACCACCCGCCCGTCCAGCAGTGAACATGGACTCACAGAATAGAATATCAACAGAGGGCTGAAATAACATACAGCCATGAGGAATAAGTAGTTCCGCACCACCGCTCATAAACGACAAAGAACGATGGAGTTTATGAGTTCTGAAAACATACAGTTTTGGATCGGGTTTTTGGTATTCCCCATGTGGACATGTGGGCGTGCGTGTGTTGGTGTGTGTGGTCATGTGTAAAGCACAAGAGTCTGGTTAAGTTCATTTCACGATTCTCCTGATTTGTACCGTAAGTAAAACAAAACCTTCCTCTACTTTCATTTACTACCTTTATCGGTCTCTTCCTCTCCTTATATTCATAAACGGTATGCATGTGTGTCTGTCTGCATGTATCCTTGAGCGGAGTGAGAGTGAGAGTGAGAGTGTGTGTGTGTGTGTGTGTGTGTGTGTGTGTGTGTGTGTGTGTGTGTGTGTGTGTGTGTGTGTGTGTGTGTGTGTGTGTGTGTGTGTGTGTGTGTGTGTGTGTGTGTGTGTGTGTGTGTTGTGTGTGTGTGTGTGTGTGTGTGTGTGCACATACTGTAGCTGTTTTACATCATTGTTCACACCTCATTGGAGGGCCAGGGTCAAGCAGGGAACATATGAGATTTACCTAAAATGGAGATGATGTGGAACGAGTAGGAATCCGGCAAACAGGCTGGAGCCTTCACCCCGCTGAACCCCCCCCCCCCCCCCCCCCCCCCCCCAAAAAAAACATTTTTAAATGTGATGGGCCGATGCACCAAGGACAAATATGATTCAGTGGTATTTCTGGATCTCTTCAAGTCCACTGTTCACACGGGGGTGTTTCTGTCTGAGATCATACAGCGTTCATAAACGGGCGTGCGTGTGCGTGCGCACATGCGCATAGATAGACACAAACGGACAAACAAGACATGTTACGTTGTTAACCACTTCCGAAGTTCCGACCTGACGTCCCTATTTTGGGCAGGTCAGTAAACATTTTCAAATTTGTCAAAACATACAAACATTGCTAAATTAGCAGACCTACAAGCACACAATGCGCATTGGGAGCTTGCACTGTACTGTAGGTCAGCTATTTTCTCATAGCCAACGGACTAAACAGAGTCTGGAAAAGGCCTGCGAATACTCCGCTCCATACTGTAGGTTGTAAAAGTGTACTTTAATGTACGCTAGCACAGAGGTTAATACATTGGCGCCAATGTGAAGTCAAGTGTTACCATGCTTCCTTGTGGGGAAAGAGTACCCGTTTAACCCGTTAAAACCGGGAAAGCATCTGTATCAGTTTCGGTTTTAGCAAGAGATACAAAGTAAGGCAACCTTTTTCTCTTAGCGAGGCCAGGTAAAGCTTACCGTCATGGTTCAAGTGATAATGTGAATAATAAGCTATAGTTCAGAATGGATACCGTCATGGTTCAAGTGATAATATGAATAATAAGCTATAGTTCAGAACTTGCAAACATAGAAATGCAGCAGCCCCTGAGATTGATTAGTAAAGAGAATGCAGTCCAACAGAAAATACAATACAGTTATACAGTACTGTTAGGACATTTGGGCAGGTTTCATACCATAAAAGTTGCACTGTGGAGCCTGGTGCTATTTTAAGCCCCTAGTGTTTCAGTTATTTCACTTCTTTACTTCCTGGAAGGCATTTTTATTGTTAAGTAGCATTAGCCAAAGCTCTGCTTACTGGCTGTAATAATTAGTTGTTGCCTGGCAACATGAACTGATTTGACGTTCTATCAAGAAGCAATTTTGGGGCCATGCTGGTCTCAGTTCTTTGAGCGCAGTAAAGGTTAATTTAATTTGTGTAAAATATTTTGAGGGTCCAATTTTACACTCTTGAGTTAAATAATCACTGATCATTTTACTGCTTGCTTACAGTACTGCACAACTGCAAATAAAAAAACATCTATTATTACATTTGAGAGAATTCCACGGCGACTTTGTGTGCAGTTCTAGTACACCGTCCGTGACATATGCGCAAGTGCCGTTCACACCTGTGCTTTGTGGCCGTGATACGTCATTGACTTCACCTCTGCGTTTTCACCTCAGCTTGGTGGGTGTGCGACTACTGGCCAATCACAGCGGGGCTGTCCGACAACTGCAGTGAGCACGGAATGTTCGCTCTCCCTGTAGTTTACCTACCTCTCACTATCCTTGTGGACAAAACACGGTTAGTGGCCAAAGACACATCGCTGTCTGCCTTCGTTCAAAATGTACGCTTTGTACACATTCACAGAGAAACAACATCAACAGGATCATGTGGCGTTAGACGTGAGCTCGTCGCAGGTGCGCAAGCTTCTAGCTACATTACATTTTCAGGATAATATCTTACAAATCCATTGTTGAGGGACAGATGACAGGATATGAAAATGATAGGTAATTTGTACCAGGATTACACCATGGTATCAAGAGAGGTAGCTTGACACACACACAGACAGATGGACCAGCCAAGGCTAAAATGGATCTTACAGGCTGCTTAATCAAGTTTGACACAGAACAGACACAGAACAGCAATGTGGGAAGTTGGAACACACACACACACACACACACACACTTGTGAGGAACACTTCTGTTTCCGTTCGTCTATGTATGACAGGCAAGGACATCATATGAGCTGTGTGCGCGTGTGTGCGTACTTGTGAGTGCTTGAGTGTGCCTGCCTGCGTGAGAGTGAAACCTTTTTACGCACGCGCACGCACGCACGCGCGCGCACGCACGCACGCACGCACGCACGCACGCACGCACGCACGCACGCACGCACGCACGCACGCACGCACGCACGCACGCACGCACGCACGCACGCACGCACGCACGCACGCACGCACGCACGCACGCACGCACGCACGCACGCACGCACGCACGCACGCACGCACGCACGCACGCACGCACACACACACACACACACACACACACAGGTGGCCACAATTAAAGAGCTGAGCCCCTTTATGGCAGGAGACCAAACCGCACTCTACTCGGCATCAGGAAACACAGAGTTGGAGTTTGGAGTTACACACATACTGTACACACGCATATATACTGTAGCTATACCAATTTTCTGTCATTCACACTAAATCCCACACACACTCAGTCTTAGTCATACTATTCATATGATTCACTTACACAATGTACACACACGAAATGGACATAATCCTGAAGTGAAAACGTGAATTGAAATGCACACAAACACACACATCCTCCTTAATGTTCCCTAATTCCCTTTCTCCATCTGTTGCTCCCTGACACGTACACAGTGAAAACAAGAAAAGATGACATAGTCATATTTCTCTGCTTATTGTTTATCTGCAGCAGTGTGCTATGAAATGTAAATAGGTGTGTGCAAGATTTGGGATATTTTTTCATGGCGTAAAGTTACTACGTTATCTACTTTACACCCCAAAGTAAAATACATTAGTTGTAATAGATAGATACTTTTAAGAAAATATACACTGAATGAACCCAGAGCCGTAGAAGAAGAGAGTCGCGACACGCTTTGATCTCGCCACAAAGCAGGGTGCTACTGTATGGGCTATAGTTCCAAACATTGGAACTATCCCATTGAGATAGAATGAGCACTTCCGCATTCCATTGTTACAATGGGAGTCAACGCTAGTGTCATGACTCCAATATAGTGCCGTCCATGGCAGCTGTGGTAACTGCAATCTGTAACTGTACTACCGAAACAAATTCCTAACATGTTTACATGTATGGCAATAAAGGCTGATTCTGATTCTCATACTAGATCACGCTGAATGAACCGATGCAGCCGCATCACGCACGTACAGTTGGAGGCCATCGATATTGTCCTTTTCTTTTTGCTGAGGTTTGCGTGATCTGCGCAAAAGGACAGTTAACCCATTTTGGGCGGGAACCCCTTTTGGTGTTTTAAACATAATTTAGCTATTGAAAAATAGCAGATCTACAAGCTCTACAAGCTTTGTAGGTCTGCTATTTTTGAAAAATCGTGAAAATATTTATTTCAGAAAACTGGAGGATTTAGAAGGATTTTTTAAAATGTTGAGGTCAGGCCTAAATGGGTCAAATGATAAGGGACAATATCGGTGGCACCCAACTGTATCTCACCCGTCTATTGTCACACTCTCTCTCACTCACAACTGGCTCTGCTCACTCAAGGTCCCCTTCATTACTATGTATTTGACTGCAAAAGCATTTTGTGTCTCAGCTTGTAGATCGGATATTTTCACATTTAATTTAACATTGTTTTAGCAATTCAATTCACCTTGTCATGGCATTTTCAGAGGTCACCCATCTATTGTATCCGATCAACACTGAATGAACCGATGCACTCACATCGCGCACGTTGACTCATATATTTCCACATGCCTAGTCTCAGAGCTTGTAGATCCGTTGACTATTCATGCCGTTCAGACGATGGGTTTTTGCTTGCTTTCCCATTGGCTTAGAGCAGGGGTTCTCAACCCGTGGGTCGCGAAGTTTTTTTTTTTTTTTTTTTTCAAGATTTTTCAAAAATAGCAGACCTACAAGCTCGTAGCGCGCCACTCGGTGGCGCGCTATGAGCTTGTAGATCTGCTATTTTTCAATAGCTAAATTATAACATAATGCTTAAAACACCAAAAGGGGTTCCCGCCCAAAATGGGTTAAGGTTATTGTAGCAGTCAATTTATATTGGGGGTCGGGAGGGGGCGGGGCGGGGGTCCCGAGACATTGCCAAAGCATTTCCGGGGGTCCCCGGCCAAAAAGGTTGAGAACCCCTGGCTTAGAGGTAGCCTAGAGACGAGGCAGCCAATCAGGACTAGGGATGGAGCTTGTTAATTTTTAATGATAACGAGCACCTTATCAATCAGGCTTATGGAGTCGGGTTCTTATCGAGCCCACTATCAAGCATTTTTAATTATTTTGTGGAAAGACGGGAGACAATACATTCTGAACAGAACCAGTATCTTTTACTAGTACTCCAAAGTACTAGTACAGTACTTTTGACCTTTGGCAATGGACCTTTTTGCCAATAACATGATATTAAAGAAACTGTTAACTGGTTAATATGTGTACCGTCACTTTAAAAGCGGAATTTTGTTTACCCAGACAGCGCTGGTTGGCACTGGCAGGTATCGATGTTTGTGCCAGCATGGATGATTACATTTATTTCTTGATTGCCTCTCTTCTTGATTGTTTAAACATGACGTCATGGGCCGCTATGCTCAATAACAGGCTTGATAAGCCCAACGCTTATTGATAACGGGTACTCAACAAGCTTGTTATCAGATTCTTTCGGGTATCAGTTATCGAGCTCCATCCCTAATCAGGAGTAGGTCGCCACTACGATCCACAGCGATACTATACCAGCATGCTTTACAGCAGCTGGTAAAAACTAAGCGTAGAAATTGGGGTCTGAGTGCTGCACACCTCACCCAAAACTTTGTTTTTGTTTAGTCTGGAGTCTCTGGACAATCCTACTGTATGATCAGCACCAAAAGTGCTCTGTTTGAGTGCACGGCAGAGAGTTTCACACAGCGCACGCACGCACACGCACACGCACACGCGAGAACACACACACACACACACACACACACACACACTGTTTATTTCTAAGTGTAGTTAACATACACAGTGTAGGAGGGAAGGCAGGTGTTTAAAGCTTAGATAAGCAATGCATGTACAATGTTTGAATCCCATCGCTGAAGAACACTGTTTTTTATTTTTTCTTCCCTAGAGGGCTCCACAGAACGGAACCTAAGCACTTGGGGTGGGCAGTGGTGTAGAAAAGCAGTAAAAATGCTGATGGGAGAAATTCTTGTGCAACGCTTTTTGCTGAGGTACAGTGAGGGAATGTGGACAATGAAATGGAGATAGACATTGCTGACTCACAGCATAGTCTTTACCTAAGCTAACCAACTGATACAGAAACTGTTTTTTTAGGTGCATAATATTATTATTATTGAGGGGCACTAACCCCTCCAGGCTCCAACGTCTGGCTTTCGGGCATTACGTCTAATACGTCATATGGCAGTCCAGTCTATGGGCTCCGTTCATGTTTGTTTAGAGTATGATGTTTGTTTAAAGCAGTGAGGCACCCCTCACTTCACACAAGTGTGATTTTTGGAAACCAAGTGGTTCTCAAAGTGGGGTCTGGGGTCCTTGAGGGGCTTCCAGCTACATTTTTGATGTTTGTGAAGCAAATGGACTCTTACAGGTCTGTAACTCTTAAGTGATGGGGTCAATCCCAATCTTCTCAGGCCGTGACCCCCCAAAATAATCATATTTGAACTGGTGACCCTGACAAGCACTTGTAATTGTGCTGTAGGCACATGTATCTGTTCCACAGATACATGAAAATACAACTACAAGCTTCAAAGCTTGCAATGCTTGTAGATTGCGAGTAAGCCAATAGATTAGCTATTTTCACATTTTCTTTACTCTTTCTTACATAATATGTGACAATTTGGCCAATTTGGTATTAAACATTTGTAAAAGTCAGAAATTGTCACTTTCAAAATCTGCATATACCCTGTATACACTTATACTACAGGTATATGTTGGATTGTTTACTGTTGAGTGATACAACTATTGTAGGTTGTAGCACATTAAGCTAATCATTAGATTAAGGGAGTGCTGTCAGCATTGGATCCTTGGACAGCAGGCATGAATTACCATCCTATTCCTGAATAACACCTGTCAATAATTGGAGGAACCAAATTTTGATTTTAGTTTTAGTCACATTTTAGTCACCTGGAATCTTTTAGTGTTAGTCTAGTTTTAGTTGACTAAATATCATGAGATTTTAGTCGACTAAATCTACAGTTCATGCTGTCGTAATACACAAAATAGCCGATCTACAAGGTCACAGCGCGTCACAGCGCAACACGGTGTGAGCTTGTAGATCTGCTATTTTCAAGTGTAAAATGACTTGTACTGGATCTCTTGTCCACTAGTCCCTTCCTAACATGTTAGTGTAGTTTTTATTTGTTGACGAAATTGTCTATATATTTAGTCGACGAAATCAACACTGATTGTGATGTGTTGAGCTGCTTACAGCAAAGAGATGTGTGTAGATTTAAAAAGGGGGAGGAAGTGGGGTCATCTAAACATAGTGTGTATGGTTTAAGGGGTTCATTATGACACAAGAATACAATCGTGTTTGCTTTGCGTCTTTCTATTTCTAAATGAACGTTTTCTTGGAGGTTTGCTTTCTTGTTTGGTCATGGTGGTGTGTGTTAATGGTTATTTGTTGAAAAAAATCTATTCTCTCTCTCTCTCTCTCTCTCTCTCTCTCTCTCTCTCTCTCTCTCTCTCTCTCTCTCTCTCTCTTAATAGTCCACTAAAGACATGAGGAAGTTCTAAATCCCAGCCTCTCTGCACACACACGCACACATACATGTACACGCACGCGCACACGCACACACATACACACATGCACACACAAACACACACATGCACACACAAACACACACATGCACACACAAACACACACGCACAAACACATCGCCTTAAACCTGCAAGCCAGAAACCCAGGATCTCTGGGTAATCAACCCCATACCCTGATCAGTAATGGGGTGTGTGTGTGCGTGTGTTTGCTTGCGTGCGTGCGTGCGTGAGCTTGCCCACATGTGTGCAATACAAGTGCACACACACACACACACACACACACACACACACACACACACACACACACACACACACACACAATCTATAGCAAAAAGGCTGAAAAGCTGGAAGCAATTGACAGTGAAAGGCTGAAGCATGTTCATCATATTTCAGAGAGCTCAGGCCTCACCGTGGCATATCGTGTAATCACATTTGTAAATACTATCGTAAAGTTCTGCTCATAAAAAGTATAAAGTTTGTTGTCTTGGCTGGATCTAAGAGAGAGAGAAAATGTTTGGTGCCAACATAGTCATCAGGGGGGTGTGTGTGTGTGTGTGTGTGGGTGTGTGTGTGTGTGTGTGTGTGTTTGTGTGTGTGTGTGTGCGTGCGTGCCTGTTGGGGGGGCTAATGAGATCAAATGTTCTAGGTACATTTCAGAGGAAAAGATGTTTACCTTATGCAGGCCCTTTCATCTATAAACCAGTCGTGTGCGTGTGTGCATGTGCGTGTGCGCATGCGATTTAATGAACTTGGAAAATGTCAATGCCTCATACGTACGTCATCGGTCAGATCACTGCTAAACACTTTTTGCGCCGACGAAAATGAAAGCCTGGGTATCGAGGCTAGCTAAACACACACACACACACGCACACACGCGCTCACACTCAAAAGACACACATGGACACATACATTCCCATACAGACATACGGTACTTGCAATACACAGACACACACACACAAATACAGTATATGTACATGTATGCTTACACTCTTAGACCGCACAACACACATCCTCATTCACACTGATCGGCCCATTCACATACTCCAACAGTACATTGACACACACACACACACACACACCCGCGCGCACGCACACAGAGTACCTCCATGCACAGACACACTCTGACAGGTAGTTAATCTGTCATGTGAGTCAGTGTTGTAGTTGTGAGGCTGCAGCAGTTAACTGCAGTGTAGTAATGTCTGTTCCACAGCCACAGCCAATAAATCTCTCTGTGCTGCTAGCTCTTTGACTCAACCAATTAACATCTCTCTCTCTCTCTCTCTGTGAGCAGTTCTCTCTCTTTCTCTGAGCATTTCTCTTTGTTAGACTCTGACTCTCTCTCTCTCTCTCTCTCTCTCTCTCTCTCTCTCTCTCTCTCTCTCTCTCTCTCTCTCTCTCTTTCTCTCTCAGCTGTTAATAGAGAAGTGTGTAGCAGCCTAGTTCTAATGATTTCCATAAGGCTACACAGTCTCCCCACAGCCGGGACTGTAAATCACTGTGGCAAGGGCATGTATGTGTGTGTGTGTGTGTCTGTGTGTAGATAGACATGCATGCACGCACGCACGCACATACGGTAGTACACGCACACACACACACACACACGCACGCACGCACGGTAGTACACACACACACACACACACACACACACACACACACACACACACAGAAATAACATTGTTTCTCAGGTTTCCGATCTCTTGTTTCGCGCTTCATGTGAATATGACAACATAAAACGTTTTCCACATAAAGATGGCGATTTTCAGTGTGAGACATAATTCAAATTGACTTTCTCTGTAACCGCTGGCATACAAGATCTGCAAAAGTGAACTTAAACTTTGAAAAAGGATCAAACTGTAGATGCCAACAGGCACCAGCTTAGGCACAGACATACGGCGACATTTCAATCTGACCCAGGATCTGTCAATCACTCTCTTCCCGTCATCTTTCTGTACAAAGAAGCCCAAAGGCCACAACATGGGTTTTGTAGATCCAAGGCCATCCCTACCATCAGGAGGTCTCTGGTGGTTTATGTACAATAACCAGCTCCTAATTACGCATTGTGTAATGTGGCAGGCTGCGGCCAGCAAATCCTTACAAATTCCTAAAATGATTGTGGCTGGAGAGAATTATATTCTTTGTTTGGATCTTGGAGGTCAGAGTGGGGAACAAATCTGGTGTTAGGGGCTTTGTGGTGTGTGTGTGTGTGTGTGTGTGTGTGTGTGTGTGTGTGTGTGTGTGTGTGTGTGTGTGTGTGTGTGTGTGTGTGTGTGTGTGTGTGTGTGTGTGTGTGTGTGTGTGTGTGTGTGTGTGTGTGTGTGTGTGTGTGTGTGTGTGTGTGTGTGTGTGTGTGTGTGTGTGTGTGTGTGTGTGTGTGTGTGTGTGAGAGAGAGAGAGAGAGAGCAAGGATTTAACCATAGTAGCTTATATTAATGGAACCACAGCAACACACGCGCACATCAAGGTCCCTCTCCAGTCTCCGTTCATGCTTACACGCAATATGGTTCTTCTTTTCTATATATCTCTCTGTTAGTCTCTCGCTCTCTCTTGCCCACATACACAAACCATTCTGTGGTATTAGTTCTATATCTCTGGTGTGATATATAGACAGGCAACAATGTGCTTCAGTGCAACTGTGGTTTCCTTGTTTCCACAGTGTCTCCTGCACCACTGACTGATGATGCTATAATGACAGTGTGCGTTGCAGTGGGGGGTCAGTGCTCGACGGCTATGAAACCAGCGTGCTCTTCGCAAAGGCCGGTCACTCACAAGTGATGTTGACAGGACCGCGTGCAAAAATCCACTTTGATAGTGATGTCCACGGTCATTGTCCCAGACAGTGGAGAACCGCTGTTTTAATACAGGGTTTTAATGACGTCAGTCATTCTGTGGGATGTTTTTTTATCTGCCAAAGCAGTGCATTTAAGTCCAATACATGTAATTGATCTTGTTTTTTTTAGTTGTGTAACCTTTTTAAATTTCATTCAGTTGTCTTTTTTTATGTAATTTTGTTCTTTGCTGATGCAATTTTGCTATCCCAAAGTAATCAATCTAATATTATCCTATCTGGAGCTCACCTTGGGGTTAAAAAATACATGCTGACTGCCGCATTTGTTTTAATGTTTTTTTTACGGTCTGCAAGGACTTTAACCGAATCTATGCTAACCATGATATATCTCATGTTTAGCTATTGAACCCTCCTTCAACAAACACGAGATTTGATAAGAGAGTATTAATCCAGAATTAATAATATTTTTACCGTATTTTAGCTTTCGTCACTAGCCACCGCTTGCTTCCTCGGTGTGACATCACCGAAATCCAAAAATTGGCATTAATTATTTTACTTTAAGGTACGAACATGTTCGTACCCCCCCCGTATACTCTATAATGGTTGAGCCCCACGGCAGTTTTTAACATTGATCTGGTTGCTATGGCAACGTCCCGTCACCACCAGCTATGGGACGTAAAATATGACCACCGTTTACCTCGGTTACAAACAGGATTTTCAAACCTCCATAATTCAGAATTTTGGAGAGCTGTCCTTGGTGGATCTTCTGCCATCCAAAGTTTGGATTTCATCTGTGACTTTGTACCGCGTCGCTCCCGACATGTAAACATTTCTGATAGGTAAACAGTGTGTGCTTGCGCTAATGATAGCAGAGTGTGTGTTGAGTGTGTGTGTGTGTGGGGGCGGGCACTCTTAAAGTGGACGTGGATGGTGGCACAGGTTCATTCATGCTAATAGCTAGAAGCACAGAAATAATTAATAGTCTACCGAGGAGAACTGAAAGAAACCATTAATATTGGCTTCTGCTTTCGGTCTGAAAAATGAAGTGAAAACGGGGTGAATTGTCAGGCTAGCGTTGCCTAAAGGCTTAGGCAGGGGACTCAGCGTTCGTCAATGTCAACTGACAATTGATCTAACAGTGGTTCACAGAGTATGATGATGTGTCTGTCTCCCTAGCAACTCCTCACATTCAGTTTCACAACAAAACCTTACACTGATAGTATCAACACTGCTGTACAGTACAGTACAGTACAGTGCTGTGAAGTACTTGCGTAACATGATGTGACATGACATAACATTGCCAGCCACATTGTCTGTCATCATGTCTTTTCTCTGTATCACTGTGCCTCTCTCTTTTTCAACAGACGATCTACAACGAGCTTGTAGATCTGTGAATCAAAAGAGTTTGAGGATTTACACCTATACTGTCATGCCTAACATAGGGAGCTCAGGGAGAAAGTGGTTACACATGTAGAGGTTACATTCATACATGCGTTCACGCAGCAAGTTAAAACAGGAACATTCTGGAGCGTGTGTGCTCAGTGCCTTGCTCAAGGACACCCCAACAGTAGTGCTCGGACATTGGGCTCACTACAACTCTAGATGACATCTCTGTGTGTGTGTGTGTCTCTCTCTCTCTGTGTCTCTCTCTGTGTCTCTCTCTCTCTCTCTCTCTCTCTCTCTCTCTCTCTCTCTCTCTCTCTCTCTCTCTCTCTCTCTCTCTCTCTCTCTCTCTCTCTCTCTCTCTCTCTCTCTCTCTCTTTCTTTCTCTCTCTCTGTATGAATGTGTATGCTTTTCCTTCTGTTTCTGTTGTTCCGTTGCTACCTAAAAGTTTAATCCAAAGTCCTCCGCATTAGAAGCTATTTGAAGAGTCATCTGCCCTCCCATAGCCCCCCCCCCCCCACCCCACATACACACACACACACACACACACACACACACACACACACACACACACACACACACACACACACACACACACACACACACACACACACACACACACAGGTTGTGTCCACATATCCAATGTCTCTATATTAAAACCTGGAAGGACATGACCCTTTAGGAAAACACAGGCCCCAGAACACACACAGTCATAGCTCTTGAGTGCACGATTGACACTTTCTCGCTGCAGAGCTGAAACTAAATACAAAGGATGGTTATACTAATACACACACACACACACACACTTGCGCGAGTGCCAGGCCAGTAAATGTGTGAACTGTATCATGCTGTTATACCACTTCCCTCCTGAAGATGGAGAGAAGGAGAAAGGAACCTGTACTAAGGTCAGAACGTAAAGGAGAGAGAAAGCTAGAGAATTGTCAGAAAGGGACAAAATTAGATAAAATGTTCTAGAATAAGGGTATGTTCACCATCAGCACTGAATTGTAATTCTATGTGATAGCCAAGGGTTTAAACTTGAGACCTTGACAGTGCGTGGCAACAGACACATTTTCCGGAAGTGCATTATTTGTCAATGGGACCCGGCAACTACTGGCGATAGCAGGCAAACAGGCGATGGTCGAAAAGTGGGCAGAGGAACGTCGCCCGAAAAGATGAAAATAATGTATTATTTTGGGCGACATCGTCCGGCGATAGCGGGCGATTAGGCGATAGCCAATGAAATGCATGTGTCGCTCGCCGTTGTTCTTAAGTTAAGTTACTGTGCCTCTTCTAAAGCAGTGATATTCAACCTCTTTTTATGTTAAGGACCCTCAATTTGTATGCATTAGTCCACAGACCCCATTTGATACAATTCTGTATTTATTTAACTACAGACGGAAACAAATGGACCCTTATGGACCTCTTGGGGTCCCCGGACCCCCACATTGACAACCAGTGTTTTAAAGGCACCTCTGGTTAGGGGAAGTTGTTGTGTACCAAACTCTACAGACACAACCTTCTGCATTGAAAAGTGTTCTCACACCGTCCCCTCACGTTGGCACTTGGCACGTGCGCCTGCTTTGTTCCTGCAGTGTGTCCGCATGTGCTGTGTGATACCCATTGCCACCAACACGAACCCACGTACATGCATTGTGCTCGGCCATTGAAAATGACTGAATGATGTAATTATAGGGGAAGGGGTGAGGTGGGTGGGTTTGCCAGTAAACATATTGGCTCGGTGCAGTGCACGAGGGGCTGGGGCTCATGGGGGTGGGGGTAGTTGTGTGGTTGTGAGTGTAGAGTGCTAAACCGTGTTCTGCTTTGGGATCAAAGCCCTGTGCCGCTCCAACTTCAAACACCATGCCCTCTCTCAGAACATACCGCGCATGTGGTAGGAGGTAGGAAAGGAAAGGAGTGAGGGAGGAAGAGAAGGGAAGGGAAGAGGAGAAGTGTGTGGGGTAACCTGAATACCAGTACCTCAAGTTTCCACTTAATCACATAACCCTGGAGTTCACGTATGCGCTCGCGTGCGTGCATGTGCGTGCGTGCGTGATACACTCACGTGCGTGCGATTATGTGCACTTCGACACATCCATGCACGGCCAGACCCCCACCCACACATAGCACACAGATAGCAGCCACCACAAACACAACGCATGCACATATAAACACACACGCACTGGGTTTGCACCAAGCACGCGGCCAATTTGCTATTAATACCAGCCTCCGGGATGCAGTTTATACCTTGCATTTGCATTTCAAATATTTCCTTTATTTCGTGGTCCAAATAGTGATGTTATAAAGGCCCTTGGCTCTGAATTAAAGGCATAGTGCATGCAGGTGGTCCTCTGAAAGCACACAAACAAGCATGCACACACCCACACACACACACACACACACACACACACACACACACACACACACACACACACGCACGCCTAAACACAAGGCTGGCAGGTGGTCTCATGCTGTGTGGTTAACAGGCTTTCTCCTTCTACCCAGCATCAGGTTCTGATTGAGGAACCCGAGTTCAGACCAGATTCTCTCTCACCCCCACCTTTGTCTCTCTTTTTTTTATCTCCCTCTCTCCCTTTCTCCCTCTACCTCGCTGTCTCTCTCTTGTTCATTTCCCCTGTCTTGCATTTTGACCTCATAACGCCTACAGAGACATTGGTTCCACCTTGAGGAGGTTGGTTCCTACTTCCTAGTGTGACGCTCTAGTCATCTGGATGTTAGTGGATGACCATGGTGATCAGCCAGGGTTAGTGGATGCCCATGGTGATCAGCCAGGGTTAGTGTGATGACCATGGTGATCAGCCAGGGTTAGTGTGATGACCATGGTGATCAGCCAGGGTTAGTGTGATGACCATGGTGATCAGCCAGGGTTAGTGTGATGGCCATGTTGATCAGCCAGGGTTAGTGGATGCCCATGGTGATCAGTCAGGGTTAGTGTGATGACCATGATGATCAGTCAGGGTTAGTGGATGACCATGGTGATCAGCCAGGGTTAGTGTGATGACCATGGTGATCAGCCAGGGTTAGTGGATGACCATGGTGATCAGCCAGGGTTAGTGTGATGACCATGGTGATCAGCCAGGGTTAGTGTGATGGCCATGTTGATCAGCCAGGGTTAGTGTGATGACCATGATGATCAGTCAGGGTTAGTGGATGACCATGGTGATCAGCCAGGGTTAGTGTGATGACCATGGTGATCAGCCAGGGTTAGTGTGATGACCATGGTGATCATCCAGGGTTAGTGTGATGGCCATGTTGATCAGCCAGGGTTAGTGGATGACCATGGTGATCAGCCAGGGTTAGGGGATGACCATGGTGATCAGCCAGGGTTAGGGGATGACCATGGTGATCAGCCAGGGTTAGGGGATGACCATGGTGATCAGCCAGGGTTAGGGGATGACCATGGTGATCAGTCTGGGTTAGTGTGATGACCATGGTGATCAGCCTGGGTTAGTGTGATGACCATGGTGATCAGCCAGGGTTAGTGTGATGATCATGGTGATCAGCCAGGGTTAGTGTGATGACCATGGTGATCAGCCAGGGTTAGTGTGATGACCATGGTGATCAGCCAGGGTTAGTGTGATGACCATGGTGATCAGCCAGGGTTAGTGGATGACCATGGTGATCAGCCAGGGTTAGTGTGATGACCATGGTGATCAGCCAGGGTTAGTGTGATGGCCATGGTGATCAGCCAGGGTTAGTGTGATGACCATGGTGATCAGCCAGGGTTAGTGGATGACCATGGTGATCAGCCAGGGTTAGTGTGATGACCATGGTGATCAGCCAGGGTTAGTGTGATGTGCAATAGGTAGAAGAGACTGAGAGCTAGTTGGCGTCGTGCCGAAACCCGTCCACCATTTGTAACCTCTAATTAGCGGGAGCAGCACGTTTTCCGCAAAGAGATGTACTGTAATGGTGATTACCCATTAGCTCTAGATCATCTATTTTCAGATAGTTTAATTATGCTTTTTAACTATAATGATATGGCCAAAATATGGATCGATTACTAATTGTATGTTTTTTATGTTTTTGAAATTATCGAAGAATAATACACTTCACTATCCTAAACACTTCAGATAGTGAGGTGACCACCATGCTTTCCTGTTCTTTATTTGTCTGGTCATTAAAATTAACTAAACACTTCAGATGTGACCAATGACCATGCATGCTTTGCTTTCCTGTTCATTATTTGTCTGGTCATTAAAATCTAAATTAAAATAAGAAACTAAACACTTCAGATGTGACCAATGACCATGCATGCTTTGCTTTCCTGTTCATTCTTTGCTCTGTGCTCCACAGATGACTCCAGTTCAGGGAGAGATGCAGTAGGGCCCAGTGATGGAGGCTCTGAACACACTCCCGAGCTAGCTGGGAAGCTGGGTGAGATTTCTTTCTTTCTACTCATTATTACACACGTTAGATCTAGAGTTGTACAGATACCTTTTTTTTTCCAGACCGAGTACTGGTACTTAATTTTTTGTACTCGCTGATACCGAGTACCAATACGAGTACTTTTTATTTTTGTTGAGTAACCACTTATTTTACCCTCTTCTCAATTTAATTTAATTATCATGCCTACACTACAGTTGTCATTTATGCTTGTAGATCGGCTGTTTTTGGCGATTTGCTGCAGTGTTGGGTCAGACTTGCTCCCGTCGCATTCGTTCAGCCTAGTGTCAATTGGATGTTTTGGTACTCGGGTCCGAGTATCGGGGCCAGTTCCGAGTACCGAATACGAGTACTTGAGGGTGGTATCGGCCCGAGTACCTGATACCAGTATCTGTATCGGAACAACTCTTAATTAGATCACATGGAAATGGAGGGGAGTTGACCCGCTGCTGGCATTTGTAAATAAAATGGTGCAGTTTTGTAAAACAGTAACTGTAAGATAACGTACATCATTCTGTTCAGAAGTATTTTTACACTGTAAATTGTTGGGGTAAAGTGGTCCCACTGAGCCCCTTCACAGCCCCGCCCTCTCTCTCTCCCTCTCCTCCAACACTTTGGTTCACTCTCTTTCTTTTTCTAGTCTCCCTGTGGTCTCCTCTCCACTGCCCCTTGACCTCTCACGCACATGTTTTGATCTTTTACCAGCTATCTCTCTAATCTATGTATGTCTCTGTTTCTATGTATGTTTCTATCTACAGTATATACAGTATATATCTGTCTGTCCATGCGTCTCTGATCATTGGATCCCTCTCTCCCCTCGTCTTTGTTCCATTTTCTTCTCCACCTCCCTGTATCTCTCTCTCTCTCTCCCTCTCCATCTGTCTCTCTGTCACTCTCTCCCCTTTCTTCCTGATCAGCTCTCTCTCACCGCCCCCTCCTCCTCTCTATTAACTGTGTCTGGTCACAGTTCAGCTACAGTGCAGCAGCCTTCTTCTGTTTTTTCTTTCTCAGGAACGAGGCGGCGGCAAGACTTTTAATCCTTTTGGGGTATGTTTGTTTTGTCAGCCGGCCCAGCCATCGGCCCTTGGTTTCGGCCGGGTGGGAGTTATATTCCGCTGAGCAATGCTGCCACATGCGAAATACCTCCGGATCTAAAGTGTGCAACCCTGTCACATTACTCTTCCCCCTGTTTGTTTACCCGGAGCTGGAATAATAGCCCAATCCTAAGACACACTGTATAGTTCCAGCGTGATTTATTGCCCCGGCTGATGGATATCTGCTGCAGCGAGAACATTGGGGATATAAAAACCAAGCACTCCTCCCTGCGGACTGGGCTCCTTTACTCTTTGATCTGTTGTTAGTCTTTTAGTTAGGAGGGATGTGGCTGCATTAATGGATATATACGGTTATGTTAAGCTGTCTGAGTGTCTACTGTGTGTCAGTCAGTACTTCTCAATCCCAATTGTGTGGACTCTGTGGTCTATTCTACAGCAGTGGTTCTCAAAGTGTGTGTGTGTGTGTGTGTGTGTGTGTGTGTGTGTGTGTGTGTGTGTGTGTGTGTGTGTGTGTGTGTGTGTGTGTGTGTGTGTGTGTGTGTGTGTGTGTGTGTGTGTGTGTGTGTGTGTGTGTGTGTGTGTGTGTGTGTGTGTGTGTGTGTGTGTGTGTGAACTCTGAGAGTGTACAAACGGTCCGCATTTGGTTCTGTTTGTACACCCTCAGAGTTATGGGGGTCCGTGGCCCTAATACATCCCAAACTGGGGGTCCTTAAAACATTTTTAAAACTTCTTTAGTCGCCTAAATTTACAGCTACAATGAAACCTATATCAGTAATGGCGTTCCCCAGGGCTGGGAGTTGAGTGGAGGGTTATGTTATTCATTGTGTGATGTTATGTTAAATCATTGCTTGGATTTAATGGACCATAGTGAGGGGAGGGTGAATGAATAGGTTGTAGATTACCATTCTTTCTAGAGATATTCTGATACGTTTTCTGGCTGTGTATCGGATGTGTATGTACAGTATTGTGTACATGGATATACTGGGTTGTAAGCATTAGCAAGCATTAGGTCCGTTCTTCCGCAACAACAGCCAGACAGGCGGAAGAACGGAGCAGATTCACAACAAACTAAAGCAGAGCTAACAGCTGGGCTGATATGGAAACGCCAAGCCGGTAGTTGTTAGTTTTGGCTGATATTACTCAATAGCAACACAATTTACAGTCCGGGAAGACACGCTGGAGGCTTAGACCCACACAGACCTCCTTCCATGTCAGAACCTTTCCAGATATTATGGCTCTGATGGCCCCTACTGTCCAGTAAAGGTGTCAGAATTCTCGTGATGATTCCAGGACGTTTTCAAATCTGTTCTCCTTCTGCTGCACTGGAAGGCGGAACACTGCTTGTAAATATAAAACCTCCCTGTAACTGATTTATTCCTCTTTTTACCTCTCTCTTTCTCTCTCTCTCTCGCTTTCCTTTTTCTCCATCTGCTGTGCGGCCCCGATTTCACCAAACCCCAGCGAAACAATGGTTCTCTCTTTTTCTCCTTGTATGGGAGAGAGAGAGAGAGAGAGAGCGAGTGAATGTTGTGGTAAACTCACTCTGTGGTGAATGTATGTGCCAAGCAGGATGTTTTGTTTTTTCCCCCCATTAAAGTTTTTCACCTCCCTGATCGGCTGTTTTGAAACAACCGATCTACATGCTCATATTGCATCACAGTGAACACACCACCAATAATTGTGTGCTTGTAGATCTGTGAATCACAAGAGTTTGAGCGCGACATGGCCAAAGCACTTCCGGGAGTCCCCAGCCAAAAATGTTGAGAACCCCTGCCCTAGATGACTGCTAATAACTAACCTGCATTATGTCATTTCTTCTCTCTCTATCTTTCTTATCTCTCTTTCTCTCACTCTCTCTCACTCCGGCCTGCAGTGCGTCCGCGGTTCACCCAGCCGGCCAAGATGCGGAAGCGCGTCATTGCGCGCCCCGTCGGGAGCTCTGTGCGGCTGAAGTGCTCAGCGAGCGGAAACCCGCGTCCCGACATTGTCTGGCTGAAGGACAGCCGCCCGCTGGACGGGGAGGAAGGAGGCGCGACCGGAGCAGGAGGAGCCGAAGGAGAAGGGCAGAAGAAGAAGAAATGGACGCTGAGTCTAAAGAACCTGACGCCAGAGCACAGCGGGAAGTACACCTGCCACGTATCCAACAGAGCAGGCGAGATCAACGCCACCTACAAGGTGGAAGTCATACGTGAGTACATCTATAGTACAAAATATCTTGCAATAGCTCACAATGCCAAATGCAAGGCTCTGGCCTAGCAGTCCGGGCACATAGCATAGGGCTCCATTTTCGTCATCGCTAAACCCCTTATCCCTAAACTTCTTTGCCTTTTTTTACTATTTTGAAAAACATTTTTGAATAGTTCAACTAGCCAATCTACATCGACACGTTGTGAGCTTGTAGACTGGCCATTTTAACTATTCAAAAATGTTTTGCAAAATAGTAAAAAAAAGGCAAAGAAGTTTAAGGATAAGGGGTTTAGCGTGACGAAAATTGAGCCCCTAGGCTCTAATGTAGCCCGAGTAGGTTCGAGTCCCGATCCCGACGGCCTTTGCGGCGTGTCACTCCCATCTCTCCCCGTTTCCCTGTCTACCAACTCAATAAAAGGCATAAAAAGCCAAAAAATACATCTTAAAAAAAATAAAATAATAATAAAAGGTTTCAGCCCAACAATATGTTAATCCAAAGGACTGTTTTCTCTTCAGTGATCAATAAACTCTGATCCATAATCCGATTGCGGCATTCCAGTATGTCCTGGATTCTAGCATTATAGTTTTTGTTTGTTTTTCTTTTGTTTTACCTCATCAAAGGTGAGCAATTGTTCCGAATTAGTTTTTATATAATATTGCTTTATTAGCCTATTATTTTGTCCTTTGATATTAAATTATGTCATTTTTCCCCTCTCATTTAAACATGAGAGCAATGTACTTTGTTCACGTGACGTTGGCCTCACGTTGGATATTCCAGTTGCCTTTAATGGTGTTGAATATGGTATGGAACAATGGAAATGGTGTACAACACATGAACGTGCATTTTATTTTTTACAAACAGGCAGAGTTAATCATCTGATACACCCGAGATGCGCACAGATAAAGGCTTTACACAGACTTTCATGAATCAGATGTTGGTCTTTACTGGGTAGCAAACCTATACTAGCCTGGGACTGCTTGCTAGATTAGGCTATTTTCCCCTCACTTCACAG
This sequence comes from Electrona antarctica, assembly GCF_951216825.1. Taxonomy (NCBI): domain Eukaryota; kingdom Metazoa; phylum Chordata; class Actinopteri; order Myctophiformes; family Myctophidae; genus Electrona; species Electrona antarctica. The sequence continues at coordinate 45,005,890 of NC_136806.1, read as the reverse complement.
GGCGGGGGGGGGGGGGGGGAGTCCAATGGAAATGCGAGTCAAATAGGACTCTGGCAGACTGAGTAGCGAAGTGAGAAAGAGACGAACGTAGCGAATGAGGCTGGATTCCAGGCTAAACCTAATCCTATACTAAAATCTAGTAGACGTTTAGGATAGAGCTTTGTGAATGAGGCCCATTGAGAAGGAGATGCCTGAGAGAGAAAACTCTGGTGTGCTTTGATCCTCCACCAGCACTGACCACCACACCATGGTACAATATGCATTGATTTATCTTCATAGTGGAATGACAGGCTGGTTTGTATTAGGGGTAGTGTGGCTTTTATAACGAAACTAAGGCTACATACATTTGTTTGTAGTTTGTTTTGTTTTTTGGGGGAGAGGGGCTTTTTCTGACATCAGACCTGTGACCTTTAAAGAGGCAATGCCATGACTGCGTACTACTTCTGTTTTTCATTTGTCTACGGAGTCGACATCACTCCTCTCTAGACCACGAATTTCAGTTACAAAATGGGTAATCATAACAGTAGAGCGTGGAAAGTGGAAGATGTTGAATAACAAAACATCAATTATACATAAGTTGCACACATTTTTTTTTAAATAAAGACGGCAAGGCAAGGAAGAGACATCACATCTGAAATGTGTCAATCAGAAACACGTTATTCTAGCTGCCCAGAAATATGCCTCGGCAGTGTTTTGACATTCATTCAATACATGTCATATTATAGTACTGTATATCACATACTCGTATAACTATATGGTGATATTTATTCATGCCCATACACAGTATGTACATTTAGCATCCGATCATAATGTGCAGCCAGGCAGCAGCACATGGCTTGCAGACACACATGAGACTCATTCTTTCACTCCAGTGGCATTTATTGATCACCACTGGTCAATAAATGTCACTGATGTGAGAGAAGGAATGTGCAGGTGGCTGCGTTTGGAAAGCGCCCTGGAAAAAAAGAACACGTTATTGTACGCCACTATTCATTGCCAGTGAGTTTTAGTGAATTTAGGTCAAATTAACAACTTTCAACCTGGCGTCCCATTAAAACCGGTAAAGCAGCTGTGTAATTTTAGCAGATATACAAGCAGATATTTTAGTAGATTTACTACAAGCTCACAGCCTCACTGCCTGCAAGCTTGTAGATCTGCTGTTTTTGAACAGTTTTGAAAACTCTTCAAGCTTGTACATTTTCTATTTTTGCTTTTGTTTTTTTTTGTCAAAAACCAGCAAGAATTGTTCAGCAGTAGGATCATTGATGTGTGCGTGTGCGTGTGTGCGCGCACGCATGTATGTATGTAAGTGCATGTGTGCAATGCATGCATGTGTGTTGAGCTATGCAGTGCTGAGTGTGACTGTTGTGTGTTGAGAGCTCTAGTCTAGCGTCTCTCTCTACCCGGCACATCTGTTCCAGATTAAACCACAGCTGTAGCCTTTCCTCAAAGACACATGTTTACACACACACACACACACACACACACACACACACACACACACACACACACACACACACACACACACACACACACACACACACACACAGGCATGCACACACAAGCACGTAGAAGGGAAGTAAATCAATACGCTGTTCACTCGTGTCAAATGTGACATTTTATCCATCAGCAAAGATTCACTCAGCTGCCACTCATTTCCAGTTGTTGGGCTATAGAGTGGAGGAACAGAGGAATGCAGAATGAGAAACAGAAGCAGTTAGTTCTACAGCTCTGGGTAGCGGAGCTGAATGACTCCTAAGGGTAGCGGAGCTGAAGGACTCCTCTGGGTAGCGGAGCTGAAGGACTCCTCTGGGTAGCGGAGCTGAAGGACTCCTATGGGTAGTGGAGCTGAAGGACTCCTATGGGTAGCGGAGCTGAAGGACTCCTCTGGGTAGCGGAGCTGAAGGACTCCTCTGGGTAGCGGAGCTGAAGGACTCCTCTGGGTAGCGGAGCTGAAGGACTCCTATGGGTAGCGGAGCTGAAGGACTCCTATGGGTAGCGGAGCTGAAGGACTCCTATGGGTAGCGGAGCTGAAGGACTCCTCTGGGTAGCGGAGCTGAAGGACTCCTCTGGGTAGCGGAGCTGAAGGACTCCTCTGGGTAGCGGAGCTGAAGGACTCCTCTGGGTAGCGGAGCTGAAGGACTCCTCTGGGTAGCGGAGCTGAAGGACTCCTCTGGGTAGCGGAGCTGAAGGACTCCTCTGGGTAGCGGAGCTGAAGGACTCCTCTAGGTAGCTGAGCTGAAGGACTCCTCTCCTCTGGGTAGCGGAGCTGAAGGACTCCTCTGGGTAGCGGAGCTGAAGGACTCCTCTGGGTAGCGGAGCTGAAGGACTCCTCTGGGTAGCGGAGCTGAAGGACTCCTCTGGGTAGCGGAGCTGAAGGACTCCTCTGGGTAGCGGAGCTGAAGGACTCCTCTAGGTAGCGGAGCTGAAGGACTCCTAAGGGTAGCTGAGCTGAAGGACTCCTCTCCTCTAGGTAGCGGAGCTGAAGGACTCCTCTGGGTAGCGGAGCTGAAGGACTCCTCTGGGTAGCGGAGCTGAAGGACTCCTCTGGGTAGCGGAGCTGAAGGACTCCTGGGTAGCGGAGCTGAAGGACTCCTCTGGGTAGCGGAGCTGAAGGACTCCTCTGGGTAGCGGAGCTGAAGGACTCCTGGGTAGCGGAGCTGAAGGACTCCTCTGGGTAGCGGAGCTGAAGGACTCCTATGGGTAGTGGAGCTGAAGGACTCCTCTGGGTAGCGGAACTGAAGGACTCCTCTGGGTAGCGGAGCTGAAGGACTCCTCTGGGTAGCGGAGCTGAAGGACTCCTATGGGTAGTGGAGCTGAAGGACTCCTCTGGGTAGCGGAACTGAAGGACTCCTCTGGGTAGCGGAGCTGAAGGACTCCTCTGGGTAGCGGAGCTGAAGGACTCGACTCCTGTGGTGGAAGAAAGCATTCATACAGTACATCATGTTTAACTCGCACCTCTCTACTAGGGCCGGGCGACACCACCTCCCAATCACTATTACCATTGTTTCATTGCCTCAAATTAATTTACGATTAATGAACGATTATCTTTGTTAAATAGTGAAAATAGCAGCTCTACAAGCTCTCAAGAACAACAAAAACTGCTTGTTGATCATCACAAAATGTTCTAAATGTCAGTTATGATATATTTTTCCGTTCCCAGCCGTACACCTCATGTACATTCAAGGAGAAAGACAATGCTATTACTCCATCTCTATACCTAATTGGTTGTACGTAACCCCTAACTGCTTGGTGAATGGGTGAATGTAATGCACATTGTGAAGCGCTTCAATGAATACACCGTTTAGTACCTAATAAAGTACTATTGTATGCTTCCAATACATTTTCCATAGGTTCATAGTACACAAGTTGATTCTTTTATTAGGTGATTGTGAATTGTGATTTCTCCATTTCGGTGCAGTAAAATGTTACCATATGTTTACCAGTGAATATGACCTTCTCACATGGTTCAAAAAGAAAGAAAGTGAACTGACCTTTGTTTGGTGAAGTCCAAGTTCAGAGAAATATCCTTGTGTAGATACCTAATGTTAGTAATGTACAATTATGACACCAGTACCACCATTACACTATTAATGTCAAGCACCCTCTAGAGGCAGCTTTTGCACCCCAGGGGGTGCACACACCACAGTTTGGGAATCCCTGTAAAAATAAGTAAAAACAAAAGTGTGCTCTTACAGAGTATTAACCAACCACTACTGCAAAAAAGAAGAAAAGAAAGAAAAGAAAATATTTCTGCCAAATGCACACATGGCATTCCCAGCTTCTTATTATTTGGGGGCCACATATAGGTGATTTGGTAAGGCTAGGATTGTTTCCATTTAGTAGAGCCAAGTATGTCACCTTGTCTGTTCCAGCCTCAGTATGAATGAGATGTAGAACATTATAAATACCCAGTGGAAGCTTGCTTCCTTCTCAAGGTGCAATGTATATTTGGATACACAAGGATATTTATTAGCTCTTGTGTGTGGCCATTGTGGCGTTAACCCTAGCGTATCCAGTCCCACTACTGGATTTTTACCCATTACAACTGGGGAAGCACCTGTATCATTTGAAAGTTTAGCCACTTTAACTATTATTTTATACTTTTATATCTGCTATTATTATTATTATTATTATTATTATTAAGCGAACATTTTTAACTAAAATTTTGTTTCTGGGGGTCCTTGCCTTGGAACATAATATTTCCAGATGAGCGTCCACGGGCAAATGCAAATTTGGGGGCCCATTGACATGGAACGTTTTTTTTTTTGACAAGCTGTCAGGCTGGATGACCAGCCTTGGTGCCTGGACTATTAGGCCAGCCCAGGCCGACATGGAAAGGTTTGAGCACCACCGATATAGCAAAATCTGTTTTAGATTGTGAAGGCATTTGCAGGCCACAGGTCTAAATTGCGTTAAATTAAATTGTTACATATTGCGATATTATCAAACATTAATATCAGACAGTTTGCATTTCCCAAAAATATATAATAGTCATACAATTTAATTCAGTCTGACCAGAAGCCACACAGTGATCCAAATGAATGACCAGAAACAGGGATATCAAAAGCAGAGGCATACACTCACCCTATCCCCACCAACATATCCAAACCTGGGTGTATCATGGGTAAAATAGTGTAATGTATTGGGAACAAGGTGCAGGTGAATGTACAGACTGTCAAAATGGTAAAAAATTGATTCACATTTTTTCGTTGTAAGTCACACTTAGGTGCGATTATAATAATGTACTGTAAAAGCACTGCTGAATATCCAAGGCAGGTGTGTTTATTCTCTCCCATAGACTGAAGAAAAAGAAAAAGGCTGACTTTACAATATGAGGTCTTTGTTTCAGGTATGGACTGTATGTATTCAAGACCAGGCTCCCTGAATACAGCCGATACTCTGAGAATAATGGCTCGGGACAAATTGTACTTTCTCTGACTCTGCTTCCTCGTTCTGCTTCCATTAGAGGGTTCTCTGTGGTGAATACAATGACAATAATAATGGCCTCCAGACCACACCATGTGCTGTGTGTGCTTCATGAACTTGTCTGTCATCACCACCGCTAACCATCCCGTTACAAAATATTGTTTTAATATGAAAAGTTATAATGTGATATGGGTCGGAAACCAGTTTGAATAAATATGTTCTCGCTCTTTCTCTCCCTCCACTCTCTTTCTCTCCATTTCACCCTCTCGCATGGCGCCCTCCCCTGCAGAGCGTACCAACTCTAAGCCCATCCTGACTGGCACCCACCCGGTCAATACCACTGTGGACTACGGGGGAACCACATCCTTCCAGTGTAAGGTCCGCAGTGACGTCAAGCCAGTCATCCAGTGGCTGAAGAGAGTAGAGGCGGGTGACGAGAACAAATACAACTCTACCATTGAGGTATGTACAGTACAGAACAGTACAGTACAGTACAGTACAGTACAGCGCACATGCAGTACTGCACAGGCCCGCTACTCATATATAGATCGGTGGTTCCCAAACGTTTCACAGTCTGCAGCTGAAGCCTGATTTATACATGCTGTGTGCCAGTGTGGCGCACAACTACAAGCTCACAACATTTTCTGCCATTAACTGTTGCACCCCTATTCCTTGGTTTGATTCCATAGGTGGGGGACCACCGCTTTGTGGTGCTGCCTACGGGGGAAGTGTGGTCTCGCCCTGATGGCTCGTACCTCAACAAGCTGCTGATAACCAGGGCCAAGGAGGAGGATGCTGGCATGTACATCTGTCTGGGAGCCAACACCATGGGCTATAGCTTCAGGAGCGCCTATCTCACTGTACTACCAGGTGGGGCAATACATTTCATTACAGTGCTGTGCACTGTAATATGTAGGTAGATTTGTGTTTGTTTTTAACACATTCTGTACATAGGACGTCTGGAAACGTCTTAGGGACTCGAACCGAGGGGTGCATCCGACGTCCTCACACGTCCTAGCGCATCCTCAATGATACGGGGCGAGATAAGAATATTCTAAATATTTTCCTTTTTTTAATTTGTCCGTTCGCCTTTCGCCTACCGTATGCTACACTCTAGGCAATTGTTAGCTTACCATTGATTTAGCTGTTAGCGCTGTGGAAAGAATGACTCGTCTCTCCTAATCCAGGGCGCTCTCCGTGGTGTTGAACGGATCGATATACTGGCGCTTCATTTCTGCTCCTCATCCGTCTCTCCCGCAAAATATGAACGCTTTTTGGATCATATATCGTATAAATTAAAACGATCGCAATGTAAGCTAGCAATGTAATGTGAAAATGTTTTAGTGGATTGTTTCCGGGTCGTGGGTTTCCGAGTAAAAGCGGCCATGTCTTTCCGGCACCCCAGAGCTCCTATTTTGAAGAAATCCCGGCAACGGTTGTGTTAATAGGCGAAGCATCTTATTCTGAAAGCCGTTTCATTCGGAAACCTCATCTCTCTCTCCCAGACCTGAAGCCCTACGTGCCGCCTGTTCCCACGGCGACGGGCCCCAGCCTCCCGTGGCCAGTCATCATCGGGATTCCGGCGGGCTTGGCCTTCATCTTAGGCACCGCCCTCCTGTGGTTCTGCCAATCAAAACGCACCTGCTCCACCTCCTCTTCCTCCTCCTCCTCATCTTCCTCCTCCTCGGCTCTGTCCGGCTCCCAGCGTCCCCCGGCGGCCAGCCGTGGCGACCGGACCTGCTCCGCCCTCCCCCAGCAACCGGCCAGTGGGGATAAAGATTGTCTTTCTTACGAGGACTACGTCGCCCACCAGCAGCAGCTCTTATTGGCCACCACCCAGGGGGGAGGCGTGGGATTGGCCAATCCCAAGGTCTACCCAAAAGTCTACACGGACATACACACGCACACACACTCGCACGTGGACGGGAAAGTGCATCAGCACCAGCACATCCACTACCAGTGTTAGCGTTGGTGCTAGCGCTTATCAGTGTCTGTCAAGTGGCAACTACCTGCCTGTGTCTACAGCCACAACACATAATCCTGTTACTGTTCTCATCAAGACCCATGGTGGAAGAAGTACTCCCATAGTTTACTTAAGTAAAAAGTAGCAATACCGCAATGTAGTAATACTCGTTACAAGTGAAAGGCCAGAATGAGAAAATGTACTTGAGTAAAAGTGCAAAGTATTGGCATCAGAATACTTACGGTATTCTTCATGAATAGCACATCTGCTATTTTTGACAAAATAGACAAGACAAAAAGTAAAAGAAAGTATAAATTATGGCTTAATTTGGTTAATGTGTGTTTTGTAATTTGATATTTTAATACATAATAAGTAAAAAGGAGTAAAGTACAATATTTTTCTCTGATGATGGAGTGGAGTAGAAGTATAAAGTATGGACATAAAAGTACCAAATTGTACGGTGCTTGAGTAAATGTACTAAGTTACTGTCCACCACTGAGAGCTTGAAGCACGGAAAGCCACACATGCAGTAAGAATCCACATGGACTCGGAAGACAAATATACAATTTGCCGTCGTGCTCTGTTTGCCTCCACTGCCAACACACATTTACTCAAGTAGGTAAAGGAGGAGAACATACGGTATATACAATGATTCTTTACCTCTTGAATGTTCTCTCTCCAGGGAAGCCAATCAGTCGCCAGTAGGTGGGATAGTTTCAGAGTAAATGAATGCCTTTGGGTGCCTGAATAGCTCCTCATCGTTTCCCATGGTGTGCTGCTGTGTCTTTGTTCTTTGTCACAGCTACAGCATAATCAGTAAATAATGGCATATACCCTGAAATATACAAGAATGACTATGAAATCAATGGCATGGCATTTAAAAGACTACTTCTTCCAAAGAGCAATAATGCATATACAGGTACTGTATGGACTGTATGAGATTACCATAAGCTTGTATCTCAGGCCTGGATTGTAAAGAATCAAACCCTTGTCACACTTTCTAGTGACGCCACTAAACCACCCGCCCATCTGAGCCTTACGAAACCTTCTGAACCATGGATCAATTCAAACCCCGCTGTGAACTGTCACGCTGCTAGCTGGCTACTTGTAGCAAAAAAAAAGACTTTGCATTGCTATTGAACTTTTCATTGTAGCCACCATCGTTAATTTTTGTGTATCTCGTCAATTATCATTTACAAATGGCTACACATTGACTGAGAAAAAAAACAGATTTTACAAGCAGCAGAGCTTAGTCAGAAGAGCCTCTATATTCCCTTCATTTCAGAGAACCGAAATGCTGCAGTACCTAACTCTTTTTGGACCGTATGATGAGTGAATGTACAGCACAGATCTGCGTCGCAGGAGGAAAACGCTTGGCATTTCCTTCAGTGTCATTTGGTGTTCACTCACTCGGGAACAGAAGCAGCGAGAAAGATCAAGGATATTGTCTCCTGTCAGAATGTCAGCCTCTTAGGCCAAGAGCACAAAGGGATTTTGAACAGTGCCCGTCGTGAAATGGTGCCTTGTAAAAAAATGTTTCCACATTTCAGAGATTTGCTTTTTGCATTGTTGGGCATGTGACGAATACCCCTACCTTGTTATGAGATGTGGATGGTGCTGGACGTGTGTCAAACCTGGATACATCAAACTGAAAGACTTGGACCCAACGCTGTTCACAAAGTGTTTGTTGTAATAGTTGGCGAGCAAAGCATAACAGTCGAACCCGACAAAGCTCTGGTCAGTTTGTCTGACAGAAGCAGAGGTAAACAGAGGGTGCATGTGCTCTGTTTCTCTCTACAGACATTTCATTACAAAAAAGACCTCTAGAGACATTCGGTGCCTTGTAAGTCTGGACCCAGGCACAGTCTTCTCAGCTATAGGATCTGTGCAGCCTGAGAAATGGAAAGAAAGTGCTGGGGTTGTAGCTCAGTTAATTGAATATCAGTATTTTACCATTACTATCACACTTTAGAGCCATATAAAGGAAACAAAAGTCATTTAGGGGGGATGAGTAATATGCATGGCAATATCCACTGAGTAGCTATGACCATAGCCAAAAAGAAAATGCTTTGAGAGATGAACAAATTGCACACTGGCAGTCATTCATTACTTGGGACACTAAAGAGATGCTTCGTTTGAGAAATCCTCTAATCTGTATTTTAAAGTTCAGCTCATTTTGCAGCGTTGGTTGGAGCGGCTTGTTGTGGGGCCAGTACTATTCCTCACCTGCAGCAAAGAAAGAATTGGAGAGGCCCTGTTTCAACTACAGCTGTCACTGACTAACACCATATATATATATATATATATATATATATATATATATATATATATATATATTAAAAGATTACATGTAGGCTATTGTCCGCGAACCTCCTTTTGTGACAGAGACCCATATACAAGATTTTTACAATGTTTTAAAAAAGATTCTCAAGATTTGTTTTGAAAATAGCAGATCTACAAGCTCTCAAAGCGTCACATCACAATGGGTTGTGAACTAGATCGGCTATTTTCAATTTCAAATATCCGATGCATGTTTAGGTTTAAAGTGCTTTAAAGTCGCTTCTTTTGGGCTTGTTTTCCTAGACCTGGTTGCTTATTTCTCTCTCAAAATGTGGCAACACTGCCTTGGTTATGCTTGGTTGTGTGTCTGTGTGCCGCACGTCGAAAATAGCCGATCTGCTATTTCCGTCACCGACATGCAGCTAAGTATACTTCTGTTATGGAATGCCAAATGCGACATGCAGTACGTTCTCTTGTTGTTGTTGTTTTTCTCTTAAATTCTCAGGTGGCCATCTTGTTATTCCTGTTTGTGTTTTTTGAATCTGACCACTATCTGAAAACTGTTTCAAGTTTTATAGTATTATTATATGCCTTCGACTGCTTCAAATCTCAGCACCCTTTGAAAGGTATACTCTGTGATGTAAACATGGCAGAACTGGGGCGAGGGTTATTTTAAAATATAAAGAAGAAAACAAGAAAGTAAAGAAGCAGACTGACAGAAACTGTCTGAAAGTAAAATATAAAAATAAAATAATAGTTATGGACATCAACATCCAATCAGAACTTCAGCTTATGACACATAATGTGTAGCCTTTGGCAAGTGAAATGTGTGAAGCCTGAATTTACTTGGTTGCACATCATGACTCGCACTGAAAATAGCAGATCTACAATCTCACAAGGGCTTGTAGACGGGCTATTTTCGGTGCAAGAAACCGGCATGTGACTACGTATTCATTAAGTTATGTCTGGCGATAGGAGCTTCAAGTGTCTTACATCATTCAGTCTACCTTTTAAGGGGTTTCTTTTTAGAAATAGAAGTATCGGTAAACTGTCCTCACATTGAGCTTTTCTTTTGCCGTTTTCTGTCTTGTCTCCCCATGTGAAGTGTATGGGTCAAAGCTAATAGACTGCCATCTAGAGAGAGACTGCTCAGAACATGCATTTATCACCAGCATGTTTATGAAACGGAATAATAACCCTAGCATTGAATCTAATGGTTGGTTATCCAGTCATTTTGCAGGTATTTCAGAATCGGACCATACATCACCACTAAGAATTCCAAGTCTTACCATTCTGTTTGAGACTTAACAATTCTTAACAATTCTGAAAAGGCAATGTGTGTATTTAATTTATTTGCTTTTGACATGATTGTTTTCCTATAATTGGGCATTATATATGTGATTTATACATACATATGATTATGACTTTCCAAAAAGGAAGGGTAATCACATGAACAAATTACATTTTGTCTTGTAGTCAAAGCATAAGCTATGTAGCAAATATTACTTGCGCATCAATGTAAGATATTTAAATGTGCTGTCGGAATATACAAAACCTTATCGATAATCATTGTATCGACAATCTTGTACAGTCTATATTTGTCATTTAGGTCAAGAGATTATTTTTGTCACGTTGGAGCAAAAGCATTTGTCTCATGGAAACATTTTAATCATTTTATTGGTGCCATTAAAAAATACAGTTAATCTGTGTAATACCAAATGTGATGTGTGGTAAATCTTTGACCGACAGATTGGAGCTGCATAAGACTAAACCGACGTTGCTACAGTACAAGAATGTCATATAGCTCCCATGGTAATGTAGAGTAACAAGTGCAAGCATATTGTCACTGTCAAGTGTAAACATAATTGTATGCCCTAAAACATAGGAAAAACAAAATCTGTGTTGCGATGAACCCTATCTAGTTATTATTTGTTCAGTACTACTTTCACATTTCACCTAGCTGTTACCACTTCCACTCACGTAGATTGGAGTAAATAGCCAATCTTGATCGGCTGCTTTTCGTTACTTTTGCACATGGGCATTATGAAAGAAAATACAAAACGTTGAAATATGGAGAGGCATGGTTTGGTTTCTGCCTAACGGCAACAATATTCTATTGCTCTCTTTCTCTTGTTAATGCTCATCACCCTGCAGAGAACACTTCTCACGCTTTGATTTTACACACTTTTTGTTGAGAAAGGACTTTCTTTCTATTACTCTCATTCTCTGGCACACACACACACAAGGATTCCCCCTCCAGTCCTGCCACTTGTCTTCAAGAGAACGTCCTTCCCTAAATAGTTGTAGCACTTCGGCGCTGGAAGCAGCAGCAGGCGTTCCATCTGTCAACGTGTCTGTCCAGAGAGATGACAGATGGACGTTGCGTGTGGATGGACAGACAGACGGACTGAGGGGTGTGAAAGGCCACGTACCCCCCCAGCTCCCCCCCCCCCTCCCTCCCTGTGACTCTTTAATGCATTAAGACCTGTGGCGGATTCTACAAAATGTAAGTTTTCTGAAAAACCTGTTTTCAGTGGTTCTCAAAACTTTTCATGTCAAGGACTCCTACAATTATATGTATTTGGCTGCCGAGCCCCACTCAAAATATTTTGTTCCAGGGACCCCCTGAATCAAAGATTTGAGTTAAAAATGTTCGCTTTAAAAACGTATATATTTGTACATTATGTTCAAAGCTTTTCAAAAAATAGCACGCTATGCACTTGTATCTGCTAGTTTTTAATAGCCGAATGTGATTAATATACATAGCTAAATCTAAAATGACACGGATACCCGGTCTTAATGGGTTAAGGAGCGGTAGACACTGTTGAAAGAAGTGAGGGAGCAGGTAGACGAGGCAGGCTGAGGCCCTGGTTTAGCATCCTATACCTAGTATAAGAAAGAGGCAAAAATTGTGAATGTGATGTACAAGCTCTAATAATATAAATAAATATGTATCTGTGGAACCAAGTCAAACTAAATGTATGTAAACGTCCCCAACAACTCCTACAATTCGAAGGGCTTTGCAGGGTGAGAGATCCCCAGTTCAAATACGATTATTTTGGGGGGTCCACAGTTCAAATACGATTATTTTGGGGGGTCCACAGTTCAAATAGGATTGTTTTGGGGGGTCCACAGTTCAAATAGGATTGTTTTGGGGGGTCCACAGTTCAAATAGGATTGTTTTGGGGGGGTCCCCAGTTCAAATAGGATTGTTTTGGGGGGGTCCCCAGTTCAAATAGGATTGTTTTGGGGGGGTCCCCAGTTCAAATATGATAGTTTTGGGGGGGTCCCCAGTTCAAATAGGATTGTTTTGGGGGGTCGCAGCCTGAAAAGGTTGAGAACCACTGCAATAAGACTCTGTTTGATTCCACTGTGTGATGAGACGACGCCGTCTGTGTTTGTGTTGTTCATTCTGTGCTGCTGACGACGTGGCGGATCATAATCCCCCCACGTTGAAGAGGGGAGGACAGAAGGGCCAGGATAAGAGGAGAGATGATGGGGAAACCGCTGGGTGGAAAGGTTGAAGGGAGGATGACACACAACCAGGCTGCTGACAGACATGTAGAGCTCACCCGTCACCCCACTAGACACATGAGGAATGGAACTAAGGAAACCAAGTGTTCTACTTAAGTGCAATGTTAAGGTATTTTTTACTTTACGTAAGTAGGCCTATATTACATTTTTTTATGCTTTTACTTCTACATCTCAGAGCCAAATGTTGTAGTTTTTACTCCACTACAACTTTACTTTGCAGATTTGGATTATTATTATAAAACATAGGCTGCAGTAAGGTTTCTCCGACCTTTTTTTCCCCTTGGAGGTTGAATGAACTCCCCCTTCTTACATCTGACAAAGTTGAACCCCCCCCCACCCCTTTCCCCCTGACATTTTAACCACTTTAAGTAGTATGACTAATAGCAATCAGGCCGGTCCATTAAGAATTAAAAAAACGGCGAGGTTCTTTGATTCGAATCAAGGGTAAGATGTTTGGTGCTCTGCTGCAGTAGAAATATTTGCGTAAAGAGCTAGCTCCAAAATGGTTTCAGGAACGGTGATACGGAACCTTTTCCCTTTTTGTTGTTTAGGGTGAAGCCCTCAGCTATTCAGACCTCGTGGTCTTGCAGGCCTTGCCGCGCTCATGCAGAGGTGGGGGGGGGGGGGGGGGGGGATTGGCAGGGCAGCAGGGTGTGAATCCATTGAGGAGATTCCTGTGCCGTTGAGTCAACAGCAGCTGTGGTTGGTGATGAAGAGAAGCTGTCCAACAGGGCTTTTTACTGGCACTGTGAATGCAGCTCTCAGGTGAATGGAGTCAGTGACCATGAAGAACTCTCTCACTCACACACAACACACACACGCACAGTCACATACACCTGGGCAAAGACACACACACACACACACACACACATTCTCACAGGCTGTGACAGACACCTGGGAAATAAACACATATGCAGCAACTGAGCAACACCTGGGTAACAGATCAACTCTCATACACAAACACACACACACACACTCCTGCATGGGTGGATGTGCATGAAGAAGACACGTGCACAGTGCACAACTGCAGATTGCACATGTGTGTGCACACAAACACGCAGCTGGGAAAGGAACATACAAACACAAATATCTACAAACATGGGGGGCACATGAGGTGTACTGTACATACAGTATACGTGCAAGCTCACGTGCACTGGAGAGATGCATGAGTTGTACACACACTGTTTAAAAAGACTCGCTCCCGTGCAGATGCATGAATACACAACACAAATACATTACACACACACACACACACACACACTAGTATGTATTATTACACTTGTGAGGACCATGAACAGCATTTTTTTAATGCAATGTTTGCTTGAAGATCGACTATTTTTGGTGTGTGACACCCAAGTATAAATCAGGCATATAATTCCAACCCTAACCACTGAACCTAAACCTCTTCTTAACCCCACCCTGACTCTTCTCCTCATTGTCAGCATAACTCCCCAAAATCTGTTCTTACGATAAAACGGCCAATTCTCTTGTGAGGACCAGAAAATGTGTCCTCTACGTCTATTTCTCAAATTCTACTATAGTTGTGGGGACATTCGGCCCTCACAACAAGTATAATAATACACGCGTGCGTGTGTGCGCACACACACACACACACACACACACACACACACACACACACACACACACACACACACACACACACACACACACACCTGGCAGTATTGATGCTCTGTTCTGTTTGCATACCTCTCCTGCTCTCCTCCCGGCCACAAAGCCACCGTTAAAGCCAAGACAACAAAAAGAAACAAAAAGCAGGCTAAAAGGGGGCAGCAGGCGGTTTCAGTCCCTCGCTCCCTCCCTCCGTACACAATGTTTACCTTCCCTGGTGAAAAGAGAGGGATGCAGACCAACAGAGTGAGAAAAGAGAGAAGTCTGGCAAAGGGGAAGGGAGCCAAGGCCTTTAATGTCTGCCACAGAGCCGTGACAAAAGCCTCCTAATCTCGGTGTTGTCTTTCGGCCCCTTCTTCTCCCTGCACATCCTGCCAAGTGTGTGTGTGTGTGTGTGTGTGTGTGTGTGTGTGTGTGTGTGTGTGTGTGTGTGTGTGTGTGTGTGTGTGTGTGTGTGTGTGTGTGTGTGTGTGTGTGTGTGTGTGTGTGTGTGTGTGTGTGTGTGTGTGTGTGTGTGTGTGTGTGTGTGTGTGTGTGTGTGTCATAGAGAGAGGCAGGAGTGAGCATGTGCTGCTGTGTGTACAAAGATATGTGCGGAAAAAGTGTCCATGTGTAGCCTATACAGTATGCGTGCATCGGCATCGCATGGCGAAAGAGAGTGTGTGAGACATTGATTGCATGTGTGACACGGTGTACATGTGTGTGTGAGAGTGTGTGTGTGTGTGTACGCGCACGCGCACAACAGGAAAGGAATCTTTCCACAGCCGTGCTGACATCATTCAAGCATGCATGGGACAGTCAAAGAAGACCGTCCGGGCCCCTTCAAAGCTTGCCGCCTTCACATGCGGGACGTGTGCGTGCGTGCATGCGTACCACAGTCTAGTGTGTGTGTGTGTGTGTGTGTGTGTGTGTGTGTGTGTGTGTGTGTGTGTGTGTGTGTGTGTGTGTGTGTGTGTGTGTGTGTGTGTGTGTGTGTGTGTGTGTGTGTGTGTGTGTGTGTGTGTGTGTGTGAGAGAGGGAGAGAGAGCATTATTAGAGAGAACATCAATAGAGCCTTTGGCCCACCCTCACCTGCTCCTCTGAAATGGCCCCTATACAGCCTCTCTTCCTCTCAAACACAATAGATCTGCCTTTCTGTGTGTATGGGTTTGTACGTACGCATGTATAGGTATGTACATGTATGTGCACAGACTGCACACATGCACACACATCTTTGTGTTGGAGCTCTTCTCTTCAAGCTCTCCTCATCCTGGTAAATGCATTACATCCACCATGTGTCCACACAGATCCCTATCAGAGGAAGCTGTGGTCAAAAGGCTTACCCACTGTGGTGGAAAGAAGGTATCCGTGGAGGTTGGCGCCATCAAGTGGTCTAGTCTTATAATGACAAATACTGTATGGTAGCCCCGTTTTTAGAACAGTGGTTCTCAAAGTGCAGTCCAGGGACCTTTGGGGGCGTCCCAAGCAAAACGTGTAGATATCACATCAAAATCAGTTTAACCACTTTAACATAGTCATATATAGTCCTGGCAATCGCATAGTGAAGCGATGTGAGCTTGTAGATTTGGCTGTTTTCAAAATAATATTGAAACTAATATTTATTTATTTATTTGTATTTTTGAAACATTTTGTATGGGGGTTCCTGGCACAAAATATGTTCAGATGGGGGGTCTGCGGACGCCCCATCCAAATAATAGCCTATGCCAAACACATATTAATTTGTGGGTCATGAAAATGTTTGAGAACCACTGATCTAATTTAGATCACAAAATAAGTCATATCTTCACAGCTTTACCCATTATTAGGCTATGCCTTCTCAACACACTGGCCATATTTTGAGCAGACTATGGGCACATGTCAGAAATGTCTTTATTAGGAACAATCCCTTGAGATGAAACATCTCGTTTTCAAGGGGGTCCGCATGTTATCCTGTTATTTTTTTAAAGGGCGCCAGATACAAGACAAGACCTTTGGGGAAAGGGTTTTAGCACACAACTGAGACTTATTTGAGACATGGGAAATATACATAGCGTTGCAAGTGTAAACATGAGTTATACCATATTTTCTCAGAGACCAATGCATTCCTGAGCATCGGCCTACAGTACCAAACTTGACAAGTTTGTCGCTTATTAATGCAAATTGTACCACGTGCACGTACAGTATAGTGGTTCTACACAATACGTGACATCATGAAAACAAAATATTATGATCTAAAACAGGCTCAATAGAAAGACTTAAAGTGGCACTATGTAACTTTTATTTAATGAATATGCCTATACAATTAAAATGTGTCCAGTCTGTATGGTAGAGTATAATATAACTTCAAGTCAAAGGTTCTGACCAAGCACATCTGCATAATATGAACTCTACAGATGCTTAATATGCAGAGTGACCTATTCCTCAGTTACCGGTAGTTTACATTTGTTTTAGCTTTTTCTGTTCTTTTACTTTGTTGCAGTGCTTTGACAATGTGTCACTTCTGTCAGACTGATGGTTTCAGATATCCGAGAAGTTTCAGGCATTATTAAGCTTATCATCTTGCCAGGTAAGGTCTGGACCCATGAAACAGCTTTGAAATCGGACACAATAGTTGCAAGATAACTACTCTCACCCCTTTGCTCCCCCCTGGGTTGTATTATTATTAAGATAGCAAGGCGAATGTTTGCATAAAGCAGAGCATGGGGTTACACATGTCTTGGTCAGGGCAGGGGCCCCAAAAACCTGCTGATTAGGGGTTTTAGTTCTAGACAACCATGAGAACTAGGAAACCATCAGTGATGAAAGAAATACTCTCAAGTTTTACTTAAGTAAAAGTATCAATACTGCAATGTAGATATACTCTGTTCCAAGTAGAAGTCCCGTAGTCAAAATGTACCTGAGTAAAAGTACAAAGGTATCGGCTTCAAAATGTACTTAAAGTAGCCTACCAAAAGCTAAAGGTTGTGCAGAATGTCCCAAGTTCAAAATGTATATAAATACAAATATTTTTAAAATAGCGATCTACAATATGCGCTTTTCTGATGAGTGTGAGCTTGAGGATTTTCAAATGGCCGGAATTAGCGGAATATATAGGGCTGAAGTGTGTTTTGTAATAATAACTTAATCTACAAAGTAACTAGTAACTAAAGTTTTCATAATAATCGTATAGTAAAAGTACAATATGTTTCTCTGAGATGTGGAGGGGTAAAAGTTAAACTTAAAGTAGTGAAAACCCCAGACATTGTGGAACACTTCCACCTAGTAGCATACTGCAACATGTTGACCGAAAGAGCTTTATGAGCAATCTGTTTTATTTAATAGCCTACATTTTGTTCAACTTAAAAACTTGCAGACTGTATAGGCGAGTCCACACAACCTCTGTGGCGTTTCTGACATCTTTCAAGAAGACAAATAGCTTGAGTGTGAAATCATTTAGTGCATGTCATGTCATGCCTCAGGGGATTACAATTACCCAACTAGAAGTTCAAGAACAAAATACTCAGTGACAAAGTGTGAAATCTGGATCAAATTAAAAGAGAAGCCTCTCTCTCTCTTTCTTTCTTTCTCTCCCACACACACACACACACACACACACACACACACACACACACACACACACACACACACACACACACACACACACACACACACACACACACACACAGGCATGTCACACGCACACTGAATAAGGACAGGCTGTGGGAATATACTGCTGAAGAATCACTGCTGACATCAGAAAAATGTTTTCCTTTACTCTGAAGTGGCAGGGCTCATTTGTACACTCTGGAGGTGTCTGTGTGTGTGGTGCACTTGTAGTTCTATCTTTGTGAGAACCAATTATTGTCTTCACAAGGACTGAAAAACAGAGGAAAATCACGGAAAGTGGGGACATTACTAGTCGTCACTTTTCAAGAGGTTAGGACATAGGTTTAGGGTTAGAGTTAGGTTAGGGTAAAGGTTAATGTTGTAGTGGTGACGGTTGAGGTTAGAGGTTACGGAATGAATAATAGTATAGTCAATGGAAATCAGTCAAAGCAAAGACAGAAATACAAGGTTGTGTCATTGTGCGTGTGTGTGTGTATGGGTGTGTGTCTGCCTGCTCCTGATTTGCGTGCGCGCGCGCGTGTGTGTAAAGGATATTCTGATTTACTCCTCACCCTCTGTCTGCATGACACAATGACAGCTTAGTCAGCCTGAGGGAGCCATTTCTCTCTAAGTGGACCGTTTAAAAAACAGGAAACTACTTCAAATCCCAATGGAGCACAGAGGAGATCAGGCCCGGTGATTCTGTACAATAGCCAGCACACGCACGCACGCACGCACGCACGCACGCGTGTGTGTGTGTGTTTGTGTCTGTGTATGCGTGCGTGCGCACCTGAGCCTTTTTCAAAAGACACCATTCACCAGAATGACACGCTAGTCAAACGGTGGGGCTTACCAGGGGAGAGAGTCTACCTGTCTGGGCACATCTTACCAGGAGAGAGAGAGTCTACCTGTCTGGGCACATCTTACCAGGAGAGAGAGAGTCTACCTGTCTGGGCACATCTTACCAGGAGAGAGAGAGTCTACCTGTCTGGGCACATCTTACCAGGGGAGAGAGAGAGTCTACCTGTCTGGGCACATCTTACCAGGGGAGAGAGAGAGTCTACCTGTCTGGGCACATCTTACCAGGGGAGAGAGAGAGAGAGTCTACCTGTCTGGGCACATCTTGTCGTCACTGCCTCCCTGCATCAGCTCCCCTTTATGTCACCACTTCAACTGATATGTAAATAGCTCTATATATGCAGAGCGCTATAATTGCTATATTATAGAATGTTCAATGACCGGGGTCTCCACGTCGCCATCTCTCCATCTCCATCCAGAGAAATGTGGAAGTGATGTGAAAATGTGCGTGCAAAACTAGAACACTGAAATTGAAGCTGATTAATGACACATTTGTGGGGTTCTCTGTACTGATTGGAATCTCCTTTTTTCACGAAAAAGAAGAAACAACCCACACACTGTCTTCAAATGCAGTGAAAATGTTTAATAGGGAACCAGCAACAGTGTTTTAATCACTTATGCCCCTCTTAATTCTAAAGCACATCACCCCTTTTAAGTGAGAGTGCCAACCATCCTTACTAATCCATTTTTGCACTCTGTTTAAATGATTTTCCTGTCTATGGCTGTGCCCCTTGCAGTTACAGATAACAGAGTCTTTAATCAGGAAATCCCCTCATCACATGCTCACTTTGCATCCAGTTGCTTTAAAGACTGCTAAAGCCATCAATATGGTTGGACTGTCAGTTCGCAGCAGAATCCAGGCCCTTATCCTTTGACTGGAGCAGGAGACTGTAAATCTGGCCATATCCTGCTGGCTGCAATCAGTAGAGACCCTAACTCTTGTTTTCATCCTTTTAGGCGCCAGTTGTGACAGTCCAAAACTCACATTGGAAAAATGCTTCTCGACTCAAATAGGGTGTCATAGACACGGCTTAGATGGTGAAATATGTCTTTGTTTAAAGGAATTACTTATGGAAATCCAGATATCCTCTTGAGTACAGAAACCATTTTCTAACCATTTTTCACAAAATCCTTCTCTAATATTCTCATATCTTGAAGAAAGAGAAAAGCTAATAGAGGGTATGCGCATGCATAAAGTGAATGGCAGATCGAGTGGCAAATCGAGTGGCAAAGTGAGTGACAAAGTGAATTTAATGTTGTTTAACCCATTCAGGCCTGACGTCGAAATTAAAAAAAAAAGTTTTCTAAATCATGACAATTTTCGGAAAGATTTGAGGCACATTTTAACGATTTTTCAAAAATAGCAGACCTACAAGTTCATAGCGCGCCACTCGGTGGCGCGCTATGAACTTGTAGATCTGCTATTTTTCAATAGCTAAATTATAACAATGTTTAAAACACCAAAAGGGGTTCCCGCCCCAAAATGGGTTAATGGTTAATGTGGTTAAACGCTAACGTGATGGATGCGTTCCAGGTATCAATGGATTAAAGTCATGTAATGCAATCAAATAGGACTTTTCTGTTTAGATGTATGGGCTGTCAAGGCCACAAAGTAGTTTTTTGCCACTCAGTAGGCGTTCCCGCATAACTTCCGGGTATGATGATGATGTCACGTGCATACCCTCTATTGTAACCTCCTCCTCAATTATCTACCTTGTTACAGGAGTAACCCATCTACTGCTTATGTGATGTTGGTGGATTTAGCTGCAGAAGAACCTAGTTCATACCAATCACACAACACTAATGCATGAGATCATTTTTGTCAATTTTATTTATCTTTGGACTGGTACAGGAGTCGGTAGGAGTCTACCGGTAGTTATTAAACAATATGCAACATTATACAACAATAGAATTAAACAATTTAGGGACACCTTGGCATCAAAACAGTTCTATTTTGTGACCCAAGGCTGATTAAAAGATGCATATCGTCAATGTGTCGGGCAGAAATGTTAATTATCTTGTACGGACAAGATAATATCTTGTACGGACGAGATAATATCTTGTACGGACAAGATAATATCTTGTACGGACGAGATCATATCTTGTACGGACGAGATATTATCTTGTATGGACCAGATAAAATACATTTTGAATGCATGGCCATTCAGGGGCTCCGTAGTATCTCCATATTTCAACCTTTCAATGTTTTTCCTATTGCGTCGTACAAGAACGTCGCACAAAAGTAGTGAAAATAGACGACCTACAACGAACGTGGACTTGGTCTGCTATTTTCCGTACTTTGAACATTTTGAAAGTGAAAATTTTAAAATATTTACAAGACCAAATAACTACTATACAGTACATAACAGTTTCCAAATCCATCTGTCCGTCGTGCGTGCGTGCGTGCGTGCGTGCGTGCATGTGTGTGTGTGTGTGTGTGTTTTAACGTTTAGGGCAGACCAGGTTGGACATAGAGGCGAATTTATAAGCCGAAATGGGCTTGTAGACGGGGGAATTCCATCCGGACCTTCCACCATTTGAAATCTCTGGTGTGTTGGGCATGCTCTGGAAACGGCTGAGAGAGGAGAGAAAGGAAACAGAAAAAAAGCAAAAGACGTAAGTTCACTCTCAATACTCTCAAGTACACACAGAATTTCAGCATTTTGGGGTTGAATGACATTATTTGACCAACTGGAGGGGTTTGTGTCACACCGGGGAGCGGTTAAATCAGTGGTTCTCAACTCCTGAACTAGGAACCCAGACTTCAGGAAAACTACCTCTTTATTTCAAACGTAACTCCATTTATCGGCCATTACTAATGCTCATTATTAAGCTGGTACCATTTCTGTCTACTTGCTCTTTCTCTCTACCAGCTCAGTGGCCTGGTGGTTGTCCGCCCTGAGATTGGGAGGGCCGGATTCAATCCCTGGCCGAGTCATTACGAAGACTATAAAAACGTTGCCCAATGGCAACGTGCTCGGGGGTAAATCCCTTCCGACATACTAGCATTATGTCCAGGTGGTGTAATAGCACATCATACTAGCATTATGTCCAGGTGGTGTAATCAGCACAACATACTAGCATTATGTCCAGGTGGTGTAATCAGCACATCATACTAGCATTATGTCCAGGTGGTGTAATCAGCACATCATACTAGCATTATGTCCAGGTGGTGTAATCAGCACATCATACTAGCATTATGTCCAGGTGGTGTAATCAGCACATCATACTAGCATTATGTCCAGGTGGTGTAATAGCACATCATACTAGCATTATGTCCAGGTGGTGTAATAGCACATCATACTAGCATTATGTCCAGGTGGTGTAATAGCACATCATGGCCGAGGGATGTCCCTTCCGACATACTAGCATTATGTCCAGGTGGTGTAATAGCACATCATACTAGCATTATGTCCAGGTGGTGTAATAGCACATCATGGCCGAGGGATGTCCCTTCCGACATACTAGCATTATGTCCAGGTGGTGTAATAGCACATCATGGCCGAGGGATGTCCCTTCCGACATACTAGCATTATGTCCAGGTGGTGTAATAGCACATCATGGCCGAGGGATGTCCCTTCCGACATACTAGCATTATGTCCAGGTGGTGTAATAGCACATCATGGCCGAGGGATGCTCAGGAAGGCTACTTACGGCTCTGTGTCTAGCTTGAAAATGTTATTTTTTACAAATTACCTACCAATGGCAGAGATTTCAGTCAAATGGAAAACCTCTCTTCCTGAACGTTAGCGCGCAAAAATAGTAACCACCGATGATGTCATCGGCACTCGGCAGGCACATTTTGGAGCTATCCACAGCCCAGCTCTGAGACACACAGACTAGACATTTACCATAACATGGTACAGTCCTATAGTGAGATTTAGCAACGACCAGTATATGGAAATAATGTTAAAAGATGTTACGTGTTCCCCTTTAATTCAACCAAGTAGTTTACACATACAGTGTGTCATAATAACGGCGGTTTAGAATGAAATAAGTCACCTGACAGAGGAAGAGTGAGCTGAGTGGCTGACCCGTGTGTTTTGACTGGTAGATCGTTGGGGGATAGTACCTAGAAAACAACATTAAATTGACCCATGGTCACATTTTACTGAAGGCACCCCTTAACCCTTATCCCTAAACGTATTTGCCATTGTTTACTATTTAAAAAACCTTTTCAAATAGCTGATCTACGAGCTCACAATGTGTAGATGTAGATCGGCTAGTTGAACTATTTTAAAATGATTTTCAAAATAATAAAAAATGGCAAATAAGTTTAGGGATAAGGGATAAGGTAAGGGGTGGCGCAAGATGGAGCCCATAGAGCCAAAAGGAATTGTACGTGTAACGCAATCAAACCCGTGAGGATGTTTTTGAGGGGCACTAGCCCCTCCTATGCCCAGTTTTGTGTGTGCGTGTGAATTTTAGCGATGATTTGATTGGCTGATCATCCCATAGCGATGATTTGATTGGCTGAGCAAAGTACATATTGAGGATAAAAAGTGAGGGCAGAAAATTGAAGACGCCCAATTGTGATTGGCCGGAATGACAGAAAAGTGAGGACGCCAATATTGTCATTGGCCGAAATGTCATGATGTATGATAAGAGCGCCCCTCACTTCACACAAGTGTGATTTTTTACTGGAAGTATGGGTACTTATGGTTAATTATGGGCAATGATGCAATAGGTACAGGGTGAAAACCAGTACCGCTGGCAGTACTTCAGTGTTTTTAATCTTAAACAACTTAAACATCCAAAAGGGTCTCATGACTTTTATACAACAGTTATTAATGCTTGAGCCAGAAAACCCAGACCACCCGCCTGGTGCAATTGAGCTCAGAAAACCTGAAGAAAATAAGAAAAATTGTCACAATCCCTTTAACACAAATCTTCTCTTCTAGGGGGGGGGGGGGGGGGGGGGGTCCAAAACCTTTTCAGATGGGGGGGGGGGGGGCGGGGGGGGGGGCATGCGGCCAAATACATATCAATTTGGGGGTCCTTGGCACAAAAGAAAGAACTACTGATTTAGAATGCATTTTTAGAATCGACCCTAAATGGGAATAATCTAACCTGACTCTGCCAGATGGGGCAGCAGAGAGTACACTGGGTTCCCCCCTCCTGCTCCCATCTGGGAACTCTCAGGCAGACTTGATGCCCGGCCACAAAACGGCCTGGCCAATCAGCAGCAGCTAGAGGCGGGATAGCTGCTGAGTTCCCAGATGGGAGCAGGAGGGGGGAACCCAGTGTACTCTCTGCTGCCCCATCTGGCGGAGTCAGGTTAGGAATAATCTGCCTCTTGGAACAAATCTGCCCTCTGGATAAAGAGTTGATAGAAGCCCTGGTAATGGGCCTCTTCATTATTTAGGATGTTCTAGCTGCACATTTTATTGTTTATAAAACAATCTTCCAGTGCTAAAGCAAAATAGAGGAATTAATAGGATAAACACAACGTGAAATCACTTACAGATGCTGGCTCTATAGCGAATGGCATAGCCATGGCACGACACATTATGGTCTTCAAGCAGCAGTTCAAATCGTTGAAATCAACATGTTCTGTTCATCTACTCTGTACCGTACATATTATCACTACAACCATTATGTCACATACCATATGAACTTGTCCACTTAAACACTATATATTTTTTGACCAGACTTGCCCCAGCTTCATACTTGTGTAAGTGTGAGCTTTTAGATCTGCTGTCTTCGCAGATCATGACATATTACCCAGAATGGGTAACTCTGGGGTTCATGTGGTTATAGCCACCAAGAAAACCCACAATTACCAAACAACAGCATTTGCTGGCTACCAAAACATAAGGCACTGGTTCTCAAATGTTTTTGTATCAAGGACCCCCAAATGTATATGGCCACGGACCCCAATCAAAATCTTCCTATACCTTCAAAATTTGTTTATATATTTTCTTTAAATAGCAGATTCACGAGCTCTTGTATAACTGCTATTTTTGAAGTGAGTGAGTGATGGGAAAGTGAGGGAGAGTCAGTGAGATGGTTAGTTGAGCTGTATATTAGATATTAGATTGCCTTAACAGAGGAGAGAGAGAGAGAGAGAGAGAGAGAGAGAGAGAGAGAGAGAGAGAGAGAGAGAGAGAGAGAGAGAGAGAGAGAGACAGATTATGACCATAGCAGACCCAACTTAATGGTCTCTATCTGACAAGGTCGCTGACAAGGTATACATTCAACTATAGCAAGGGTCAGCGATAAAGCACAAAGTCTTCTGGGAAAACCAAGAAAGGGCATACCCATACGGCCATCCTTTGGAGGACTGATTAACGACAGTCTGGGGACAGGGTCCGGCTGGGTGGGTGGGAGAGAGAGAGAGAGAGAGAGAGAGAGTAAATAAGACATTTGGTGATTTTGGGGGGGATTCCCAGATACCAGTGAAATGACAATTTAAGGACCTTTTTAATACCTAAAAACAAATAATACTAAAAAGTCCATTATTGCATCAAAAGTAATCAAACATACTATACTGTAAAAACAAATGTGTCAAAATAATATACTGTCAAATAATATACTAAAAGAGGCAAACATTTTGAAAATAGTGTAGATCGGCTATAGAGGGTATGCACATGCTTAAAGTGAATGGCACATCGAGTGGCAAATCGAGTGGCAAAGCAACATGCAAAATGAGTTTAACATTGTTTAACGTTGTTTAATGCAATCAGATAGGACTTTTCTGTTTGGATGTATGGGCTGTCAAGGCCAGAAAGTAGTTTTTTGCCACTCAGTAGGCATTCCTGCATAACTATTTGCTTTGTACGGTAACTTACTTTCCGGAAGGGGTTCCTTCCATCCACCTCCATGCTTTCACACCTACAGAAAAAACACACATTTAGGTTTTAGGGAAAGGTGTGCTAAATATGTACTGAACTACTGCTGCACCCATGCTCTACTCCAAGAACAATTATTATTTGGAATATATATAGAATGAGGTTGTTTTGAGTCACATGCATTGATCAAATTAAATAACAAATCAATCAGTCAATCAAAACCTTTACATATCGTTCGGGCAGAAAACGTGTCTCCCTGTTTCAACCTTTTATGTTTTCTACTACTACTTCATCATACAAGAGTGTCGAACAAAAGTAGTGAAAATAGCCGATCTACAAGCTCACAATGTGTCACAATGCAACATGTTGTGAGATTGTAGATTGGCTATTTTCACTATTTTAAAAACGTTAAAGTTTTTTAAAAAGGAACGGATTTGGACATACCCGTACAAGGTTTCCACCCGACAGCTACAAATTACAATGAAAACAACACATAAATAATACAACATAAATAGGCACACCATACTAAAACAGCCTAGATGGAGGATGAAGGCCTGAATGGGAACACTATGGCTATTGGTGAAATGAATGGAAACCCGCAGGTGTGGTTCTGACCCTGCTAGGATAAGGGGTTCCTCTTTCAATGGGTCATCTACTCTGTTTTCACTTATTAGTACCAAGAGTCACTTTAGATAAAACAATAACATTTACAGCATTAATACCAGCCGGTCAATCAAGCCTGTGTAAACGGTGACTGGGAAACCTAATAGGGCTTTATCACTAAAGCAGTAAGCAAAACTACTCAGTACTCAGCTTATTCGGGTGTGTGTGTGTGTGTGTGTGTGTGTGTGTGTGTGTGTGTGTGTGTGTGTGTGTGTGTGTGTGTGTGTGTGTGTGTGTGTGTGTGTGTGTGTGTGTGTGTGTGTGTGTGTGTGTGTGTGTGTGTGTGTGTGTGGATGCAGCTCGCCTCAGGGCAGGGCAAAACTAAACAGCAGCTAAAGCTAACATAAGCCATTGGGGCTGAACTCAGGATATAGGCTGTTTGCGTAGTGAAATACCTCCAACATTCTACTCTGACTCTCTGTTGTTGTTATTATGGGGAATAGAAAAGGGAAAGTGGGCTGAGAATGAACAAGAAAGCAGAGTGAGAGTGAGGAGAGTGAAACAGTAAAAGCTAGAGCTGGGCAATTAACAGAAAATATATCAAAACCGATTTTTAGAACCAATAATCGACTTATAACCGAATACCCTTTTTTTGTTGCCAAAGTTCTTCAAATCCCAATTTTGGGCATGATAGACAAAGATATGGCGAAAATAGCCAATCTACTAGCTCACAACGCAATGCGGTGATTCATGACTATAAAACCTTTGATTCTGTGAAGAAAATACCCTTTGTTTAGCCTGCAGGTCCTGCACTGCACCTGGTGAGAGCAGGAGTGGACCTGGAGAGACGTAGGAGGGGCCCCGACAGGAGTCAGCCCACAGAGCCTAGTCCTTCCACCTGCCAGACCTCCCAGTCCCGGCAGAGTAGTTCGGGAGCGGCGGACTGTGTGACCCTGTCTTTCCCTAATGGCACTGACCGTGGGTAGCTACTGGGACGTAAGTCGGGACTTGATCACCCCGGCTGGGTCACCTGAGTGAGGGGTATGATGTTGGGAGACCCGAAATCCCGATGACCTTGGGATACATCACTGAGGATACGTCCCAGGTGATGACCTTGGGATACATCACTGAGGATACGTCCCAGGTGATGACCATGGGATACATCACTGAGGATACGTCCCAGGTGATGACCTTGGGATACATCACTGAGGACACGTCCCAGGTGATGACCTTGGGATACATCACTGAGGACACGTCCCAGGTGATGACCTTGGGATACATCACTGAGGACACGTCCCAGGTGATGACCTTGGGATACATCACTGAGGACACGTCCCAGGTGATGACCTTGGGATACATCACTGAGGACACGTCCCAGGTGATGACCTTGGGATACATCACTGAGGATACGTCCCATGTGATGACCTTGGGATACATCACTGAGGATACGTCCCAGGTGATGACCTTGGGATACATCACTGAGGATACGTCCCAGGTGATGACCTTGGGATACATCACTGAGGACACGTCCCAGGTGATGACCTTGGGATACATCACTGAGGACACGTCCCAGGTGCATCCATGCAATGTTTTTTACTTCCTAGTGTTTTTAGTTTTTTCACAGAATCAAAGGTTTTATGGGCATGATTCACCAGGATCCTGGATGGCTTGATTCTAGGCTTAAAAAAATCACACCTGTGTGAAGTGAGGGGCGCTTTTATCATCGTACATCATCATGACGTAAATTCTCCATTCATTGTCAATGGGAATTTAATGTTTGTGTAAGACAAGAATTCTGATTTGCTCGTCCACATATGACGGACATTCTCCATTCATTGTCAATGGGAAAATCTACACTAATAGCTGAATATAGGAGGGGCTAGTGCCTCTCAATAATTGATGGCAATATTTTGTAACTCTCTATGGGAAAAATGAATGGCCGATTTTTCAGTGGAACCAGAAAACCACGCCCACTGCTATGCCCTATGGGAAACTCAGCAGTCCCCTACCGGAGACGCCAATGGTCATCAAAGTATTTGATGACCTGTAAACCAGATGAATCTGCCAATGCAGGGGAAAAAGCTTCATGGGGTGTGTAATTGATAGAAAATAAGTTGTTTTTGGACAAAATGATTCGTTAAAGAAACAAATTTCGGCTCCAGTTGACAGCTGTATTTTTCCTGTGTGTGTACAGTCAGTGTGTGTGGGTGTTGACTTGAGTCATCACTCTCACACCTGTGTGTGTGTGTGTGTGTGTGTGTGTGTGTGTGTGTGTGTGTGTGTGTGTGTGTGTGTGTGTGTGTGTGTGTGTGTGTGTGTGTGTGTGTGTGTGTGTGTGTGTGTGTGTGTGTGTGTGTGTGATTCAGAGATGAAGAGGGACGATGAAAAGCTGGTGCAGTGGTTTTCAACCCTTTACAGACAAGGCCCATTATTTATTCAACACTTGAGCCACATTTGATGAGATTTAGCCTCTCAGACCCAAAACAAATGAATATTTTGTTGTTGTTAGATAAGATTTTGTCTACAATTGTTTTACATTCTCAAATGATGTAGACTTCTTGTAAATTAAATAATGGTAAAATGGTAAATGGTGCATTTATATACCGCCTTTATCCAAGGCGCTTCACATAGATTGTGCATTACATTCACCCATTCATACACCGATACACCGATTAGGGGTTCAGTGTCTTGCTCAAGGATACTTCGACACTAACTCTGGGGGAGCCTGGGTTCGAACTAGCAACCTTGCGGTTACCACCGCTGCCGTAATGCAGGTGTTTAACAATGATTTAACTCTTGAGAGCGTAAAATGAAAAAGTTAAAGATCTAATAAGGGTCCATTTGGTTACCAACTCCGTCATTTAGCTGGGGACCACCTGGAATCCCCTCAAGGAACCACTGGTTGATGATAGATCATGATACTCACAGACTGCTGGTGGATGAGTGTAGTAGGCCCATGGACATGGGAGAGTTAAATGGGATCTGCAGCACTGACAACATACACGAAAACAAAAACATTCACAGCGTCTGTGCAACAGCATGTGGACAATTCATCTAAGCAACACGATAGTTGGTCAGCACTGGCAACGTAACAAAGCTGTGGATGTTGTGAACATACACAAATTATATACACATATTAAGTAATAAAGTATACATTATGTAAGGACCACTTCACCCATGTTCAATGTTTCACTCACTAATGCTTATTTTTAAATTGGTCAAGTTTTTCACTATATGCTCCGGGTGTCATTGGGCTGTGCACGGTTAAGAAACCCGTCTACCAGTGACATCATCAGTAGGCAGGCTTGGTTATTTCAGTAGACAGAAGTAGTGCCATTTTATAATGAGCATTGTTGAGAGCCAAATTATATGAAGGTAAAAGTGAACATGAGTGAAGTGCTCCTTTAACAATAAAATACAGCATCTAATAGTAAATAAACCACTGTCTACCTGAATTCGGTCCACACGGGGTATGGGGACTGATAGCATGGGATTTGGCACTGAATGAGAACAGAAGAGATTGCAAAATATCAGAATATAGAACTATACACTTATTAAAAAAAACTGCACCTTTTATCCAAAACAATAATGACTTCTTAAAACTCGCACAGTCCAACTACTCTTGAAGCCTTGGTTTTTACCTCAGCACCAGTGTGTCTAGAGTGACACCTAGTGGGAAGTGAGTGGTAATTGCAAGCTAATAGCAAATTACTTCATACAGCTGTAGGGTCTCATTATTGATTGATTGATTGAAGTATTTATTAACAGTATGCTGAATACAAAAACTGTCAACTGTGGACAACACCATAAAGCAATACACTTGTTTACAATAGGGTCCAAAATGTTCAATTCATCAGAACATTTAGAGACATACAAAATATACACTTCTATATAACAAAAACAGGAAATCATCATAAAAGGAGGTAAAAAGGGAAAAGAAAAATATACAGTGAGGGGAAAAGGGGTGGACGGGGGACTCAGACATTTTTACAGGGGCCAGTTTCAAATTGCAGCCGCCCGTAGGTGCCCTTTGAGAGCGGTTTTGAAGAAGTCAAGGGATTCACATGTCTTAATGACTGTTGGTAGGGCGTTCCACATTTCGGTGGCATAGGAGAGAAATGAATTGTGCCAAATCTGGGTTGCACATGGTTTGTTGAACTCCCTCTGGTGTTGTGTGTGTGGACTTCGTTGACATTAAGGAAGAATTTAGACAGGTACATGGGCTCCTGTTAGGCTAGGGTCTTCAAGGTGTTATTGTTGACCTGTATAGGTTAATTTAAAATGTTTGTTTATCATCCAAGGGCACAGGTTATCCACCACAGTTACCTGTCAGTTGTGACAGGTATAATTGTGATTTGTGAAGTATGTTTCCCCCCACTTACATTTACATCTATTTTTTTTTTATCACAAATGTGAGATTGTCAATTGTGAGAAAAATATACCCTCAGAATTCGGAGTCACAATTTAAAGTCCCAATGCTGAGGGAAAAGAAAAATTAGATTTAATTAAATGTAATGAGACTGCAGAGCAAGTCTCTGATAATTAAGTCCTGCCTGCCATACCTCTGATGCTGCTGAAGAACGCTCTCCAGCTTGGCAATATAGGCACTCTGCTCACTCAACTTCCTGTGAAAGGCCAAGCAAATAGAAATATAGCAGGATGTTGACAAACCGTACTTAAGGAATACTTGTGATCAAGGTATTGCAAACCATCAAACATGCTGACTTACTTTGACATCTGCTGCATTTCATGCTTCATCTGCTGCATGTCCTGCTTCATTTTCACTAAAGCTTCCTCTAGTTTCTGATTCTGAGGAAGTTGGCAATATAATTAACGATTAACTGAAGTTAATTAATTTAACTTCAGTGAGAGTGAAGTCCTGCCATCCATCTACTGTACAGTACCAGCGGCTTGTCAGTTAAAGCTGCACTATGTAACTTTAGTCTTCTACACCGGATTCCTGCGTAAGTGAAATATTTACCATTGAGCTAATAGAGCCTGCCTAGGCTCATGGGATAAATTTAATCTTGACCATCAGGTCAAAATTTGTCTCAGATCCTGTGTCTAGGTGAGACATTTCGATTACACAATCTCAATAGAAGAGCAGAGAGACAAAATACAACCACCCCAGTTACATTTTATTAACATACTCTCTAACTGTGTCTAACATACAGTCCTGATTTGACTTTACATTTTATTCATTAAGAGAAAGTTACATAGTGCCGCTTAAAAAACAACAAAAAAAGCTTAAAAGAAAAACAAATTTGGACAAATGATTATTTTTGCCAAAATGTCTAGTACAAGTATGAGAGTAAATTATTATGTTATGATAAGGTTATACAGAACACACAAGAAAAGGTATCCACACAAAATGGTGAGTATAATTTTTCTTTTCTTGTACCGTTACACCCGTGATTTTGGATATGCATGCATTATCCTGGATACTGTAGCTATACAATATACATACAGTAAAATCCTCAATGTCCTTTTAGCTCTGGGAGTATCAAAATTGACCGGTGAGGTTCTATTTTTACACTCAAGAAAGAGTCTGATTAACACTAAGTTAATGTAGTCCTTTGTATACAATACAACTCTTTGTGACAAAATCATAACCGAAGTACTTCATAAATAAATACACTTGGATTTGACTTACTCTCTCTTGGTAGTGACTTAACAGCCTCTTGGAATGCCTAGCTTGGAACATTAGCACCTATGGAAGCAGGTACAGTAAGGACAAAGTATTAGAGGCTGTATTAAAAATATAAACCCTTTTTCTTTTGTGACTGGTTGAAGTTGCTAGACTGATACAATGCCGTGTAATGTGTCAAAATGTATACAGTATACCTAGTGTCAGAGTACTGCCAAACCCTTCTATACATCACCACTTAAAGCAGACATTGACATTTCAAGATAATTTTAAAGTTTGTCTACTTCTCAAAGACATAACGACTACCTACGCAGTGGTAGTACTTTGATTCAACTACTTCAAAGTACCTATCACTTTAGAGCACAGCATGCAAATACTGGCATTAGGGCTGGGCGATATTCTTAAAATCAATGTCACGATTATCTCAAACTGTTGGCTCGATTCCAATTGTGAAAATAGCAGATCTTTAAGCTCAACGCATGGCGATGCATTGTGAGCCTGCAGATCGGCTATTTTTAGTACACCACCATTGTACAATTGTAGTGTACGGCTAATTGCCCAGCCCTAACTAGCATGTCCTGCACCCTTGGTTTGTATTTTGCACAACTATGAGTGTGAGAATCTAATAGAGGGACAATGAATGGAGCCAGAACAGAACCTTGCTGATTTCTGTGAAGTGCTTGGTTGCCACTGTGCTGATGTCCATGAACAGGGCCTTCACCTCAGCGCTGCTCTGTGTAAACAAATACATTTCATGATAATTGGATTCATGTTAGAATTATAATTCTTTTGGGTCTATTAAGCAGGGTAGAAGCAGTGGTGGAAAAAGTACTCAAATGTTTTACTTAAGTAAAAGTATCAATACTGCAGTGTAGAACTACTATTAATTCCGGAATTCAAAATGTACATGAGTAAAAGTACAAATGTATTGGCATCTTGAAATTCTCTCTATGCAGAAAATAGCTATTTTCAAATGGCCGAAATGTATATTTTGTGTTTGTGATGTATTGTAAAAGTACAATATTTGCCTCTGAGATGTAGTGGAGTAGAAGTAAAAGTATTGAAAATTGGAAGTACTCAAGTAAAGTATAAATATCTCAAAATTGTACAGTACTTGTAACAGTACTTAAGTAGGCCTACTGTACTTAATTACTTTCCACCACTGGGTAGAAGTGTTTTTAAATGCCTGGTAGTGCCTTAAAACAGTAAGGATGCAGATTTCATCAACTGTGTCATCAAATTAAAATTGCTTACTTTGTCAGTCAGGGCAGCAACATCACATTTGCCTTTACATATTAAACATTCCCCTTGCTTGCCTGAAAGAAAAGTGACAATTATATAAACGTGGAGATGGGTTATATTAAGAATTTCATAAAGCAGTGCTTCTCAAACATTTTCATGTTAAGGACCCCTAAATGATGTGTACTTGATGTATTCCCATCTGAAAATATTGTGTGCCAGAGGGGGTGGTAAAAGCTCAGAACATTGTATTGCAATCTATTAATTTGTAGTTGGCTATTTTCAAATAACTGACGTACAAATTAAGGTTCAATCACTTAAACAGTTATCAATTTTCCCTTTCCCTAGTGCTGTTGCCTCACAGAAGGTCCTGGGTTCGATTCCCGCTGGGGACGATGTGGGCACTGCGGGGCGTGTTCTTTAATTATAAAAAAAGAATAAATCCCTTTCCCCCTCAAATTTGAGAAACATTGTTATAAACGCTGTACTAGTAGGATATAAAGACATTTCTTTGTGGGTCTGCAATGTCATATAATGTCCAACAGATGTCCCTGGAATCCCTGCATCCTCAAGTTTTCATTAATCTGCCAATTAAGTACCACTGAGACAGCTTCAGTTCATTGAGAGGATGCAACAAATGGTCGATTCATAATTAACTATTAGGACTTATCATCAGTGGAATTTGATTGCTAGGAAACAGCTTAGGGTCCAAGTTTATTTCCTGTCAGCTACTCATAATCACACACACACACACACACACACACACACACACACACACCACTGCAACAGGGAGTAAACTGTGAATAGTTTATCATAATCAACTCAGTAGGCATAATATATGTCGTCCTATTGTTGTCTTTACCTTTCCGAAAGCAGGTGCTGCAGATAATATGGCCACAGGTGGTGACAGCTAGTTGGCGGTCACCACTGGGCGGATGGAAGCAGGCGTTGCAGCAGATCCAGGTTGACATTTCCTCTAGATCCACTTAACACCTGATATGGTGTTGTAAGTGATGATGAGCAACACGTGGATAGCGTTGCAGGGATTAAACGATATAATAATTGCTCAATGATCGATACACGTGTGGTGAAACCATCAAGCTACTGTTTTATGTCATGTTAAAGTTAAGTCAACTGAGTTGACGTGCACAACAACATGCTAGCCTGATGATGGCTAAAGCTAGCTTCACTTCAGCAAGGTAAGGGAACAAGAGTTCTTTGTGGAAAACCTACATTGCCTGATTAATTCTGACAGGCTTTACATACCGCATTCATCATTCTGTGCCGAAGTAGCAAACTTTTGTGTTTATCGATCAATCAGAAAGAGCTAAATTAATTAAATGATTTATTGTAAACAAGAATATTTCACCTGTCGTGCCTGAGTGAGGCGGTAGGGGGCAGTATTATTAGTACGTCATTATGTCAACAAGGCCTAATGGCGTAGCTTGACCTGTGTGTAGTCTGTATAGTAGCCCATATCTATGCAGTAGCCTACCTAACATTAGTAAACTGTGTGGTGGTGGGGGCAGGGGCAGGGCAATGTTTACAACATCACATTTGTGGGTGGTATATTTTTCCACATTAATTCATTTAGTGACAATTATTCATTTAACTTTTAGTCATATTTTATCACACAAAACTAGCAATGTGTGTTACCCCATGGAGCACTTTATAAAATACAAAATAGACATTGGCCATTGATAAGACTAAAGTGATACTAGTGGAGGTGCATCATAAGAATGAAAGATTGGAGCCTAGCTGTTCTATGTAGAGGAATCTTCCAGCCATAAGCAGCATTTTCATTTGACTTTTTATTACTGCTTGTTGGTTTACATGCATCTCATGCAGTCATGCTGTCAAGTCATTAGGCATTGAATTGGAAAGCGAGACAGTGTCGACAAGTTAAAGGTCTTCATCAGACCAACTTCTTGGCTATGAGGAAGTCTTTCAGTCGTTTCAGCTGCCAGTAGCCAACAGATAGTAGAATGGAGGTCTGCACCACAGCCCACCACAGCACATTGCTGTTGGTGTCCTCGCTGATCTGACGAAACTTCTCCTCTTTCTCCTACATGTAGGTGAAAAAAGTATGGGTCTGAATGATAATGGCGGGGTCCAAGACAGATTTGTTCAACTGGGATGGGAAACTAAGTCCCACACACACACACAGAATTTGAGGATAGCTTTCTTTCTTTTCGTCTTTTTTCCCTCTAATATTATAAAAATGAATTCATTCATTAAACAAGTTCAACGTTTCATCTCTTGGCAATTTATGTTTTGTGAACAAAATACAGTTTTGACATACTGTACCAAGACAGTAGCCTAGTCTACCGGATAGTAGTCTACCCTCAGCCATATTATTGCCTGTCCCTCCCAGGTTTCATTCTGGCTGGAGACCTGTGTCACCATGTCATTCCCTCTGCACTGAGTTTCCTGTCCCCCTACTCTCCTATTGAAAAAAAGAAAAGAAAAGCATAATACATTATGTTCCAATCACGATATGAGACATGTCTCCTTACCCTCTGGTATCCCTGCTGCCTCGTGATGTACGTGATCTGGTCTATGAGATGAGTGAGACTGTTCTCCATGGTGGCTAGATTGTCTTTGGCCCTCTCGGCAGTCGGGTCAATGGAATGCTCTCCCATCTGAACATCCAGATGAAGCTTCTGCACATGATTGAGATAGAAGAGGGTGTTTGCTGTGCATAGTATCAGAAATGTCAGAATGTATTTATTCTCGTGTATTCCCAATTGGAGAGATTGTCTCCACAGTGAACAAATCCTACTACTGTATAATCCTACTTGTAAAATTATCAAAAATGCCGTCCGTCCTTGTTCATCCATTTCTTCTCAGTGGGTTGACCAATCTATCTTAACTTGCACATGGGCATTGGTATATGCAGAGAGTGAGGAAGTTGATTTTGCACTTTTCCCAAATGTATACTGTTTATTAGTTTTCTAACTATATGTACAGTATGCAGTATATAGTGTGGCTGAGACATCAGCTGTTTGTGTGCAGAAAATGTATATGTCTGTATGCATACAGATAAATGCATTATTTTTAATTGTTTTCGTGTGCGTCCATAGATCTCACCAGCTTCTCTCCCGCAAAGACTGAGAACCTGGTGGAGTTGGTCTGGAAGCAGAGGTAGTGCTGACCGGAGGCATGAGAGGTGAAGGTGAATTTACCATGCTTACCAAAACGCTTAGACATCAGCATCTGAAGAAGCAAAGGAGACAGGGGAGATACTATTATACAACCATGTTTGTGCATTTCTTTACTGCTATACTTGAAATAATCTAAAAAAAAAAAGAAGAAAATATAGATACGATAAGTGAAATGAGCTGGGAATATACCCGAGTTTTAATGCAAAAATTACCGGCTTAACAGCTCACAAACCTACTACTAGGTACTAACATTAATAACTCGCATCAAGTTCTGTTTGGGGTATCTTATCTGAAGGGGTGGAACAGTTTGTGTGTATAAGACAAGTTTCATGTTTCAGGTTTGGTGTTGCAGTTTTCATCCCTGTACCTCATGGTTTGGGTCATTAATTCTCACAGTCACACCCAGGTGAGGGGTGTTGATCCTCGTCCTCGTCAAATCCCATGGCTCCAGCAAGAAATACCCTGAGGTACACACACACACACACACACGCACACACACACACACACACACACACACACACACACCACTGTGTGATACTGATGGTCAACATGGAATCAAAGACCACGATAAGTCTCAGTCTTCTCCCCCCTCCCTCAGTCTCGATCTCGAGTCAGTCACCCCCTCTGTTTTGGTCTTGACTCAGTGTTGGTCCCGGTCTTGGTCCCGGAATACAGCATTAAGTAATTGTATGACATTTCTAACACCAAATAAATGACAAGCCAAACCAAACCAGCAATGGTATTACATTAAATTATGCTGCATTTATATGGGGGGAAAAAAAGAGAGGAAAAAAAAACTCCACTTCTTTACACCTGTAAACCTGGGATGGATCTGGTTCTGATTCATTGTATAGATTGACTCTGAAAGATATATCAAAGCCCAAATTTCATATTGTATTAGCCACATGACTGTGAAACTTTACTGTACTTCACTGTATATGATAGCACTAATACATGTACAAGTTGTAGATGTAATGGAGTCTGTGTAATACTGTACACCAATGTGCTGTGCTTTCAATTATTATGACACATGGTGTTATTGCTGAAACATGCGGAATGCAAAATACACCCCCAAGACTTACCAGTCACTAGCATGTCCTCAGGAATCTCCTCAATGATACATTTCTCTTCCTGCTCTCCCAGATCAAAATACATGGCTGCTGTCAGCACTAGGTAACACTGAAGTACAAAACCAATGCCTCGCAAACCCATTCTGATGCACTAGAAAGAATGAGTACACTACAAAGAATTATACACCTAAATGACTAGCCTACACGTCACACTACACAAACTGTTCCTCTTATCTGCTGTGTCCAAAATGTGCTATGCTAGATATTTTCTTTGTTGTTGTTTGTTTCACTCCTAGCCATCTGGTAAATAAAAGCCTTGGGTATAGATAGAAGTAGCTGTATGCTGTTGAGTGCCTCGTAGTCAATGCAGTGGAGGCTATTGCTTGGAACATGAGGCTGACAGAAAAGAAAAGAAAAAAATACTACTGATGTGTGAGAACATGACAGGTGTTGCTTTCAGTGACAACGGTGTCTGTAACTGGTTCACTCAGTCAGCAGCCAATAGAAGTTTGCTGAAACATGCCAGATTATTTGGCCTCTGGTAGAAATCTGTCAATACTCCTTGAGACAGGGTGTCTCTCTCTCACGCACTCTCTCTTGAAAATATGTTCTATATTGTTACATGCATGTACGTATTAGGAGACATACAATCTGCCAACCATAGCAGGCCACTCATAGAGTAAACTACTAACTATACTGCAAGCTATCCTTCTCATAGCATTTGCAAATGTGTAGTACCTCAAGGATCTCGTTTTTCCTCCTACTCTTCTCTAATAAATAAAATCACACCCGTGTGAAGTGAGGGGCGCTCTTATCATTATACATCATCTCATGAACAACTGAATTTATGTGATTGGTTAGCCGATTTGATCGCCTACATATGACGTACATTTTCCCTACATTGTCAATGGCATTTAATGTCCGTCATATTTGACGGACATAATATGACCTAATTTCTCCTGTCAATGGCAAAAATCAGACGTGTGTGGACAGAAGCATAACATACGGTAAATACATACTGTACAACATGGTCCCTTTGACAACATTGGATGAGGTCACTTATAAAGAACTCCCACTCGACTGTAATGAACCCATCTCACATTTAGCATCTGTAAATGCTGTCAGCCCTCAAACCACATAACCCCGTAAGCCTTATCTACTGTATGACCGTGTTGTGCAGAGACATGGCTAATCTACAAGTTGTAAGCTACTGTATATAATAGGTTTGCCTTTTTTGTGCTTTTTGAGTGGTGTAAACCACTCCTACAACTGGCTTTGTTAGTTTACGTGTCTGTCTGTCTGTGCTCAAAAAATGAGCACGGTTGCTACGGTCACCCAGTTCACACGGGTGTGATTTCATTACGTCAGACATTACGTCAGACCACAGCTGATCAGTCTATATAAGACCTTACACCACTCAGTTCACACGGGTGTGATTTGTTTCTAAATGTTTTGATAATGACATGCCCAAAATAGGACTTTGAGGGTTAAAGTGGTCAAACGTAAAAGTCCCATTTATGTTCAGTTATGGTACCAAGTGAAATGCACAAGTCCCTTTATATCCCGTCTGTCTGTCTGTCCGTTCACAAAGGTTTGTCGACCACTAGGGCGTGAAGCATTCTAACCCGTCAGAGCTTTAGTTCCTGTTTTTCTTTGTGATATAGCAGTGATTTTCACTTGAGTCTGGAGAACCCCAGGGGTCTTTCAGGAAGTTTCCAGCCAAATGAGTGGGTTGATTTAGCTATAATTCAATGCACTGATTTTTCGGTTTGAAAACCCTTGAAATATTATACAATATGTGTTCTCTGTCACAAGTCAAGGGAATTTCTCAAATCATTGGCAAATGTATCTGTTTAATACACTGTCTTACCCCATGTTGACCAGAAAAAGAACAATGGTGTCTGTTATGTGCATCATATGAAAGTGCTTTAGTGTGGGTGGTGCAGTACTACTGGGCAGCTGTGGAGGTCAACCGGTAGGCTCTGCCAGTGGAGAGAGCTCTTATACAGATATTAATAAGGCTAGATACAGTTTATTTGTAAATATGCAGTGGGTAGAAGTAAGAAGTGTTGTGTACCACGGTGTACCATGTCACTGTTGCGCAGCTGCACGCACGCATGCACACACGCGTGCACACACACACACACACACACACACAGGAGGGATTGTACAGTACAGTACATTACAGTACAGTACAGCACGAGTACAGTACAGCACCACTCAGTTCAGATGGGTCTGAATTTTTTGTTTGTTCAGATTGGTCACACGATACTTATACACTGTGTGTGTGTGTGTGTGTGTGTGTGTGTGTGTGTGTGTGTGTGTGTGTGTGTGTGTGTGTGTGTGTGTGTGTGTGTGTGTGTGTGTGTGTGTGTGTGTGTGTGTGTGTGTGTGTGTGTGTGTGTGTGTGTGTGTGTGTGTGTGTGTGTGTGTGTGTGTGTGTATTTAATTACCTATCCATACACCAAATCAAAACAATGCCTCAAAAAAAGACCTACTTCAACACAACCAGAATGTTGTACAAGACAAAATATAAAGAATAATAATAAAAATCACACCCGTGTGAACTGAGTGGTGCAACTACACATTTATTGTACGTCAGTGACGTCACATACTAACCATAGCAACCATGCTTGTTTCTTTGGTACGAACAAACACGGGTATACGGGTACAAAGCCAGTTGTTGGAGTGGTTTGTACCACTCAAAAATAACAGTGGGGGCTGACGCACTGTAAGACCCACACCAGATATGACAACATTCTATAGGTTTCGTATTCAAGTTGTATTTATTTGAATTAACAGGTACAGGTACAACCTACTACCTTTTTGGTAGTAGGTTGTGTTGTCCTACTGTAGTTATTACTTTGTACTATGTTGTTGTTCTTTAAAGGGACAGTTCACAAAAAAAAATGCCTTTTTTTTTTCTCACCCCATGGAGACTTGAATTCATGGATATGTTTTGTTTTTGTCACATTCCTAAGCCAACAATTTGATGACCAGCAGTGGTTCTCTATGGAGACACACAGGGGAGCTCTTTGTGTCTCCATAGGGAAAATGGATGACAGATGGTCATAAAACTATTGGCTTAGGAATGAGACAAAAACTAAAAAACATCCATGAATTAAGATCTCAGAGGGTGAGTAAATAAAATTAATAAATCAATCATTTTGGGGTGAACTATACCTTTTAAGGCAAGCACTGTAATTCCATGATCACTTACCCTATTGATGTTATATTAATTGTTAATGATAATTGATAACCCTTACACCTGGAGGAGAGGCTTCAAGGCTGCCACACCCACGATACTGTCAAAGAAAGCTCCACCCGAATGCCGGTCCTTCTCGTCTCATTGAGAGAGGTGATCATGTTTGAGAGCAACACATAATTTGGCTGGGTACCCCCAGAAATGCTTTGGCCGTGTCTCGTGTATTTGTATTTGGGGATTTTCTTGGCCTACAGTGCCAATGGGACACTGCCAACAATGACAGAAAGAAAGGGAACTAGGGCACAGGTCTCCACCAGGGCAGGTCAGGTTGTGGCCTCCTGGTGGTGCTATAATAGGCCAATGTGAAAAGGGTGCCATTTCTTCTTACGCCTTGGATGGCAATTGGTTGATTTGAGGCATTTTGTTCCAAAAATGTGTTTTGCAAAAATCCACCTGTTGGCGCTGTAACAGGCCAATGTGAAAAGGGTGGGATATATTCCTCAGCCTAGTAGGAAACTCTGTGAAAGATTTCACGTAAATTGCACGCTCCGTTCATGATTCCGTTCATGAGGCTTTTTGTTCAAAACGGGCCAATCCTGCAAACTTTGAAAGCCAATGTTAGCCAATTAGGATGGAATCTGAAATATCGGACAGATCCGTCTTGAACACATGACTATAGAGATGGTGTGTAACGATTTGCGGGACTTTAGGACAGAGTAATGATTTTCAAAAGTCGGCTTCCTGGTGGTGCTATAACAAGCCGTTCTGGAAAATTTGGGGCAGAGGTTCATCGTTGGCATCCAGGGGGTGTGCGTGCAAAATTTGGCATTGACAGGGTTAACGCTGCCGGAGGTTAGCTGGTAACAGACGGACGGACGAACACACAGATGGACGGACTCTCACACACACACACACACACACACACACGGACGGACAGAATGCAAAACATACTCTCTCCCCATGCCTTCGGCCTGGTGGAGACAATAATGACTAGTTACAGGAAGGCGTCAGTCCATTCCCGAAGACAGCCATAGCATTCAGCTTGCTGTTTGACGTTTGCTCCGCATGTGTCCTTCAGCCACTCCCGAAAGCTCTCCTCGTCTTTCTTCAGCAGCAGGAACTGCCCAAGGACAACATAAGCCTTGTTAAAGTGCTTCTCTTCTAGTCTTTTCCCAAGTGCGTCCCCAATGCCTGCTAGTGACATGACAGTTTTGTCCCCCATTGGTTCTGCCACAAAATCTCTGTGTTTCTGGGATGTTGATGACATGACTGCCTTCAGTTGCTTGTAAATTGCTTGCATTTCTCTTTAAGAAGACCTTTGATAGTAATGAGTGGAGATAAATTAGCTGTCCTTAATTTATTCAAAACATGGATATCAAGTTGATGATGTCAGTCTTGCCCAAATATGGAGTTGCATTGAACTCTATATTTGGATGGTGGATCTGAGCTAATATGACAAGATGTGACAAATATTTAGAGATTGACTTCCTTGTCTACTGGCAGAGGGCCATGAAATGTGATGCTGGTGTAGTGGACAGACACATGTGATGCCGCGGCCAGACATGAGTAAGCCACAGGCAGACAAAGAGTTGGTGGAGATACATACGGACCATTATGGACAAACACCCTACAACTGTAAATCTTAAGGTGGCCTTACACTAGCCGATTTTTTTCAATCTGAAATCTGATAGCACCACACACTATAGGATAATCGGAGCGGGGCAGAGCAAATATCAAACATTCTTGATGTTGATCGGGCCGATCGCGCTTTGAGCGGCCCCGAGTAGATCGATTGAGTCGGGCACCCCCCGAGCGTCAAAAAATGCCCGATTATCGGCTAGTGTAAGGCCACCCTTAGTGAGGCCAGGCATTTGTCATTTGATGAATGTTTTTCATTGCATCCGATGCTATGTTGTATGTTCCCTGGTAAAGATTTTGATACAGTATATATACTGTAGTACAGTACCTGTGGCATATCCGATTTGCATGATAGACCATGGGAAGTTGGCGAGATGTTCTGCATCCCTTTTTCTGCACATTACATGATTTGATTTGTAGCAAGGCATTGTATTGTAGGCCAAGCTCTAACAGAGCCATGATTCCTGGATTTCTGGGTAGATTAGGATGGATTATCTATAATTCTCTGCGTGCATGTGGCCGTGCGTGCATGTGTGTGTTGTGTGTCATTTTTCTGCCCATTGACCTCCTTGACCTGGGACTACCAAATTGCATGTCAGATATTGAGTTAGAGATCTAATATGGGCATATTTGCCTATAGCCTGGCCAGACTAATAAGGACTGCGTAGACATACTGGTTCCTGATTGGTCCCTCAGTACTTCAGAGGGAGTGAAATCCAATGATTTCAACTGAGCGGGGCCAGACCAAATCTGACATGGGCATTTTTTTCTTTTTTGCAATGGTAGATTTGTCTCGTTTCGAGGGTGATATTTGCCTACCTACTGTATGTGTAAACAACTGATTAACACCGTATGACTCCTGTAATTAATTGGATTTTCCCCCCAATTGATAGATTGTATATTTGATAAATGTTTACTTGTTCACTTCCTTGTGAATGTTTACTTCTTTGTGTAATATGTATTCCCTTCTCAAAGCATACCTGTAAACACTTTGTTTGCATGTATCTACACTTTATTGAGCATACAGAGCACACACTGACGTAAGGAACACCAATGCAGTTCCACCAACTATTTTACAAAAAGGTACATCTTCTTCATCACAAAGATTTATCTTTGATTGTACTAATACCTGAACATCATAAAAGAATAGATATTACTGTCAAAATTAATATACTGTACACTACAGGTTAAAATCCTGTTATAAATATATCCTTTGTCTTTGTGGGAAAGAAACAACAATGGCTCTGTAAACACTACATTTTGAACACTGCATATAGTTAGAACAGGACACATGTAGTTGGGTGGGAATCATTGTCATTTCAGACATATGTCATTGAAGCAACATGTTTTCTGTCTGATTTGCTGGCTGACCGATGTCCCCCTCCATTTATGTTCCCTTCCCTGGCTTCTGGCTGTGGAATGAAGTTGAACTCCCCCCCCCCTCTTCCGACTGCACTTCACACCCATCACTCCTCTTTCCGTATATCCCTTCTTGTCACTACCAGTTTGATAGATGCTAGTACATACTGTGTACATGTTGTTACTTAGTTGTTCACATAGGTTTTGTTATTTAGATTTGTTTTTTCTCAACCACAAATGCTAAGAATGTTGTTTTAGACACATACTAGGATTGAGCTTTACCTGGTAGGCTATCCTAGTTTATTTGAATCACAAAATAGTTGTTCTTTGCACTCTACTTAATGTCACAGTTTTGCATTAGTGCTAGATCTGTAAATGTAACTCTTTATGGGCAGATTTTCAAGGCGGTGTATTCAAGAGTCAAGACAGTCGTTCTTGCAATACCACTGGTCAATGAATCAGTCAATCCATCAATCATAGTCTGTCTGAAACCTGATTCATACTTTGTCACACAATGGCGCCACGCGGCACGCACCAGAAATAGCAGACCTACTGTACAACCTCAGCTTGGAAATAGTGGCACTGACGAAAAGATGGGAGGTTTCTCATTATAGTGACACGGCAGGACAAGATCAGAAATGTTAGAGGATCATCCCAGGTTAGCAAGTTTGGGAATAAAACCAGAGAGGTGAGGTTGAGATGAGATGGTTTGGACAATCATGTGCAAATGAGGGAGGAGGGGTTGAGAGGGCAGTGATGGGAGTCACCGAGAGAGACTCAGAAAACGGATGATCCGCTGTGGCGATGCGGAAGGGGATTAGCCCAACG
This sequence comes from Electrona antarctica, assembly GCF_951216825.1. Lineage (NCBI taxonomy): Eukaryota > Metazoa > Chordata > Actinopteri > Myctophiformes > Myctophidae > Electrona > Electrona antarctica. The sequence continues at coordinate 44,961,589 of NC_136806.1, read as the reverse complement.
AAGAACCTCACACTTGTTGTGAAATTGTAGGTCTGCTATTTTCGGCGTGTGACGCCTCATGCATTAGGCTTTACATGAATACACGGTAGACCTCTTTTTGTTGTTCCTCAATCTCCGTCCTTTTCTTCCTTTCCTCTGTTTTCTCTCCTTCCTCTCTTTCCTCTCCTTCCTCTTCCTCCGCTCTCTCTGCTCTTGGCCTAGTCATAAACAGTTGTCCGGGGTGCACTTCTTCTCCTCCTCCAGCAGGGGGCAGGCCACTCCATGGTTGGCCGCGTGCATGAGGACATAGCGAGTCCGGTGTTGCACGCCCGAGTCTCCGCACTTGCCTTTGCACAAACCCCAGGGGGACCACACTGACGTCTCACAGTCCAGTGGGGTATCTGCAGGGAGAGGGGGAGAGCATGCTTAGTTTACACTGATAACCAAATGCATCATCTATACCAGTCGTTCTTAAACCTTTTGATTTCAAGGACCTGCATGACTCTTAAGGGTCAAGACACCAAAGGGTCAAGACGGTTTTACCGTTGTCCCTGTGGTGTGATATGTCTTGTTGCACGTTGACCGTAGTGATTCAACGCATGGAATTCAATGGCCCAAACCACACCAAAGGGTCAAGACGGTTTTAGCGTTAACTCCTTGCAACCGTTTGCACCTTTTGGTGTGGTTAAGGCTTTAGAGCAGTGGTTCCCAAAGTGGGGTCCGGGGACCACTAGGGGTCCTTGAGAGAGTTCCAGGGGGTCCCCATCTAAATGATAATTATAGGAACCAAATGGACCCTTAGGGGTCTGTAACTCGAGAGAGTGTACATTGTAAAATCAAAGTTAATTTAACTCTGAGAGTGTACAAATGGAACCTAACGGGTCCATTTGGTTCCATTTGTACACTCTCGTTAAGTTAAATTAACTTTGATATTACAATATACATTGGGGGTCCCAGAGATAAAAATGCCATTAAATGGGGGTCCGTAGCCTAATTCAGGTCAAACTGGGGGTCCTTGAAATGAAAACGGTTGAGAATTGAGTCCTTGGCATATCTTTTCTAATGGGGGTCCGCAGGCTAATGAGTGTCAATTTGGGGGTCCTTGACATGAAAAAGGTTTGGGAACCACTGTCTTAGAGTGTACAAATCTTTGAGGTTCCGTTTGGAACCCCCTCAAGGAACGCTGATGACAACTTGAGAAGCACTGACCTTCTGTTGGATAATATTGCAATGGTACAGTTGGGTGCCACCGATATTGTCCCTTATCATTTGACCCATTTAGGCCTGACCTCAACATTTTAAAAAATCCTTCTAAATCCTCCAGTTTTCTGAAATAAATATTTTCACGATTTTTCAAATATAGCAGATCTACAAGCTCGTAGCGCGGTGGCGCGCTATGAGCTTGTAGATCTGCTATTTTTCAATAGCTAAATTATAACATAATGTTTAAAACGCCAAAAGGGGTTCCCGCCCAAAATGGGTTAACTGTCCTTTTGTGCAGATCACGCAAACCTCAGCAAAAAGAAAAGGACAATATCGATGGCCTCCAACTGTATGATTTCCCAGCACTTGACACATTTTGAGTTTAGAATCAGTTTTGATATTCTCATCGTGGATGTGGAATAGAAATTATTGGAATAATGTATAGCTCAATGGAAAGCACCATATTTTTAGGTTATATGTGTCCATATTTTAACGCTTAAATCCTTGCATCCCTATTCTGTGGCTAACGTTCGGTGAAAATAGTAGATGTGTACAAGCTCACAACACATTGCAACATGAAACATTGTGAGCTGGTCTGTCAGCTATTTTCGGCAAAGATTTGGTGTAGAGGGAAATACTAGAGTACAGTATGTGGCATAGAGCCTTGAGGGACCCTGGCCAACTAGGTTAAAATTGTTAATAACTGGTATAGGAACATGGATAAATTGATTCATATGAGATTTCCATATGTGTATATATAGACTGTGTAGCTGTAATATAATAACACTCTTGCACCATAAATGCACCCGTCCGTATTCTCACGTAAGCCAAAGTAAACGTTATAATGAAAGGGAATCCCATTAGGCTAAGTGGTGACCTGCTGCACATGCAGAACCATATGCATCCGTGTCTTGTTAAAATATTCTGGCAGCTGTTGTTATTGCCATATAACTCCCCGGAATGTGGATCAGTCTTTTCTTTTCAATTTTCTTTTTATTAAATGGTTTGCTGGGGTGTATACTTTTCCAGCAGCACCACCCTGCTCCGTAGACATAATGGTTGCACACACATGCAGCGGGAGCTGGCCAGTAAAGTGCAACCACAGTCTTCTAAGTATTGCTTAGTGAGCAGGGAACAGTTGGAGAATAAGTGCCTTGCTCAACTTATACCACGTTAAGACCTGAGGCAGATGCAAAAAACGGTTTTCTGAAAAACTCATATCAGTGCTGTGTGTGTGTGTGGTCAAAGATTCGCATAATTGTTCAAGATATATATATATGCTATTTTTTGAATTATAGTATCATTACTAAATTCACCGATCGCTGTCTGTCGTGTGTCTGTCCTATTCCGGGTCACCAGTGAAATGCATGTTGGGACAGTTTCCGGGTCACCAGTGAAATGCATGTTGGGACAGTTTCCGGGTCACCAGTGAAATGCATGTTGGGACAGTTTCCGGGTCACCAGTGAAATGCATGTTGGGACGGACACAGATTAATACTGGGACACACTTTTCCGCGTAACAGACCCACACAGGGAAATTCCGCGTAACAGACCCACACGGGGAAAACAACTCGGACGGGGCATGTTGACGTGAACACACGCGCTGTTTCGACACCACACTGAACATCATTTGCTGTTCATATATTCAGAACGGGTAAGGACTAGTAGTATAAAATCATGGTTTTCCGGTTTTAATGGGTTAACCATATTAACCCTTGCTTGTCTATCTTGGCCAAATTTAAATATATATTTATGAATATATAATTTGTTTTCCAGAAAATACTGATCTACAAGCTCACAACGTGTCGCCATCCAACCCCGACGCGTTAATAAGCTTACTGGTAGATCAGCTATTTTCGTTATGTTACAGTATATGAATATATATATGAAAATGAATGAATTGGCATAACCTACTGTAGGGCTTAAGGGGTTAACTGTAGTTCTAAGAAGAGAGTGCATTAATTCACCACTTCACAGCTTCTCCCAGCTGATCTGTGGAATTAAACCAGTGACTATTGAAACCTGAAATGTTTTACGCTTGGTTCTTGCCATTCTGTCTTCCTCCCACCTGTCCCCTTCATCCTCCATCACTTCTCCCTCTAGTCTAAACCCTCGCTTAGTCTTACTCTGTGCGTCAAGCCCATAACAGCCCACCTTATTATGAGCCTGTAAAAAGCTGATATGTATCACAGACTGAATTTGTTGGAGAGGATTCGAAAAGCAGAGGGTCTGAAGGAGGGGATGGACGGAAGGACGAATGGAGACATGGAACAGATGGAACACGTAAGTCGAGGCAAGGCTGAATTTGGCATATTTCATCGTCTTGTGCTTCCATTATAAACAGGTCACTGGGAGGTAATGACAGAGAGAGGGGAAGCAGGGATGGGAGAGTGTGGGCAAGGAGGGATGACTGGTAGGAGTAGGTAACGGATCACTTTTTGCGGGGAATATAATGTCATCTGATTACCACAAAAGACAAATCCTCTCTTCATCTCTAAATAATCAGATTTGCTGTGTTTTATGCCATTCATTCCAAAATTGAGCATGCAATAATTTATTTGAAATAGTTCCAATCAGGTCATATTACATACGTAGTACTGAAGAGAAGAGACAGAGATTGACGAGGAGGAGAAAGTATACATGGAGGGAGGGGTAGATTGAAGGAAGGACGGACATCCTGGAAACCACAACAGATTCTTGGCCCCTGCGTCTTGTTTGTTGACGCGTAGTCAGGGTTACACAGCCTTAATGTGATGGCGAGTTAAATCTTTACAGTTGTTCCATACAATGGATCTGATTATGGCATTGTTAGCTTTACTGCCTGGCTGACGTGAGCTCTCTGCTAGCTTTTTCCAGAAGTTTTCTACCACTCCCAATTATCGGGTTAAGATTGTACTGTCAGGGCAGCATACTGTATGATTTTTCTTTGCTTTTTTTTAATCGTATTTAAAAAAAGATTTACCCCATTAAAACCCAGAAAGTGTCTATCATTTTAGATTTTAGTGTTGGCTATTCAAAAAGAGCAGATATACAAGCTCACAGTACATCACTGACTTGCTTGTACATCTGCTATTTTTGAACTTTTTTTTTTAAATCTTGAAAGTGTGATAAGGACTATTGATATAGAAGGCATTTGTAGAATCGGCCTCAGGTCTGAATGGGTAAAAGTTTTCATATAACACAATAATGGACTCACAACTCCAATCCTCTTCCCACTCCCTGCTCCCATTACTTTTGATGTGTCATCATCAGTCATCGTACAATGAATGTCATCAATGTACTATTCACAGTTAGACGGGCAGGGAGACAAGCTTTTTGTTCAGTGTTTCTTTTATGCTCAATGTGCCTGGCATGTGGGCTTTTTGGACCCTTTAATATAAGTATACCGGCATTCTTTTTCAGTACATTAGTCTGTGTTTTGCTTCTACACAATATTAAATATACTTTTTTTTATTATGGCTTTTCTTTATTTTCTTTCTCTTTTTTTTCCTTACCCAACAGTATGACTCCTTTTCATCTGATTTGTGTTCTTCTCTCTTTGTGTCTCTCTGGTGTGTTTAGATTGTTCCATTTGAAGGAACAATCTTTGTTCTTCAAAGTCTTTGTAGCATGTTTTGTTGGAATTATTTACCTACTATAGTGTTTGTTCAGTGACATGAGTCACCTTGTCTCTCAGATCTCATTAGGAAACAGAAAATACATTTCCACCTTATCTCCTCATCATTATAAGATGCCACAATTATTTACGTGTTGTTGCTCTTTGTCTCTTTGTCTATGCACAGTCCATAAACCTGCCTAGCAATTGCATAATTGAATGGGATTCTATGCTAATAGAAAGTGCAGCGTTCCTCTTCTTGGAAGGTTAGTACACTGACATAGAAGCCATTGTTCTTACATCAAAACAAACATCAAATCGTTGCCTACCAATGCTGTTTCTGCAGGCATGTTTCTGAACTGTCCACAGCACTCCTCTAACACACAGAGTGAAACGGTGCCATCTTACAATGAGCGGAGGATCAATTATATGAAGCTAGGTGGAAAATGGTGAAGTGGTCCTTTTTTAAGAGCTTTAGTTCAACTTACTTATGAGCTTGTCTTCAATCTCGTTGTCCGATGGCAGTAGGTTGGACTGGGTGGGCTCCACAGGGAGGCTGATGAGATTATTGGTCTTCTTGATCTTGGTAAGTGTCACTTTGGCGATGGGGGGGAGGTGTTTGAGACGCGGGTAGTAGAAAGAGTTGGCAGGGTGGCTCGGGAAGGAAGACGTAATCTAATGAGGGAAATGTGAAGAAGGCAAAACAAACCGTGGGCTCGTGAGTTGTGACTAATCAATCGATTTAGATAATTATAAAAAGATCTATTAAGGGTTTTTCACCTCCGGTTTGTTGAAAAAATATATGCAATAAATTATTCACTTCTCAATTATTCAGTTAATGAAAACAATCACAGATCTACTATAAAGGATGAGGAGCAGACTGCAGCATGGCATTGGTACGACCTCCCGTTAGTTCGACCATTACTAACCTTACTAACCCTATCTCTAACCCTAACCTAAACATAACCGCAAGCACGGGAGCAGCGCATGTTCGTTGTTCGCCAACCTTAATGCATGTTCGCCAACCTTAATGCATGTTCGCCAATCTTAATGCATGTTCGCCAACCTTAATGCATGTTTGCCAACCTTAATGCATGTTCGCCAATCTTAATGCATGTTTGCCAACCTTAATGCATGTTTGCCAACCTTAATGCATGTTCGCCAATCTTAATGCATGTTCGCCAACCTTAATGCATGTTCGCCAACCTTAATGCATGTTCGCACTAACGGGAGGTCGAACCACAGGGAAGTCCCCGAGCAGACAACATGCTATGTTCCCATGAATGTGCTACACCTTGTTGTCCTTTAGTCAATGTCCTCAATACTACCACATTATAGCCAAATAGCATTGACCATGTGAGTACTGAGTAGTAATAAGTGAAGCTGACAGAACACATACAATATACAGGAACTCCTGTCCCACCCATACGTATGGTTTGTAGTAAAGTGGATAGCATTTTGTAACTTAAATTCAAACACTGACCACATAACCATACTGAAATTGTTAAATTCATGTAAAGTGGCTCCTGAGACCTGTTACCTTTTGTAAGGCATAACTAGTGAAGAGCATTGCTCTCTGCACAGGCTGACTCACCAGTGTGACTTTGTCCTGAGGGATGGTCTCAAAGTTAGGAGAGGAGAAGGTGAACCCGCTGTCCGTTCCGGCGTCGTAGGGGAAGAGATCCAGAGAAACATTGTCTTTCCAGTGGTCGCCCTCGCACAGGTTAACACCGTCCATGCCCACGAACCAGTCTGGACTGGGCACGATGCGCACGATGAATGAGAGCTGGAGAAAATAGATGCGAGAGGTGATTTCACTTGCTTCAATTAAAATGAAATAAAAACGCTGGCTAAACAAGAGCCTCAATGAACTCTTTCACCTCTCACCATAAGAATTCACCTGAGAAAATGTACATATGAACATTCTTCTGGTTATCCATATTTATCACTCATCAAGAGTCCTCCAAACTCTGCTTCCATCACTTCTGTGTCCATCATCTCCTCCCACTCTAAAAGGAGAATCTCTAAAAAGGAGAAATCCTTTGCTCCTCTCCAACACTAACACTGCTCAGATGTATCCCCCATCTTTCATGGCCCACCAGGATGCTCCATCAGTAGGACATTATTATTATGCAGAGTTTACTGCATAATGATGTAATGCAAGCGTAATTCAAATGTTATGACATTTTGTACTAAACCAGGTATTACCAAACTTTAACATGCAGCCTGCGGCCCCTATCGTGAAATTGTTTTTGCATGTTTGAAAATAGCATTTTATACAGGAAACACTCATGTCAAAGTACATTCACCATTTATTGCAACAAATGGTATACAGTTAAACTTGGCGCTAAAGGCTCCGTGCTCTGGGAGATATTCTCTGAATTATAGACTGTCAAAGCAGCATGCTAAGCAAAAATCAGAGAGCAATAGCAAAACCCCCCAAGAAGAGCACATATCAAGACAGTTAATGAGATTAACTTGAATCATTCAAACTTGAAGCATACAACTACTGCATTTTAACGTTAAAGCCATGAATCTGATTAGAGCTATATCAACATTGAAGTACTTTATCAATATTTTTATTCTAGTTTACTTAGAGCCATGCACACGCAAATTCCAGTTCAACATCCAGTTTAAACTGGTACAAATAATGGTATGAAATGAAACATTTCATTTATTATATTGTTTGTTTTGTCATTTTCACAACGTTTTTTCATTGTTGTGTCACAATGTGTCTTTCCTTTCTTTCCAATAGAGCACCGAAGTCTGACGTCAATGTCGGTAGAGGGGGCTAAGTCCACTGGTTCATGTACTTTTTTATTTGCATTGTAATCCCCATAGGGGGATTTTAGATCGCCTCATATAAGAACTGTGTTTGAAAAATAAACAAATCATCCTGGCCGTTTCATTCATATGGATATGAAGAATCAACTGACTGAGAGAAAACGCTATTGTTACTACTTTACATTTCCGCTAGAAACTACTACATGAAATATGATACAGACACCTCCCTGACAATTTCTTTTGTTTATTTTTGGACTGCAATTCTTATATGAGACGACTTTAAGATGACCCCATGTTATTCTCCAGAGAAAAACGTCCATGAACCAGGGGATGAGCGACTGTTAGGACTTCGCGCTCTATTGGCCTCCACTTTGAAAACCAGTATACTAATTCAACCTGCCACTAGAGACACTGTGGAAATCCCTCTAGCCAGTTTAGCATTGTTATGTAATATGCTGTACCATCCATTTTAGTGGGCTTCACCTTCAACTGGGAATAGAAGTAGACTAAGTTGTTGCCAGGCTGAAACAACAGTGGGATACTAAGCCTTGTTCCGGCACTTAGTCTAGGGATAACCTTGAGGTTTTACAAGTTGTTCCGGCCAGAACCAAAATAATAAACAATATCTTTAACAAAGACCTGAGGCCGATTCTAAAAATGTCTTCTAAATCTTAACGGTTTTCAAAAAAACGTTTTTTTGTCAGTGGTTCTCAAACCTTTTTCATGTCAAGGACCCCCAAAATTATACGTATTTGGCCGTGGACCCGCATCTCAAAATATGTTGTTCCAGGCAGCCCCAGAAGCAAAGCTTTGAGTTAAAAATGTTTGCTTTAAAAATAAAAAAATAATATATATATATATATATATATATATAATATATATATATATATATATTGTGATGCACTGTGAGCTTGTAGCCTATATCTGCTATGCTATCTGCTGCTATCTTTGAATAGCCGAAGTATGAAATAATGGTTAAAATCTAATTTGCAGCTGACCATTATTTACATTGGAGGCCAATTTGCTCTTACCTCATACTCCGTGGCTCTTACAATCCCCCCGATGATGTAAGACCAAAATGGCCCCCATGTGAATATAGTGTTTAGATAACACACATTTGGTCTCCGCTCACTGTTTGGAAAGAAGCCAAGCGTTGGAGCAGCTTACATATGAGTGCCTGGCAAAGACTTCAAACGGGGTGTTCATCAGTGCGGTCCCTCCCATGGCAGCGGAAGCTGAGAAAACCCCGTATACACTCTGGATGCGCTCACCGGCCGCCTGGACTTCCTTCATCAGCGCCCAGGCCTCGCCTTTCTCTGTGAACTCCCTCACTCCATTACTGGCAAAGCCATTACGCTGCCACATGTGGAAGTCAGTGCTGTGGGTCACCCCTTAAGAGGAGATGAGGGAGGAATAGCCAGCATTATATAAGTACATAAATATGGTGTGCATTACTTTTAGCTGAACAAATTGGTACATCCTGAGCATTATTAATGCTGATTGTATAAATTGACCCATTAGAGCCCATCTTTACACAATCAGTGTTAAAGTGGTCTTACGGTGGAGTTAAAACAATGTGCAAACATGAAACAGTTTAAATTAAGCACAAATATGTGATTTTAATTAGGTACAGGGATGAAGGGTGGGGGGGGGGGGGGGGGTGTGGTGTGCATGGAATAAGTATACTGTATGTGTAGAAATGTAATATTTATTTATATATGTAAAAATATCACTGATTTAGTTATAAGTATTTGGAATAGATTATTGACTGATATTTAGTATTGATGGAGAAGGGATGGGAGCTATAAGCCATGCTTCTTTCCATTCGTTTTTTAATATACTTTTTTATTTTGTTTTGGTACTGGTACTTGGTTATTATGAATTATTTGCTTTTATTTGTTTAAAAAAAATCACACCTGTGTGAAGTGAGGGGCACTTTTTCATTACACATCATATACATCATCTTATGAACAACTGAATTCATGTGATTGGTTAGCCGATTTGCTCGTCTACATATGACGTTCCCTTCATTGTCAATGGCATTTAATGTTTGTGGCCACAAATATTTGGCGGACATTTTACCTAATTTCTCCTTTCATTGTCAATGGCAAATATTGAGACGTGTGTGCACAAAAGCTGTATATAGGCCCCTCAAAAAAGGCTATATTCTAAATAAACATTTCAATCAATCAAAAGTAATTTCAAGATTTCACTGTGAAGGCTATTCTTCGAGTCGGCGCACAGTGTGCACAACAAAGGCTGAAGAAATGGCTGTACATTACTTTCAGGTAACTGAGAGGGTGTTTACACTGAGACGATCCGCAGTCAAACCGCATAACTTTTGTATCGTTTTGCCCTTTCATCTACACACTGCCGACCAAAACGGTGAATGAATCCGTTCATTTTTGAAACCGGGTCCCAGAGTGGATAAATATGAAACCGCAACTTTTGCGCCACTGTGTGGACGTCCGAATCCGCATATTTCCTGAACCGATGACGCAAGAGCCCACATTGATTGATTGATTGAAGAATTTATTAACAGTTTGCAGAATTACAGTACATTTCAGGCACAAACTCAATACAAAGGCTGTTAACTGTGAGTGGACGACCCAATTAAGCATTACACTTGTTTCCAACAGGGTCCACCATGTTCAAATCATCAAAACATTTAGAGACGTACAAATAGACACTTCTATAGACAGAACAGGAATTCATCATAAAGGAGGTAAAAAGGGAAAAGAAACATATACAGTGAGGGGGAAAAAAGGGGTGGGCGGTGGGGGGGATTCACGTTCAGCTCCGTTAATTTGTTTGTTTTCCTTGGAGGAGCTGCGTTGGGTCCCCAAGTCGGCTCCGTGGCCGTACCTTGAGTTGGCTGTGTGGCCGTGACCGTCTCTTTTGTTGTCCTTGCGTTGGGTCCCCAAGTTGGCTCAGTGGCCATACCTTGAGTTGGCTGTGTGGCCGCGACCGTCTCTAGTGTTGTCCTTGCGTTCGTGTTTGAGGGATTCCGATTTTACAGGGGCCAGTTTCGAATTGCAGCCGACCGTAGGTGCCCTTTGAGAGCGGTTTTGAAAGAGTCAAGGGATTCGCATGTCTTAATGACAGTTGGTAGGGCGTTCCACATTTTAGTGGCATAGGAGCGAAAAGAATTTAGTCCCTTGTTTGTGCCGAATCTGGGTTGTACATGGTTCGTTGCACTCCCTCTGGTGTTGTGGGTGTGGACTTCGTTAACATTAAGGAAGTATCTAGACAGGTACATGGGTATCTTGGTGGTGTATCGAATCTTGTGGACCAGACCCATTGCAAGATGCTGTACTCTGTCGTCGACCCTAAGCCATTCCAGCCTGTCGAAGTGGGCAGGGGTGAGGTGGGTTCGGGGGGCTAGATCAAGTAGGAGCCTGACCAGTTTGTTTTGGGAAGTCTGGAGCCTGGTTTTAAGGGCCTTTGAGGTGCTGTGGTACCAGGAGGTGCATGCATAGTCAAAGAAACCCTGTACAAGGGCTCCTGTTAAGGTCTTCAAGGTGTTTTTGTTGACCAGTGAGGAGATCCTGTAGAGGAATCTTGTTCTATGGTTGACTTTTTTGATTACGTTGGTGGCCATTTTATCACCGGAAAGATTAGCCTCCAGGATGGAACCTAGGTAGGTAATTTCATCTTTACGTGTGATAACATTGTCACCCACTCTAACCAAGAAGCCATTTGCCTTGCTGAGATTACTAATAGAGCCAAAGAGAATGGATTCAGTTTTTCCCAGGTGTAAAGATAGTTTGTTATCAGCGAGCCAGGTGCAGATTCTACCGAGTTCAGAGCTGAGGGCATTTTCAACCTGCAGTTTGTCCCTGTCCGAGACCAGCAGTGCTGAGTCATCTGCGAACAGGAACAAGTTGCAGTCACAGGCTGAAGTCATGTCGTTTACATATATTAGGAACAGTAGAGGCCCTAGTATGCTTCCTTGTGGAACGCCACAGCTCACTGGGAGGGGGGGGGACAGTGTTCCGTTCACTTCCACCATCTGTTCTCTCCCCTCCAGGTAGGATTGCATCCAGCTCACTGATGTGCTATCGAAACCAATTGCTTTTAGCTTGTTAACCAGTATGGAGTGGTTCACGGTGTCAAAAGCCTTTTGGAGGTCCAGCATGACCATGCCGCAGTATTTGCCAGCGTCCACCTCTTGTTTGATGTGGTCGCTCAAATAGAGGAGGCATGTGTCAGTGGAGTGGGATGTTCTGAAGCCAGATTGGAACTCGTACAATAATTTATTAGTGGCAAGATACTTTTCAACCTGTTCATAGACTATTTTTTCCATCACTTTCGAGATGGAACTAAGAATAGAAATAGGGCGGTAGTTGCCGGGGTCTAATTTACTCCCTTTCTTGTGCAAGGGGGTTACTTTGGCCAGTTTGAAATCTTGGGGGACCTGTCCCTGTTTGATGGAGAGGTTTACTATGTGGGTGATGATTGGAGCTATAGAGATGGCTGAGTCTCTGAGAAATTTGGAGGGAATGTTGTCATGTCCTGTGGCCTTGTGGGGTTGGAGGGCACTCAGTTTCTTAATTACCTCATCAGTTGTTACCATAACTAGTTTAAAATCGTCTTTACAAACACCTAGGTTTTTGTAGAAGTTTGTAATGTGCTCTACACCAAAGAGCCCAGAGTGGGAGGGCAGTTTGTTAACCAGAGTTGTTGATATGTTTGTAAAGAAGATATTCAAGTGTGTTTTAAGACGCATGCGCCACCCCCGAACAATAATAAACAAAGATGGCAGCACCCAGCGTTGTATACATTGCATTTGTCCTGCAGAAAATAGTTAGGGCTTTTACAGCTAATGTACTGCTCCTACACACCACCACCGTCGGCAACAAGTGGACATGGAGAATAGCATTCTCCTGTCTGTTTTTGTTTACATCGGAGTGTCTGCAGTGTTGCCAGATTGTGTGAGAGAAATAAGCAACCAGGTCTATGAAAACAACCCCAAAAGGACCAGGTTATTTGAGAATAGCAGATCTACAAGTTTGTGTCGTGATGTGACACGTTGTGAGCTTGTAGATCTGATATTTAAAAATCATGGAAAACAAAGTGACAAATGTGTAATATTTTTGAAACAGAACAACAAACATTCTGATTGACCAGATGACAATAAATATGTTTTTTCTCTTACTGTAGATTAAGTGTTATATTTTTTAATTAGAATACTTTATTTTATACTTTTTTTTAATATAGTCCAATCATGTATTTAGGAAAATCTATACAATCAACCCTAACCTAAATGTTTTATTGTAGTCTATCTTGTAGCCTCTACACGTAGCCCATTGGGCTACTTGCCTCAACCAGGCACTTTCCCTTTTCTGTATTTTTGTATGTTTCATTATTTAGTTTGTATAATGTGCTAAATCAAATACAATAAAATAAAATCATATCATAGGAAACAAGACCAAATAATAAACTATACACTTAACAAGCCAAAAAAGAAGCCCAAAGTCGCTTATAATAAACAGACATGGCAACACTGGCATCATGTCTTCTTCTCTCTTTTTGAGGCTTTGTGCCAGCTAGTGCTACAGCACCACCTACAGACTGGCCATATATACTACAGGTGCATTCAGTTGCCGTTGCCGTTTTGGTTGTTTTAGTGTAGACACATAGATTAATTGATTCGATTAAGTGTATACGGTCAACTTTTTGACACCGACTCTGTGATATCTTTTAAAACGTCTCAGTCTAAATGGGGTCTGAACCAATCAGAACACTGTCTTGTCTACTCACCAATCAGATTTGACCACTGTGCGGGGGGCCGGTAGACCGGGTACTGCTTGGGGAAGGCAGCTTGGCTCCACTTTCCTGTAAAGCTGAGGCTGTAGTGAGCGATATCGGATGCGGTGCAGAGGGGCGTGTCAGTGGGTACAGGCATGGCCAGAGCGCCGTACCCCATGAAGATCAATGTCAGCACCGAGGTCACGCTGGAGAGACTCTGGAACGCTCCAGAGACCAAACACAGAGGCTTTGTGGTGTCCATGGCAGGTGGTGTCCAAGGTCTAGGTTAAGTGGTACAAAGAGAGAGAGAGAGCAGGGGCATTTTAGAATGTATGCCATGATGCAATATGTAAATCAATGGGACTTTATACTGTAGATGCTTCCATCAAACTCGGACATAGCTGAGATTTTCCTATAAAATATTGTTGCAATTGGCCCGAGGCCCCAGGCTGCTGGCGTAGTGGTCCGGGAACCTAGGCTATAGTATAGGGCAGGCTAATGCCTGACAGCGCGTTGCAGGTTCGAATCCCGACCTTTGCTGCGTGTCACTCTCCATCTCTCTCTCCCGATTCCTTGTCAGCCTATTGTCAATAGAGGCATAAAAGCCTTAAAAAATGTAATGTAAAAATTGCTGAAATGTACCTAGTCTACTGTGGCACCTTTACACTCAGGAGTATGTAAAATAACTTTGAACCACTGTTTGGAAAGCCCTACCTGCTCAGTGCTCAGTTTTGTGTGAGTTATATGATCTGATGTTCTTCTTTGATTTATGTACAGTATTACGCAATGCACACGGATGCCGTCTTTTTCTTCTTGGTCGAGAGTTGGGTGTATGAGAGCTGCATCTGTGCTTTATTGCTTTATGCTTAGTTGAACCGAAGCCCCTTGGCTGCCCGACCCCCACTCATATCTGACAGGAGGAGAGCGAGTGTTGAGGGAACAGATGAGGAAGGGCAGACGTCTGGCTGCAGCATCAGTGTTTAACAAGCATGCCCTGTTAGTCACAGGCAAAGAATTTCACACCACCTCATTTTCAACAACTCGGCTGTGAGCTATAAAGACCGCCTTGGAGAGGATGATTGGTCGCAAGGGGTTTTACATGAATTCAATTCAGCTACTTTCAAGTGACTCTCACAATGTTCTGTGGCTGCCAGGTTGCCTATGCAGTCAGACAACCTACAGTAGCTGACACATGTGTGAGGAGGCCTTGCATTGCTGAAAATTTGGCAATTTGTACAATACTGACTAGTAGTCAGTCAGCCATTTATCATAATTGCTGAGTAGTCAGTGACTACTCAGCAATTATGATAAATGGCTCTTATGCCTTTACAGTACTGACTTTGCCATACAACATTTTTCTTTTAAATATACAGGACATGTTTTTGGCGTGAAATTGTTGTTGCAGAATTAAAGTTACCGTTATATGCATGCTTTGCAGTGCCCTGCAATACATATGATGTTGTCATTCATCCATTCCTTCATTCATTCATGATGTAGACATTAGACATCACATCAAAACCAGTATCATGCCTGCTGTTCTAGCGAGATGGGAGGCGATACAATGGAGAAACTACTCACTGGTTCTGCCCAGGGTTCCAGATGAGAGATGGAATGATTGCAGAGGGTTGAGGAGCAGTGGAGAGGTGGACTGCTGGAGAGGAGAGGAGGAGAGCAGGGCGTGTGGCTGTCTGGAAGAGGGACTGCGATCTCACAAGTCCAATTTCAGCTCTTTTATACTTTCTAGGAGGTGTCACCCGCTTTCTCCCCTCTACCTCACTACCCTCTCTCTTAGCCTACTTCCCCCTTCGCCCACCCCCTCCTCTGGCTGTCTCCTCATTCACCCAACCCAGTCCACCCCCTCCTCTGGCTGTCTCCTCATTCACCCAACCCAGGCCACCCCCTCTCACTTCCCTTCACTGCCTTGCCTGTCTTTTACTTTCCCCTCCTCTCTGTCTTATCTCTGAGACTCTGACTTGATCTTTTTTTCTTCTCAGTCTTTGCCCCCTTGCTGGTCTCCTCTCCCTGTCCGTTTAAAAGGCTATCGGAGTGGCTGATCTGTTGAGCAGGTCTGGAGACACAGACAGGGGTCATGTGTAGCTCTGGAGACACAGACAGGGGTCATGTGTAGCTCTGGAGACACAGACAGGGGTCATGTGTAGCTCTGGAGACACAGACAGGGGTCATGTGTAGCTCTGGAGACACAGACAGGGGTCATGTGTAGCTCTGGAGACACAGACAGGGGTCATGTGTAGCTCTGGAGACACAGACAGGGGTCATGTGTAGCTCTGGAGACACAGACAGGGGTCATGTGTAGCTCTGGAGACACAGTTACAGTTTCTAGTTTGTCCTTGATGCTATGTGGGCTGCATCTCGGTTTACCTGCCACGGCATTAGAGGGGATGCTTGATAATTAACTTGCAGACATGTTGGCAATGCCAAGTGGTTGGAGATGGCAGACGACCCGCCCCACCCGTAGACTGCTGTGATGCGCACAACTGCCATCTGACCCACTTACCTTGGAGGGCCCAGCTCTAGAAGAAGGAACACACACACACACACACACACACACACACACACACACACACACACTGTCTGCTGAATCAGCTTTTAAAGTCCTGCCCACATCTAATGATTTCCATATGCTCACGTTTTTCTCATAACACATCACTCCCACCTATTGTACAACACAGAAACACGTGCACACACACACACACACACACACACACACACACACACACACACACAGCCGACCTTTAATGCTTGTGATTTTATTATCTGATTTCCAGAACCCAGTAATGTTGACACAAAAACTTTAGTTTTTGTTGTATGTGTTTAATCCCGCTGATGGATGTATCAGGATGTGTGGAACTGTGTTATGTCGATGAATTCTACCACGATTCTTCCTGAGTTCATGGCACAGCCATTACTCTGTCTGCAGTATAAGACAATGCATATGTTTGGCCATTATGACTAGCATTGTTTTCACTTGTTCTATCCATATTGGCTTTGTGCCAATTGCCTATTCATATACTTACTCAAAGTAATATTGCCTATGGCCCTATGTACTGTCCAGGACCACACAGGCACACAATAACAATTGTTTACAGTGATTGTAATTCCAGAAATCCCATTTCATTTTCTTATTGGCAGCATGCATTGTTTTTCCTGATCCTTTGAGTCCAGAACACCTACCAGGTGCAAATATTGATTATTCTATTTATTACTTTTTCAATGAATCGAACAATCGATTAAGTACTTATGCATTATTTTATTCTTTCCCGCACAAGGGTGTCGTGCAAAAGTAGCTCAAACTTGTAGATTGGCTATTTTCACTATTCCTATATAGACAGCTATGTGTGTCCGGCCTGGGTCCCTGGGTCTGTCTGTCCAAGCACGAAAATAGCATTATAGCATTTGTTCACCACCAAGTGTCACTGTTTCACAGCCTAACACACAGACACAGACACACAGGCCAGGGAGGAGGGCTTCTACAGTACAGTACAGTACAGTACAGCACCACTCACTTCAGACACGTCTGATTTTTGAAAGCTTTTTTGCATTTCTTTTGACATGGCCAAAATAGGGATTTATATTGGTTATTTATTTTATTAACACTGCGCGCTACCCCTATAAGCCAGAACGTGGAACCAGTGCCAAAGTAAAAAATCTGTTTTCCACCCACCTTGAAATTGACCCTAAACTCATCGAAATTGAGAGAGCTCATCGTGTCGGCAAATATGATCCTACAGGTCGCCCAAGATCAATAGTGGCAAAGCTCCTCAGATTCAAGGACAAGGAAGAAATCTTCAAACGTGCTAAGAATCTGAAGGGCACAAACTTTTTTATCAACGAAGACTACTCTGAAAGCGTCAGGCAAAAACGAAAGGATTTGTTGCCACAAATGAAGGCTGAACGTCAGAAAGGAAACTATGCCTATTTGAAGTTTGATAAGTTGATTGTTCATCCCCCTCGCGAAACTTAGATCCATGCTATTGCTTGTTGATTTTTAAATTTTTAACATTCTGATGAAATACCAGCTAGTCTGATTAAGGGTCAGTTTTCTCCACTCTGCAGTTTTGAGCCCCCCAGTATTGCTGAAGTAAGAAGCATTGTCTTAAACTTAAAGAATTCTGCTGAAGGGCATGATGGGTTCAGAAGTAGTTTCATCAAAGAAATAATTGATTTTATTATTCAACCTTTAACTCATATTTTTGGTTTATCTTTACAATCTGGTGTCGTTCCGCATGAACTCAAAATAGCAAAAGTTGTGCCGCTACACAAATCAGGAGATTCAAATAATTTTAGCAATTATCGTCCTATATCAATTCTTCCCTGCTTTTCAAAGATTTTGGAAAAACTTATCTATTCCAGAATTTCAGCTCACTTACTTCAGAACAACATCCTCTATTGCCACCAATATGGATTTCGCAAGAAATACTCAACTGAACAAGCTCTGTTACAGCTTGCTAACAATATCTCTTCTGCTCTAGAAGATGAGAAATTTGTTCTTGGGGATTTAACCAAAGCTTTCGATACTGTAAATCATAAAATTCTTGTTTCTAAACTTAATAGATATGGCCTTCAGGATGTTGCTCTCAAGTGGTTTTCTAATTATCTAGAAGACAGAGACCAATATGTATGTATCAATGGTTGCATATCTGCAAAGTTGAAAATCTCAGTCGGGGTGCCACAGGGCTCCATACTTGGTCCTTTATTATTTTTGATTTATATTAATGATTTAACCATGAACTGCAATAAGTTTCTTCCTATTTTATTTGCAGATGACACCAATCTCATTGCCTCACACAGGGATTTAAATACTCTCGTTAAATATGTTAATGATGAATTGTTGGATGTTTTCCAATGGTTTCAATTGAATAAGCTTACTCTCAATATAAAAAAATGCAACTTCATGATTTTTAGCAATATTAACAAAACATTTCCCAAAGAAAAACCTAAAATTGTAATCAATGGCTCTGAAATTTACCAGGTTCCACATACTAAATTCTGTGTCATTATAGACGAACATTTAAATTGGAAACAACATATTGATACTGTATGTATGAAGTCTATGAAGATGCTTGGTATATTGAGAAAAATCTGCCCTTTTGTTCTTCCTTCATGTCACTTAACACTCTATTATAGCTTAATTTTCCCTCATATTAATTACTGTAATATTGTCTGGGCTGCTACATATTCAACACATCTCTCTAAATTACTGATCATTCAAAAAAGGTTTCTGAGAATTATTTCACATTCAAATCGGTATGAGCCGTCTGCCCCGCTCTTTATCAAATATTCACTATTACCCATTGACAAAGTAAACGTTTTTCAGACCTGTTTATTTATGTTTAAATTCAAAAAATGCATACAAGACATTTCCTCTTCTTTTCACAATTTTTTCCGTGTTACTTCTGACATTCACTCCTACCCCACAAGGCAAAGAGATGATTTTGAATTACCTTTTTGTCGTACGTCCAAACATCAATCTTTCATCAAATTTAGAGGCCCTCGTCTATGGAATTCCCTAGATGCTTCACTTAAATCCTCATTATCCTTGTCAATATTCAAAAAACATCTAAAGAAATATCTTATTTCTTCCTCTCTGTAGATTACATGATTTACTTTTATGCGTTATATTTTCTTTTGTGTGTTTGTTGTTTGTATTGTTTATTTCCCTTTTTTGTGTGTGTTTTTTATTTCTTTATTGCACATCTGCCCCCCTTTGCCAAACTTGTAGACTTTTGTATTGTTCTTAATTGAACTTTTAATCTGTTTTAAATCAATTGACCTCATACAGGAAAGGATTCCAAATAAGCCAGCTGGCTTCTTCCTTTCCTTGCATTGTATTTTTGTTTTTTTGATATGTATTGTCTATCTTTTGTACTACATGCTAAATAAATAAACCTAAACCTAAAAATAAACCTAAACCTAAGTGCCAAAGAAATCTGCGCTAAGAGCTTACAAGACGGGTCACTTCCGCCCGCCCCGGAAGTGATAGCCATCCATATTTGAGCCAGATTCTCATTCCAGGCTATGCATCGCCGCGGAATGGTTTCACTTTCTTAGCGTGATCAAAGTTTAGACTCAAAGATCGCAGTTTGTCTCATTTTGAAGAGAAAAAGGACTATTATGCATGCGCGTGGCCGTGTGCGCATCGGTTCCGTGTGAGTAAAAGCAAATAAATAAATTACTTGATTAAATTAAATTAAAGAAATAATTTGTTTATAAACATGTATTTTTTGTTAATACGTGTCTTATTAACAGTTAATTAATGTTTGACCTTAATCTAAAGTGCTACCTCGTGTAGCCACACCCTTGTCTCTTGTCCCACTTGGAAGAGACCGGCCTCAGACGGTGGTCTGTACAGGGGCAGGTGTTAAGTAGTATGTGTTGTGAAGGTGGTCTGTACAGGGGGCAGGTGTTAATTAGTATGTGTTGTGAAGGTGGTCTGTACAGGGGCAGGTGTTAAGTAGTGTGTGTTGTGAAGGTGGTCTGTACAGGGACAGGTGTTAAGTAGTGTGTGTTGTGAAGGTGGTCTGTACAGGGACAGGTGTTAAGTATTAGGTGTTGTGAAGGTGGTCTGTACAGGGACAGGTGTTAAGTATTAGGTGTTGTGAAGGTGGTCTGTACAGGGACAGGTGTTAAGTAGTATGTGTTGTGAAGGTGGTCTGTACAGGGACAGGTGTTAAGTATTAGGTGTTGTGAAGGTGGTCTGTACAGGGACAGGTGTTAAGTATTAGGTGTTGTGAAGGTGGTCTGTACAGGGACAGGTGTTAAGTAGTATGTGTTGTGAAG
This sequence comes from Electrona antarctica, assembly GCF_951216825.1. Lineage (NCBI taxonomy): Eukaryota > Metazoa > Chordata > Actinopteri > Myctophiformes > Myctophidae > Electrona > Electrona antarctica. Next base: position 44,941,479 of record NC_136806.1, on the reverse strand, counting down.
GTGGTCTGTACAGGGGCAGGTGTTATGTTGTGAAGGTGGTCTGTACAGGGACAGGTGTTAAGTAGTATGTGTTGTGAAGGTGGTCTGTACAGGGACAGGTGTTAAGTATTAGGTGTTGTGAAGGTGGTCTGTACAGGGACAGGTGTTAAGTATTAGGTGTTGTGAAGGTGGTCTGTACAGGGACAGGTGTTAAGTAGTATGTGTTGTGAAGGTGGTCTGTACAGGGGCAGGTGTTATGTTGTGAAGGTGGTCTGTACAGGGACAGGTGTTAAGTAGTATGTGTTGTGAAGGTGGTCTGTACAGGGACAGGTGTTAAGTAGTATGTGTTGTGAAGGTGGTCTGTACAGGGACAGGTGTTAAGTATTAGGTGTTGTGAAGGTGGTCTGTACAGGGACAGGTGTTAAGTAGTATGTGTTGTGAAGGTGGTCTGTACAGGGGCAGGTGTTAATTAGTATGTGTTGTGAAGGTGGTCTGTACAGGGGGCAGGTGTTAAGTAGTATGTGTTGTGAAGGTGGTCTGTACAGGGGGCAGGTGTGTTCCGCAGATTGCTCAGGCTCGCCACACTCGCATGCTGTCTGTCAATCCCCACTTCTTCATAGCTGACTTTAAGCAGCCGACTCCAAGTCGCAGGCGGTTCAGTAGGGTCCAGTGCCGGCGTGGTAGGTCCTCTCCTTCAATGCCATCACCCAGATCCCAGATATAGCGGTGCATATGGGAGGGCCCAGCAGACTCCCACTCCTGAACCAGCTTTATGTTTTGAAGGAAGTAGTAAATAGTTACAGTAGGCAGGAGGGCTTGAGATAATATAGGTCAGGACAACCCAAGAAGTCCTGTGGTCATAGGGTGAGGCTGATCCTCAGGTAGAGGAGTAGAGAGATTGGTGGGTGGTCTTCATTAGTATACTGTATGTGTTAGTGTTTGATCCGCTGTGATTTTAGCCACGTTCAACAACCCTGTTCTGTGCATGTCATTACAGGCACAGGTGTTTTGTAAAATGTAAAACTCCCTTTCCCTACAAGGCGGGGGACTGTGTGGACCACTAGTGCAATGATGCAAGATCAAGCCTTGTTGATGTCAGTAGGCCTGGGCGATATGACTTCAAATCAGTATCACACTTATTTAAATTGTTTGCCTCGATTATGGTTAACGAGTGATTATTTGTGAGCTTTTAGATTGGCTATTTTTGCAGTTTTATACGCCACCGAATTCAGTGGTAAGTGGTTAATCAGAATAATCGATTTAGTTGATTATTAAAAATGGATTTGGATTTTTTTTTGTCGATTCGATTCGAAATACTAATAAAAATGTGTTGTCGAAAAGAAACTGCTTCTTGATTAATGATTAATCGATTAACCAACATCAGTGAGTTTAAATCTAAAAATTAGTTTTGATGTATTCTCAGTTAATTGCCCAGCCCACCACAACCACAGCATCTTCTCTGGATGAATGTCTTCTCTAGCCCAGCCAGGAAGCTCCAGGCCCGGAGGGCACTGGGGACCAGTGGCTGCCATATGGTGTAACTGTAAAGGACCAAAATTACAGTGTTTGTTTGTTGTTGGCGTTAAAGGCCAGCGTTGCCACGGTTGCAGGATTTGAGGTCAAGGTTGTGACCCAGATGGATGTTGTAACACAGACGTACAGGGCGGCGTCACCCACATACATACAGTACTATGTTCACACCTTCGCACCCTCACACAGGCCCCTTTTCCACCAAAAAAACCTTTGTTTCTAGAACTGGTTCGGTTCTAGATTCTTGGTGCTTTCATGGAACCGGTGGCATTTTTTTTGTTCTTTTAGGGTTCTGAACCAATTAATTTCAGTTGAACCACTCTGAACTGGTTCACTGTTGGGCGGGAAGAAATAACTGGACCAGTTCAACCCCGGTGGAAAAGGGGCCACAGACATGCAGAAAATGTGATATCCTGCATATTGCCGCTGTCTGGTAGAAACCTTGTATCTCCATTAAACAATTCATGTCTTCGTAAAATTAAGACATTTAACAAATTTCGTTAAAAGAGTGACGTGAGAAAATAGCCGAACTACAAGCTCCAAACACGTCGCACCGAACTCATGAAGTGCTGCGGAAGTGAAAGTGTAACTGTTTTTATACAGTAAAAGTATTTTCTTGTGACTCAACTTGGCATGCGACAATATGACGATATATGTACACATGCACACACATACATGAGCATACCTACAGACATGCAAGTACCACAGATATTCAGTTTAACACAAAACGTACGATTCATATGAAAACGTATGAACTCACATTCAGACACACTTCTCTCTGACACCTGGTCAAGACATTCACCTCCCTTCACACTGCGGCTGCACCTAGCCTCTGCCCAATGGCTCCCTAAGGCTTGCTTAAGCCAATAATCACCAATCATTTCCGAGGACGATTTCCTCTACTGTGTGGGAGCAATCTGTGCGTGCGTGTGTGCGTGCGAGTCTGTGTGCTCGTACTTGAACATGTTATGCACATTTGAAAGTGCATGTGTGTGTTTCAGGGAGTGTGTAAATCTTTTGCTATATGAGTGTGCTGTTGTGTTCAGATTGTGTGTGCGTGCGTGCGTGCGTGCGTGTGTGCGTGCGTGCGTGCGAGTGTAATAGGTATATGTATAAGTGTGCGTTTGTCAAGTTTGTATGTAAATTCAAAGTGTTCATGCATATCCGTGTGTGTAGGAGTAGTGTTCTGTGCATGTGTGCATATCGACTTTTTCACGATTTAAGTCTTTGTGTAGGTGTTGTGTGTATGAGTGTGTGCATACTGTGTAGGTGTTGTGTGTATGAGTGTGTGCACACTGTGTAGGTGTTGTGTGTATGAGTGTGTGCACACTGTGTAGGTGTTGTGCGTGCGTGCGTGTGTCCTGTAAAGCTAATGGAAGCTCCAGCTTAGAGCAGAAAGAGGAGATGTCAGGCAGGTGGGCTTCAGTCCATTGTGGTGATATTGGATATCCACACTGCACTGCTCTTTACTGTAGTGGACTGTATCCAACTCCAACTGGCATCAATCCGCTTTTTTTTGTTTGTTTTACCTTTGCGTAGTCTTACTATTGGCTGCTTGTAGGAATTTATTCTACTGCTGCACAATAGTTCATGAATGTATACATACAAAGCGCTGCATTATCATCTTATTATCCTTGCTCCCTCCCTCCCTCTCTCCATCCTCTCTCTCTCTCTCTCTCTCTCTCTCTCTCAGAAGGGAGAAAAGCATTTTTAAATGTTATTGTTGACATAGTGTGCGTCGTTTGAACTGACTGATCATGAAATAAGTTTTTCAGCCATGACCAGGAAGATAAACCAGAAACATGAGTTCAGAGGCCTGGGTCTTAACTGCTACATCGTCACTGAGCAAAACGCCTAACTACAACACATGATGTGGAATTCAGATGCCATAATGTTTATCAGATGTCTGGTAGGCCTGAAGCCAACGTGTTGACATTTTATACTGTATGACCCTGTCGGGACTCTTCTGTTACTCACTGGTGTTTGATTGTAACTTGCTACGTTGTGAATGTTTGCACCATCAGTCATTGGAATGAACAGGGTCCCTGGCATATCTTTTCAAATGGTGGTCCGCGGGCTAATAAGTGTCAATTTGGGGGTCATTGACATGAAAACGTTTGAGAACCAGTGCAGACGCAGTATGTGCAGCATTGCACATTGATAGTTATGTATGAGACATACATACAGTAAGAGACCTGGCTGGGTGACCCCGTGGTTGAGGCCTACAGGTATCCTTAGTCCCTTCTGTAATGGTCACAGACTTGTTTCCCATAACAATAAATAGTGCTTAAGTGATTCATTAGACTTAATTGATTTAGTCGATTATAAAAAATAATCTATTAGTATTTAAATTATTTTGTGCTGATTGGTTGCAATGCTGCAGCCCTAAACGGTAGCACAAATCTCTGCCAGGAGGCATACCCAAATAATAATAGGATTGTGTGCAGTGGATCGTCTACTGTACGTACAAGCATGAAAGAAGCATGGCATGTGATTACCATCTCCACTGTCTGCCGCTATACATATTAATTTGGCTTTCTCATCTTTCTCTCAGATTTCTGTCATTCAAATATCTCTGTAATCCGCAAAGTCTGATCGTTAATCCCTTGTGTCAAATTAATGTAAGTATATATGATTTTTAAATGCATAGATTATCGGTTACAATGGCAGCTATGACAAGTTGCCATTTCAGCGTCGCCCCTTTATGTCTGAATCTGATGTAATAATTGGCTTGTGCCAGTGAATGTAATACCTGTGAGCTTGTAGCTCTAAGAGTATTGATACGGACTAATGACATTGTTTTTATTGACCAATTAGAAAGATATTCGGGAATTGATGTCCTTTGCCTATTGACAGCGTACACAAAACACATGCTGTAGTATCATTTGCTTTGGGCACACACACACACACACACACACACACACACACACACACACACTCACACTCACACTCACACTCACACTCACACTCACACATATACATATACACACACACACACACACACACACACAGAGAGAGAGACTGCAAGAATCTCCTAGCAGCATAGATTATAACAACTATTAACTTAAAAAGAAGCTATTGACCATATACAGTACAATATGCATTATACTATTTGCATATAGAGTGTAAAGGCTAGTATAGCGGTGCATGTTGAAAGTGTACACGAAGGGTAGTAGCATATATGTACCCCACAATGCGTAGTATGAATCAATGACTAAATTGTTGCACTTGTACAGAGTACATATTAAGTGCAGGGTCTTTAGGGGCATAAGAAAATGGGCTTTTTTGCGACTTCAGGTCGCATTTACTATGAAATCGTACATTTCAGTCAGCCAGGCAATAGGCATGACCATATATGGTCATGCCTCATGACATCACGTAACATCATCAGCGATGGAGATCCCTGATGTTATCAATTTTTAAGCCCATATATATGGAGATCCCTGATGTCATCAATATTGGCCAGCAACTCTACATCTGACCTCAAACCCTTAGATCCCCATAGAGCTCACCTGTTCTGACATTCCATATGTTGATCTGACCTCATCAAACCCTGTACACTCAAGAGACGCTCCATATACAGTATGGACTCATGCCTCATGCCAAAGCGCCAGCGCTCGCCCAGCAGTCTGCTGTCACCCAGGCGGATGCATGCAAGCGACCTCGCTTCTCGCCCTCAGGCGTCTTACTGGTAGATCACTGCCTCTTGCTGGAAGGTAGCTTTAACGTTATTGCACGTAGAAAGTGTGCATTTGTATTTATTTACAGTATAACCTACAGTATAAACCTAAAGTTTTGTAGTTCTTTTAAAACCAAGAGAAAAGTCATTATTGTCGGACCGGTTTACCTCACTCCTCATGACATTATTTATGGTGCATGATTTCCTCTGTTCTTCCTCTTGTTATGTCTGTTACTGTCTGTTGCTTTGTAGTGTTTTGGAAATGTGGGTAGTTATGGAAACGTGTGCAAACATACAGTTCATCCTTGAGAATTTATCGTATCTCGTTCATTTTCATTCTTAAGTTATTTCCCATTACCTGCATGTGCTTTCATCTCTGCTGCCATGCTCCTTGTCGTAATCTTTTCCACTTTTCAGGGGGATAATGAAGACGTTGTCCATATCCTGCTCATGTTTTTTTAAACATCTTAGTAAATAAGTTTGTTGTTTTATATTTGTATTTTGTTATGTATCTTTTGCATATTTCTGTTCATCGTTTTGTGCTTTTATACAGCTTAGGCCTCGTCTTGACTAGGCTGCACTGAAAAGGGTCTTGAACCTCAATGTGATTTTCCTGGTAAAATATAGGTTGCATGCATGCATTGCGTGTTATAGACCAGTCACTGGTTCCCAAACAATTTTGCTCAAGACCCAACAAAAAAACTAGATGTGTGCCTGAGACCCAAACTAATGAAAATAGCAGATCTACAAGCTCACAACACGTCACTTCGTGCCGCGTTGTGAACTTGTAGATCGGCTATTTTCACTACTTCTTAAGCACTTGTTGTCTAATTTATGGAATTCATGATTTCTTCATGAAATTGTCTTTTTGCTTTAAAAAAAAAGAAAGTTTTGAAATAATGATTAGAAACAAAATGTAGGAAACCAATAATAAAGGGACACAAAATGTGTCCGCGACTCACAAATTGGTCCCGACCCAGTGCTTGGAAAGTTGGAATCCAGTGTTATAGACGGACCCAATAGACAGATAACACTCTCTCCTGCCCGTTATTCTGTCTTGCCCCAGCTCTCTCAGAACTCCCTCTCTCTTTCCTTTTTTCTCTTCTCTTCTCTTCTATCCCTGACCCACTAAGTTGAGATCCCTCTGTTTTTCCCATCATGCTCTCCTCTCACACTGCGGTGAACCCCCGGCCGGAGGTATAAAGAACATGATTTACAGGGCCTCTCCACAACCAAACAGAAAAAATGAAATGAGAGATCCATTTTCAGTGTGGTAGTCTTGTCATTTCACTGTGAGTTCTGCCGCCTAAAACCTTTTTGACTTGATATATGACTCTCTGGCACCCCCGCACAACCGTAGTGGTCTCGTTTTGTCGAGGTGCAAAAGTTCCAAAATCCATTTCCACTGGAATTGAAAACAGTGATAAAATGGACATGGCCTGTCTGCAGGTGTGTTTTGTTGACAGGCCTCTTGATGGAATGACTTGGAGAAAACACAACGTTTGCGTAGGTTGAGAGATAACGTGTCCAAAAGAGTGCAAACGTGAAAAAGAAAAGAATGTTCTCAGCAGGTGTCCATTAAGCCTGATTTGTGTTTAATGGACACCTGTCCATGACACGTCAACACTTCTTTCGGAGGAAAATGTGTTTTTTTTGCAAACAAGTTGCCTTCTTCAGGGTATTATCATACCCTGAAGAAGGCAACTTGTTTGTCGAAACGTTGGTAACAATAAAAGTATTTTCTATTTTTGGCATCGGGTCTACGAGTTGTGCGACCTCTCCTTTGGCATCGGGACTACGAGTTGTGCGACCTCTCCTTTGGCATCGGGTCTACGAGTTGTGCGACCTCTCCTTTGGCATCGGGACTACGAGTTGTGCGACCTCTCCTTTCTATTTTAAAGTTTGTCTCCCGTGGTCAGCACCTCCCTACTCTTGGTGTGCGCTCCTACCTTTTTGTTTACTGTAAGCAGATTTTAAATTGAATTATAATGTTAAAATATTAGTTGTGCTGGTCATAATACAAGACAATCGTCTGAGTGACATGCTCTTTAAGCCAGAATTTAAAAAATAGTGGAAATATATCTATAAAGCGTTGTGAGTGAACATAAAAAAATCACACCCGTGTGAAGTGTGGGGCGCTCTTATCGTTATACATCATCATACATCATCTCATGAACAACTGAATTTATGTGATTGGTTAGCCGATTTGCTCGTCTACAATCAGACGTAAATGTTCGCTTCATTGTCAATGGCATTTAATGTTTGTGTTGCCACAAATTTATGTCATATTTGGCGGACCTAATTTCTCCTTTCATTGTCATTGGCAAATATTCAATATTCAGACGTGTGGGGACACAAGCTGTATATAGGAGGGGCTAGTGCCCCTCAAAAATACAAATGTTTTTAATATTTAGATTGATATGCTGAGACGTTATTGTGTATCGTTCTATAACTGATTATTAGAAACATGACACACTCAAGTCTGAAAGACGCACTAACAAAACATGTCTGTAAAGAGCAATTGCAATTGACTATTAGATCCCACCCCGTTGCTTCCGTATGGCCCGGGTGCTATAGTCCAGGGGTTCTCAACGTTTTTGGCCGGGGACCCCCGGAAATGCTTTGGCAATGTCTCGGGACCCCCGCCCCGCCCTCTCCCGACCCCCAATATAAATTGACTGCTACAATAACCTTAATAATAGAGACAATACACCATACCGTAAATAAATACTGAAACCAGATATAATCATTAGGGAAGGTGTATGCATGTACTACATGTGTACTATATGTAAACTCTTCATTGTCTCCACCAGGCCGAAGGCATGGGGAGAGAGTATGTTTTGCACTCCGTCCGTGTGTGTGTGTGTGTGTCCTTCCGTCCTTCCGTCCGTCCGTTATCAGCTAATCTCCGGCACCGTTGGCCCGATCCATGCCAAACTTTGCACACACACTCCCTGGATGCCAACGACGAACCTCTGCCCAAAATATTCCTCAACGGCCTGTTATAGCGCCACCATGAGGCCGATTTAGGCAAAACACATATCTGTAGATAACGTACACATTTTATCCATACATCACACAATTCGGTATACACTATCTCCATAGTCATGTGATCAACACAGATCTGCACAATTTCCCATCTTCCATCCTGATTGGCTAAGATTGGCTTCCAAAGCTCACATGATTGGTCCATTTCGAACAAAATGCCACACATCACAAACACAGTGTCCAATTTCCATGAAATTATACACGCACATTTCCACTAGGCCGAGGACGACATGCCACTATTCTTTTCCTAAATCAGCCTCACGGTGGCGCTATAACAGGCCAATTCCTGTTTTTACCTATAACTGCATCGACAACTTATGTATGCGCACTCCCTAGAGGCCATGGAAAAACATTTTCCCTGCATCCCTCCACATCTGCCGGTTATAGCGCCACCATGAGGCCGATTTCTGCAAAACACATTGATTATGTTAGTCGCACAGATTTCATCCAAATCTCACGCAAATCGGTACACATGATCTCTGTAGTCATGTGATCAAGACGAGCCTGTTGGATTTCTCAGATTCTACACTGATTAGCTAAGATTGCCTTCCAAAGTTTTCAGGAGTAGCCAGTTTTGTACAAAATGCTGCACATGTCCTGCTCATCCAGAATTCTATCCTCAGAGATGCTATGAGTGATCTGGCTCTGCATTTCCTCAACAAAATGAAGAAAATTGTTGCAAGAAACAAACAAACAAAAAAACATGTTTATATTACTCCTAAACATTTTGCCAAACATCAAACACACTCCTATCCTCCTGGTGGAGACCTGTGCCCAGAAGGGCACTTTTTCTAGTTTCCATTCAGTTGCAAAAATAAGGGAAAAAAAGTAAAATGTTTATTTATTTATTTTTTTAAATAATTTGGGGACCCCCCAGAATAATTTGGCGACCCCCCGAGGGGCCGCGAACCACGGGTTGAGAACCCCCTGCTAGTCAAACAGTCCAGGTTTGCATAATGGCCTTGTCTTCCTGTAGATGAGGTCCAATATATTAATTGGAAAGACACCTTTGCCTGTAATGCAGTGGCTCTCCAAGTTGCAGGGACCCACAGGCTTCCTTCATGGGGTTCAGGGACCCACAGGCTTCCTTCATGGGGTTCAGGGACCCACAGGCTTCCTTCATGGGGTTCCAAATGGAGCCTTACAGGTATGTAAGTCTCAGAGTTATGGTGGTCCTTGAAATCAAACGGTTTGAGAACAAGTGCTGGTGGGCCGTGAGAGTATTGCACGTGGACCTCCAAATGAATGGTAAAACACTTGGACAAAACACTTCCACTATAGACTGGATCTATATCTACTCACTCTTGTGACTGGTGTGTGTCTCTGGCAAGCATCTGTACTGTAAACCTATTACGTCTTCTAAGTAAAGCGTCCTGGGGGACTTGGCATGTGTCTAATGATGGAATGCAAACAAGAGAATAGGGGGCTCATATTTGACATCAAGGCTCTGCTAGAGCATGCATGCATAAATCCTTTGATCAATACAATCCACAGTCGGGGTCAGTGTTTGGGAGGTTTGTCAGTTACATAGCATTGGTCTCCTTATATATAACATTAACAATAACATTAAACTACGGTGAATTTCATTTATCTTTGCTGGGGGAATGAATGCATTATGTTACATCCTCCCTCAGCACATAACAGTGAAGGTTTTACAACGGTGGTCATCAAGCTGTGGGCATTCAGTGCCAAACTCATAGACGGTTTGCCATGGTGCCTGTGTAAATCGAACTGCAATGGCGCCTACGCAAAGCCGCATTACTAAGGATGCAAATCTGTAAAGGCTAAAGGGCCACACCGCTTTGCCATGGGCTTCGTATTCACGCTTTTTCACAGACCTACAGTGATGCTGTGTGTAAAGTTGTGTAAAGTCAGCCATGCTTTTTTGTGGGTTTTATTTCTCCAAACTCCAATGCAGATCATCACAGTGAAACGATATCCAACAGCAAAACAATACTGGCCAAAAATGCAAAATAATTGCATAGGAGAGGATCCTACCACAAACAGAGAACCAATTAACATTAAACAGCTGATCTACCAGCTCACAAGTAACATACAAACATGAATAAGCAACCAATTAAATAGATAGTTCTATTTTAGACTAAACATCATTTAGGTTTGCATTCAGTTCAACAGATAATAGACATACTTTGCTCATAAACATTGTGAAACACCCCTACTCCTCAACAGTACTTGGCACCTTCCCTGCCGAATGGTTGAGTCCAGCTCTGTTTCGGCAGTTCAGATTTAGAGAGCAGTGTGCCAGCACTGCCGAGGCCATACAGGTGACAAACAATTAGCAACCACTTACAATAAACTGCATGTTTTACCCTGCCAGTCTGTGTGTATCATTTCATTAGTGCATCATCGTGAAACATTGATATCATTGTGAATCATGAATAAGTTGTGAATGCATTCAACAGTATTGACAACTAGAAAAAGTGCCCTTCTGGGCACAGGTCCATGTTTAGGAGTAATATAATCATGTTTTGTGTGTGTGTGTGTGTGTGTGTGTGTGTGTGTGTGTGTGTGTGTGTGTGTGTGTGTGTGTGTGTGTGTGTGTGTGTGTGTGTGTGTGTGTGTGTGTGTGTGTGTGTGTGTGTGTGTGTGTGTGTGTGTGTGTGTGTGTGTGTGTGTGTGTGTGTGACGCGACGCGGCTTGGCCTGTTGTAGCGCCACCATGAGGATGATTTGAAAACTGTCAAGTGGCATTTCTTCCTCAGCCTAGTGGGAATATGCATGCACAGTTTCACCGCAATCGGACGCTGCGTTGAGTAGTTGTGGCAATTTGTACAAAACGGGTACAAAGCGGGCTACTCCTGAAAGGTTTAGAAGCCAATCGTAGGCAATGAAGGTGGATTATGATAAATCAAACAAACACGTCTTGATCACATGACTATGGAGAGCATGTGTACCGATTTGCGTGAAATTTGGATAAAATCTGAAGGAGTAATATTAGAAAATGTGTTTTACATATGTCGGCCTCCTGGTGGCGCTATAAAGAGCAGATGTGAAAAATTCCAGTCAAAGGTTTTTCCTTGGCCTCTAGGGAGTTGGCATACAAAGTTATCCACAGATCCGTGCTGTTAAAGGTAAAAACACTTTTCGGCAAGTTATAGCGCCACCATGAGGCTGAGTTAAAATGTTCACGTGGCATTTCTTCCTCGGCCTAGTGGGAATGTGCGTGCACAATTTGTTCATGATTTGCAGCATTTTGTTTGAAACTGAGCACTGCTGCGAACTTTAGAAGCCAATCTTAGCCAATCAGGATGGAGTCTGAGAAATCTGAAAGACCCGTTTCGTTGAATGGCTCTAGAGAGACTGTGTACCAATTTGCGTGATGTTTGGACAAAATCTGTAGGTGTACTGTCCAAAAACTTGTTTTGCACAAAGCGGCCTCCTGGTGGCGCTATAACAGGCCGTTCTGGAAATTCTGGGGCAGAGGTTCATCGTTGGCATCCAGGGAGTGTGTGAGCAAAATTTGACATCGACCAGGTTAACGGTGCCGGAGATTAGCTGTATTTAGCAATTTTAACAGCTTCCCTGTGTAACCTGCTATTCACCCCTTTTATTCCATTGTCTTTCCCTGCGTAATACGCTATTTTTTTATATGTTTAATTGATGGCGTAACCAGAAATTGCTCTTTGTCTGTGAGTCGGATCGCAGAAGCGGCTTATGTGTCGGCTCAATAACAAATCATGGGACTATTTGCAAGCGGATTTTCATCATATGGAGGTAGAATTACGACGCTTTGACCCTTCAAAGGTATCTGTAAACACCGGCAGTGAACGTGACATGTTAATTAGGCTATAAGGCACGGAATGTGTTAGGAAGAAAAAAGAAAGATGGGTTTAATTACTTTTCCATTACATATACTTGGTCTATCGATAAATGTGTGTGTTCTCTGTGTTTATGTCAAGGCGTGGGTTTGTCCATATGGGTTCAAACACAATGCCTATATATTTGCCAGAGAATCACTGTGTTTACTCATTTATATCCATAATAATAAATATTTCCCTTAAAAAACCTGCACTATCCACAAGTTTCACACATATTTAATGTATTTGCTAAATAGTTACTGCATTGATTTCATATAATTGTATTTTATCGTATCGCCATAATGAACCAATATCGTCCATGTATCGTATCGTCAACCATGTATCGTGGAACTTATCGTATCGCTGTTAAAATGTAAAGTTACACCCCTACTGTAGTTGTGCCTTGGCTGTTTCTGTAATAGCAATGTGTTCCTAATAAATGTACAGGTGCACAAATAAGATTTTAAAAGTTAAAGACTATAAAACACTCTGGAAAAAAACTATAAAACATTCATGGAACACCTTCCATGAATATATTATACTGGCTCTAAGGATATAAGGCTCTAAGGAAACACACACACACTCTCATGCAACTTAGCATATACTGTAACTTGTAATTTGCACCTGCTTTCTCCATGAAATATACAGTACTGGCCAAGTAAGAAAGCTTGTATGACTCATTGATTTAATCTACTGATGGATTAAAAGTGTTGAGTTTTGTACATGCTACTACGGTTGAGTAGTAGTGACTGAAAGCACACAGCAATACCCTTGGTTTCACTTGATTTGACTTAAAACACTGTCGATAGGCCTATTTAAACCACTAACCTAAAAGTCACAAAACTCACTTGGCACAGTTGGGATCAAGTAAATGTTTAAATTCAAGAGACACCGTTGTGTAATAACACTTGGACAGTGATAGATTTTATTGGCCGAGATGGTTCACACTGGATCCCCTGATGGCATATAAATGAGCCTCCCTTTAGTCAGTGCTGTAAATCACCATCTGATTAATGGTCTCTTAGAGGGACTTGGACGGGAGACGCATAACTCTCACACACGCGTACGTACACGCATACATACACATGCAGTTTGACATAACATAACATATTATGCATGCCCATGCACGGGGTTGTAAGAATACATCTGGGCATGCTCGTGCATAATCTCATGCACATACAGACACACATACAAATGAAACTGGGGAATATTCACAGTGAACAGGGGTTGACACTAAGGTCTCAGAGGCACTTGCCCGTCGGGCAAGTAAAGGTCATGTTCCACTTGCCCTCAGCTCATGGCCACTTGCCCTCAGCTCATGGCCACTTGCCCTCAGCTCATGGCCACTTGCCCTCAGCTCATGGCCACTTGCCCTCAGCTCATGGCCACTTGCCCTCAGCTCATGGCCACTGAGTGCGTGCACCCCTTGTGGTGCGCGAGCACCTTCTAGGGGGTGCGCAACATAAAGTCTAATGGTGGTTTTATTTTAAATGTATTGACATATTATACCAATATATGGCAAGTATATGCAGAATATAGCCTATGCTGCATAATAAGCCATATTCAGGTTCATATATGTGGATAAATGGGAAATATATGTCTCTATATATATAGCGTATGCAATTTATATTTCCATGTGGGGGGGGGGGGGGGGGGGCATGCGTCAGCTAGGTCGGGAGGTAACGGGGTGCATGGCCAAAAAGGTTTGGGAACCGCTGGTTTAACGTATTTTTGAGTGGTATAAACCAGGGGTTCTCAACCCGTGGGTCGCGACATCTCGGGGGTCGCGACCCCCGAGGGGTCACGATTTTTCAAAAATAGCAGACCTACAAGCTCGTAGCGCGCCACTCGGTGGCGCGCTATGAGCTTGTAGATCTGCTATTTTTCTTTCTTTTTTTTTTCAATTTACGTTTTATTGAATTTGAATCAAACAAACATGAAAACAAAACGACTGACAATTGACAATACATACAACCGAAAACAAAACAAGACAATATACGTACAATACACACAAGGGGAGATGTCTGCCTCTCTTCTCTATCGATGATCATTCATAATACACAAGTACCTCAAACAGGTGCATATACAGGTTAAACAGGTTTAACTGAAACTATACAAAATCAGGTCTTATGGTAGAAACATGAGCAATCCATCTAAACCAGTTATCTGTGAAGACTTCAACTTGACCTCTGAAGCTGAATGTAATTCTCTCCATAATAAATATACTATAGATTAAATCAATCCATTCATTTATAGTTGGTATTACATTTGTAAGCCACTTTTTTGTTAAGGCTTTTTTGGATGCCACCAGCAATACCCTCAATAGATACTGATCCTGCTTTACAAATTGAAGTCCCTCCAGATCTGCAAGATACATGGTTTTAAAATCAAAGGGAATGTCAACACCAAAAACTGCTTCCAGGACACTGTGGACACTTCTCCAAAATGGAACCACAGAAGGGCAACTCCAGAACACATGAAAATGATTTGCCAATGTTTCCCCACAGAGTCTCCAACAGTCCGACTGATTCGTGTAATGTCTTTTCTGGGCTGGAGTGCAAAAGAAACGACTCACATTTTTCCAGCTGAATTCTCTCCATGTGGGGGAACTACTCATTTTCCACTGATGTTTACATATTCTTTCCCATTCTTCTGCTGATATAGTAAGGTTGCCCTCTGCTTCCCATCTTGCTTTAATATTCAGAGTATTATCTCCTTTCATGTTTTGAAGCACTACATATACATTTGAAACTATCTTTTGATAAGTAGAGCCTGCATACGCATTTTGGAAAATCTTAATGATCTCTACTCCTGTTGCATCCTCTCTTCTTAATAGCCTTCTATTTATAAAGTCTCTGATTTGTAGGTACCTAAAAAGGTCCTGATTCTGTAAATTAAATTTGTCTTTCAGGTCCTGGAAGCTCATCACATTACCCTGTTTTAAAAGAGTACAATATGCAGAGAGGCCATTCCCAATCCAACCTCTAAACCTCATGTCATGTGTACTAGGTCTGAAGTCTGAATCATATGCAAACCATTTGAGAATTCCAATTTTGTCCTTCAGTTTATATCTCCTAATTATTTCACACCACACCTTCAATGAACCTGTTATCATCACATTCTGAGGATCCGACAAGTGTTTGACCAAGGATGGGTCTCCCACCAACATGTTAATAGGTAGACCCCTTCCCATTGAACCCTCTATATCTTTCCATCTTGATTTGTAACTTGGTTTACACCATCCAATCAATGGTCGGATTTGAGCTGCTCTATAATAATCTCTCAAACATGGAAGGGCCAATCCCCCTCTTTCCTTTGGTAGTTGTAATGTCTTGAGCCTCACTCTAGGTTTTTTCCCTGCCCAAATAAATCTGGATATAACTTTATCCCAGTCAGAGAAGAACTGTTCTGGTTTTGAGATAGGGACTGACAAAAACAAATATAAAAGTCTTGGTAATACATTCATTTTTACAGATTCTATGCGTGAACTCAGATTTAAATATGGAATTAAATTCCATCTATCAATATCAGCCATTATACCCCTCCTGAGAGGGTCATAATTTAACTCTTCTAATTTGGATAAATCTGTCGGTAATAGAATACCTAGATATTTCACAGATTGTTTGTCCCACCGAATTTTGTACCTAGAGCGAAGACAGTGAGGGGGATTGTAATACATGTTGAGAGCTTGTGTTTTTTGTTCATTTATTTTATAGCCTGAGTATGATCCATATTCTTCCAACACAGACATCAGCGCAGGCAAGGACTCCGTTGGGCTCGAAAGATACACAAGAATATCATCCGCGAAAAGGGCCAATTTTTGTTCACCTGCTGGCATTAGTATACCTTTAATTGAATTATTCTGTCTGATCCATTGCGCCAAAGGTTCAATAAAAATTGCGAACAATATTGGAGAAATTGGGCACCCCTGTCTAGACGACCGTTCCAACAAAAATGAGTCACAAAGCTCGCCATTGATCTTCAGTCTAGCTGATGGTCTACTGTAAAGGGATTCCACTGTATTAATAAACACCTGATCAAATCCAAATTTTTCCATAACTCTAAATAAGAACTTATGTCGTACCGAATCAAACGCTTTAAATGCATCAACACTTATCAACATAGCTGGCGTCTTATTCTGATTTACATGGTTAATAACATGAATAGATCTTCTAATATTATCATGTGTCTGACGGGTCGAGACAAAACCGGTCTGGTCAAAATGGCAAAGTTCTGGCAGAATATTTTCAAGTCTTCTAGACAAAATTGATGTGAACAGTTTGTAATCCAGATTTAATACACTAATTGGTCTATAATTTCCACAATCCAGTCTGTCTTTATCACCTTTAGGTATGACCGAAATAATCGCTTCATTCCAAGATACTGGAATCTCATTTTTTGTCAAAACCCAGTTGAACGTTTTTTGTAAAATAGGTGTCAAAACCACCTTTAGAGCCTTATACCATTCAGATGTGAATCCATCCGTTCCCGGGGATTTATTCGCTTTCAACCTGGCTATAGCCGAGATAATCTCTTCTTGCGATATCAATGCCTTTAAACTTTTATTTTGATCAGCTGTGAGAGTTGGTAAATGTAATGAGTCGAGTAGTGCATGCATCTGCTCATCATTGGCCACAGGTGGCTGAGAGTAAAGGTTTTTATAATAATCTGTAAAACAATTTTTAATTTCCTCTAGTCCATGATGTGTAACTTTGGTGTTGGGATCTGTTATTTTATATATTGTATTATCTGCTTGTTGTTTCCTGAGTTTATATGCCAACAGTTTTGTGTATTTGCTACCTCCCTCATAATATGTTTGTTTAGTATACATCATTTTCTTCTGGATTTCTTGGTTATATAATTGGTCAATCTGATTCCTTTTGGTCGCCAATTCCACTTTAATTATAGGATCAATTGAGTCTTTATGTGTAGTTTCAAGGTTTTTCAATTCTATTTGTAAAGTATTAAGTCTTTCTGTTCTGCATTTTTTGAGAAAAGACGCTAATGATATCACTTTACCCCTCATCACTGCTTTACATGCATCCCAGACCATGGGCGGAGACACCCCACCATTATCATTAAGCTCTAGATAATCATTTATATCCTTTGAGAATTGTTCTATTCTCTCTTCATTCAGTATACTAGGGTTAAATCTCCAGAGTGTGTTCCTTTTTCTGTTTGATGTAGATAGAGAAAGGTGCACTGGGCTATGATCAGAAAGATCCATTGTTCCAATATGACATTTTTGCACCTTATTTATATCTGTTCCAAATAACAAATAATAATCTAATCTACTGTAACTTGAATGTGGGGATGAAAAGTGGGTATAGTCTCTAAGCGATGGATTCACATGTCTCCAGACATCAACCAGCCCCAATTCTGAGATTATTGAATTTATCTTCTTTGTTATTCTATTAGATTGAGCTGGTCTCCGTCCTGAAGAGTCGTGGGGTCCCAGCGTTGTATTCAGATCTCCCGCACATACAAGGACCCCCTGTGCCTCTGTTGCTATCTTGTCAAATATTTGCATATAAAAAGCCAAATCTGAATTTGGGGGGATATATATATTATAAAAGGTAAACATATTTCCATCAATTTTTCCTTTAATCATTATAAATCTACCTTCTCTATCCTTAATAGTTGAAATATGATCATACATAATTTTCCCAGAAATTAGTATGGCTACACCTCTAGTATGTCTTAATCCATTTGAAGATGAAAAAACATATTTATACCCCTGTCTTTTGAGTTTTTCATGTTCCAGCCCTGTCATATGCGTTTCTTGAAGGAACGCTATATCTATATTTTCTTTTTTTAATTTTGAGATAATTTTCCTCTGCTTGGTTGGATTGAGAAGACCATTAACATTCAAAGAAATGAAATTCACCATAGTAATATATCAGTAAAGTACAAGCTATTTCTAATGTTATGTTGCATAAGATAATAATCATCCTGAATAAGAATCACATTGTACAGAAAAAAAGAAAACAGAACTCCCCCTATTGTAACAGAAAACAAATACACACATAAACACAAAACTTCCTGAGATGACAGGTTATTTCCAAACCTGTACACGTCCCTGTTGGAGGGAGGAGGGAAAAAGCCCAACCGAAGGGAAGGGGCCCTCCCTAGTGGTGGAATGTTGAAATCACACTCACATTCCATGAACCTACTAGAAAAGTCCAACTAGCTAACTATACTAAATCAAAAAGCTATCCTACTCAATCAGTGATCAGAAAAAACAAAAATCAAAGGACACATTGCCTTACTTTACATTACCAGGAATGGGTAACCTCTGGTGTTTTATGTTTAAACTCCCAAATCTTCAGACTGTAGCTGCCGCGCCTCCTGCAGCTTGCTGCCATGGAAACGCCCTCCGAATGACCCCTTCCACGTCGCCATCTGGATCCTCTGCTGGAACGGTCACCGGGAGCCCCCTAGCGTTCATCTCTCGTGCAGCAGCCCGTGCGTCCTCATATGTCTGTGTCCCGTTGCTCCATTTGATACGGATCTTTGTGAACGGAGTTTGAAATCCAATGCTCTTTTGTTTGAGCACTTTTTTTATTTCTCCATAGGATCTGCGTTTATCCATCACCTCTTGTGAAAAGTCATGGTCAAAGAAGCACTGCTTGGAATTAACTTCAACTTTATTCTTCCAGGCCAGTTGAAGCACAGCTTCCTTAATCTCGAATTGCAAAAAGTTCACAATGATGGACCTTGGTTTGTCGCCAGGTGCTGGCTTCTTTGCTAGGGAGCGATGGGCACGTTGAATCTGGAGAGGCACGGTTAATGGAAGTTGGGTAGTCAGCATGTTCTCCACAAACTTAATCATCGAGCCGCTCGTAGCTTCAGAATCCTCAGCTACTGAAAATATTCTAATGTTGTTTCTCCTGGATCTGCTCTGTAAATCTATTACCTTCTCGCGCAGCTTGCGTTGTTCTTTTAGCAGTCTCAAGAGCACGTCTTTTGTTACGGTGCCACTCGTTTCCACATCCGAAATGCGTTGCTCTGCCTCGGCTATTGATTTACCATGGGACTGGAGCGTCTCCCCCACCTCTGTTAGCTTGCTGTTGATATCTCGTTTTAGGGCAGCCATCTCCTCCTTAAAGTCCTTTATCAAGTCCACTTTAAGCCCAGAAATCGACGCTTGCAAGTCTCTCTTGAAGTCACGGAGATCCTTTGATAGCGACGCCATTTCACTACCTCCCGACGGCTCCACAGCAGCATGGGAGACGCCATCAGCCACGTTCTCTGTTACCACTTCCATGTGTGGTCTTGTCGGAGTTATGTGTTCAGTTACCCACTGTTTCAAATTCCTTTGACTTTTCCTAGGTTTATCCCCACTCATATCTTCTCCATTCAAATGTTTTTAATCACAATTATTCGAGTGGGGAGGCTATTTTTATCGTGATTGAGGGAGAGCAAACGATTTACACGTCTGCCTCGGGCATGGCTAAACCGGAAGTCGATCTGCTATTTTTCAATAGCTAAATTATAACATAATGCTTAAAACACCAAAAGGGGTTCCTGCCCAAAATGGTTTAAGGTTATTGTAGCAGTCAATTTATATTGGGGGTCGGGAGGGGGCGGGGCGGGGCGGGGGTCCCGAGACATTGCCAAAGCATTTCCGGGGGTCCCCGGCCAAAAACGTTGAGAACCCCCGGTATAAACCACTCCTACAACTGGCTTTGTTAGTTTACGTGTCTGTCCGTACCAAAAAAATTAGCATGGTTGCTATGGTCACCCAGTTCACACGGGTGTGATTTCATTACGTCAGACATTACGTCAGACCACAGCTGATCAGTCTATATAAGACCTTACACCACTCAGTTCACACGGGTGTGATTATTTACTTTCTACTTGCATGCTTGAAACGTTTCCTTTCCCAGTTGAAAACTTTGAAAATTATGTTTTTTTTAAGTCAGTCAGAATAGGCTACAGTAAACAATCAAGTTGTGTAAATACTATATTTTATTTTAACAATACGAGGTTTATTTTAACATTAGAGGTAGCTCTCTTCATAGTTGTTCTTCCATTGGGAGGACACCTCATTACTGGAGGTTCCACTTTCACACATCCATTAGCATACTATCAGTATCAGCGTGAGATGAGTGTTGAATGACTGGCAACCATTAAACAACGACGTTCTGAAAACACAATAAACCAACCAGTGATGGTATTGTTGACAATTGGCAGGCAATGTATATTGATGTGTGCACTGTGCACGTTCTGCGAGATTTACTTCGTGGTACAACGGTATTGTGTGCCGAAAACAGCTGATCCACACACAAGCTCACGGCGCATCGCATCCCAAGCGTTGTGAAGCATGCATGCAACATTCGAGGCGCGACACCGCCGTACGACGGAGCATCGCCGCATAGTGTTGCTCGGGCAGAGCTTTATTGGCGACTCGCGAAGCGGGTTGTGGCGTCGTCATGATGCCATGTTTAGATTGTTTACCGACTGAACATACCGGTCAGAAAGCTGGGGAAGTCACGGCAAAACTTTGCAGAGAAGGACGGTGCTGTAGTAGCAGCCATGGAAACGCAACTTTCGCTGACGTCGTTCTGACTCATTTACTTTTTCTATCGTCACTTTTTCCTCTCTGTGACTGTGTCCGTAGTATTTTTTACCTTTTCCCCAGGCTGCTGGCCTGTTTTGGGGGGCTCAAGATTTTGCTGGAGCAGGGACCTCTCTCATAGCTTCACGCGTGCTAGTAGAGCTACAGTGTGTGTGGTGGTGGCGGCGGCGGCGGCGGCAGGGGGTTGCTTGGGAGAGAGATAGAAAGCAGGGGAAGATGCGGAGGCGGCGCACAATGACCACGTTCAAGACATATATACCGCATGTTGTGTAAATATTTATATAGCCAACTAAACTAAGACGTTCACTCAATGCACACTTGCCCGATCAGGCAAGCCGGTAGCAACCTTCACCTGCCCGACCATTTTTTTGACTTGCCCCGGGCAAGCGGGCAAGCGTTAGTGTCAACCCCTGTTCACACAGACAGGATATCAGTCATCAGCTTAGAGAGAGAATTGTAAAAGGTAGAGGTTCTGTTTTTCTTTTTTATCATACCTAACCCTGAAGAAGGCAACTTGTTTGTCGAAACGTTGGTAACATTAAAAAATATTTTTGGCATCGTGACTACGAGCTGTGCGACCTCTCCTTTTTATTTTAGAGGTTCTGTTTTTGATATCACGTTAGTTCAAGCGAAATCCTGGAAAGCACGTCTGCTGATATAGACACACACACACACACACACACACACACACACACCGTTTGCACAAAGTCGTGCACAGATCAGAACACTGAAATCTCTGTTTACTAGATTATCAAACAGGAATTTATTCCTGAGGAACTCTGTAATCGTGCACAAGATACATATTGTGTACTTTTATCACATTAATGACAAATTAAAAGACACAACATAAGAACACATTGACAGATCATGAAGATACACACACACACACACACACACACACACACACACACACACACACACACACACAATTGGCTGCCAGTTATTGAGTGTCCAGAGATTCACTGTCCCCCGCTTAGGAACAGTCAGCGGTGGACTTAAGTCAAATAAAAGTATCAATACTGCAATATAGAAATACTCTCTTACAAGTCAAGTAAAAGCCTGGCATTCAAAATGTACCTGAATAAAAGTACATGTAGCCTATTGGCTTCAAAATGTATTTAAAGTACAAAAGTAAAAGTACTAGTTATGCAGAATGTCCCATTTGTTTCACATGTTTTCAAATGAATACAAATCTTGCGTGCGTGTGCGTGCGTGCGTGCGTGCGTGCGTGCGTGCGGTCTTAGAAACTTTAATCTTTAGCAGATCTCCCTAGTGCGTGTGCTACTAAGCCAAATGAATCACCCCAGGCATCAACTTATTGTGTGATTGGCTACACATGTGGAAATAAATGACCAGGACAAGATTCTTTGTTTTAAGATTATACCATTATATTGTAGCAACAAAAATACAGATAATCAGACATAGTTATGCAATACACACACACACGCGCAAATACACGCGCGCGCACACACACACACACACACACACACACACACACACACACACACAGCGACATCACACGCACACGTGTGCACATGTGTTGCTTTACTTTTGATGATATTGATACAGTATGACTTGCCAAATACATAAAACTGTAAATGGTTTGTTTTAGAGAAATGTGATATTTACAGTCAATGTACCATTTACCAAATAGCCAACATGTAGCCATCACTACTGCATTGTGCATACATACCTCATGCACAACCAAAACGGCCACGTTTCAAGTGTAGGACCGGAGATTGTGTCCATTTTGTGGAGATTGTATTTTATTTGTATTAGTACTAGAATTTCGCCGCCCTTCGGGCGGCTCATCCTAGTTCCGTTGCAGCGCAATGTGAAGAAGGAAATGGCGAGATTTGACAGACTCCACGGATGGGTATTATTATTATGTGTTGTATGTTATTTTCACATCAAAGCAAATTAAATTAAATTAAAATAAGCACACATGAAACTGCTTTTTACTGGATAAACTATCAGTGTTCTCCAAAATCTGTCAATCTTTGTCAACTCAGCACGTGTTGACAACGCATTGTAAACAGAAGCCGTGTGTGTGTCACACCAAAAGTGGTGACCTATAGAATCCTGTACATAGAAGCATCACGCAATCGTCACCCCTACACAGCTGTCATTAATTAATGGTCTTGACTTGATTGCCTATGCGTTCAAGTGATATAGGGTGAAAACCGTGAAATGCACAGGCTCATGTTACATCGCGGCTGGCTGCCACTGCAGGCAACATGCACATTCCCAAGAAAGTTGCAGGGCACACTACTTTGTCTAACAATGTGGATTAGAGTTTGCTCACTTTTCTGCTGGTCAATTGGAGAAAAAATGTAAGGACTGGAAAGCTCTGTGTTTCTCTATCTCTCTCCCTTTGTCTCTGTGTCCCTCCCTCGCTGGGGTGAAGACGTGTGTTCTCTCTCTCTCTCTCGCTCGCTTCTCTCTCCTCCCTGTCTGGGGTGTGTGTGTGTGTGTGTGTGGGGGGGGGGGGATGAGTTGCGCTGCCTTCGACAGTGCTATACTTCTCCAGCAGCGGTGCAGAACCGAGAGAGTGACACATTGTTTTGGATGTAAACTGCGCAACTTTTAGCTTTAAAGATCGGATTCTGTAGTCGCACCGGTGCTACAAAGTGAATTGTACAACTCGCACGGTGATATTTTAAGGCGCAAATGCGAGTACCTAGTCGCACTGTCGAGCCCTGTGTAGTGTAGTGCCATTTGCGCTGCATCGCGAGGCGATCCAAATCCCCCCCCCCGCGCACGCACGCACACACACACACACACACACACACTGTACGTAGCTGTTTGTTGTTGCAGCGCGCGCGTGTGCGTGTAGTGTTGGTGTTGTTGTTATCCATATATGCGCCTCGGTTTGTCCCGCTTGTACCACGCCAGGTGTCGACGCGGTCGTGTGTGCATTATTTTAAGTGTCCAAGTTAGAATCAGTGTGTGCGGTGTGTAGTTCTTCTTCGTCTACTTTTGGTATGTGTGTGTGTGCTGTGTGGGTCACGTGGTGGGCTTTGAGCAAATGGGAGAGGGAATGTAGTGTTGCCAGGTCCACGTATTGTAAGCGAGTGGTAGTGTGTGTAAGTAGTGTGTTGAATGGCATTTTGTTTGTGCTTGTTTGCATAGACGTGGCAACAAATTAGGCGGGGGTGTCGGTGCTTGTGGCGTGTTTGTGTTTATTATTGATATTGATATTGTTTGTGAGTCTGGACGGGAGGCGGCTTTAGTGGCAGTGCAATGACAATTTTTACGCGGGTGGTGTTGAGTGTGGGCGTGCGGCGCGACATGAGGAGATAGCCGTGGATCGACGCGGAGGGTAAGTCTGTGACGTGTTAGTGTGTTGTTGCAGTGTGTGTTGCTCCTGCTGCAGCTTGCACCCAGCGTGTCAGTGACGTAGTAGCTGGTGACTTTGGGTATTGGGTTGCGTACATGTTTTCAATTGTATAATAGATTGTATAATAGATAGTATAATGTGCTATCCTCAAAGGGGTCCAAATAAACAAATAGATACACACGTGCACCTTACTGTACTGCATGCATCAGTGCATCTCTGGGTATTGTATCGTTGGCGTCATGCCTGTCTGCTGGAATCAGAAACTCATTCCAGATTTGACATTCACCAGAACCGAAGAGAAGATCTCTTGGAGGAGCGACTTAACATAAATAATGCTGTCATCTCATCTTAAGTGCACATCTCTGTCTATGAGTTGGTTGAGAGATAGGATCACTGTAATGTCATGATGGAAATAAAATCAGAACCTTAGTCTGTTTGACATTCAACAGAGTACAGACACAGAGCAGAAGCAGAGGAAATTATGAGTATTTTATGTCATTTTCACGAGTTGTGAGGCCTGTGGGATGGTTAATATGGGGACCTATTGCATGGGTGATTAATAGATAGATTAGATCTCAATGTAAGAGGTCCCATGCATGTCATTGTTAAGCCTGACATATATACTAATATATATGCTTTTAGCTCTGGCAGATTTGTCTGGTTTCCAGGTTAGGTTAGTCATTGTTATTGCTGACATCTTTCCTCTCCACAAGGAGAGTCTTGCATTCTGCTGAGTCTGTTTGTGAGTCTGTCGGCTCAAACTACTACAAGGACCTCATTCCTCAAATACTTTTAAAAATGTAATTAATGTAACTACCGGTATGTAATTTAATTTGACGTATTATCACAGATAAATCGTCCATACAGGCTATGGGATAATTATCCCCCAGGATATGGAACAGAACTCGGCAATTGCAGCAGGGGAGAGCGTCCAGGCTATTACACGCATGGTCACAGACATATACCCCCTTTAATATCAGCAAGCAACTTAAGTGTCAGCATTGACGATCAGCGCCTATATTTTATAAGTTGTCCTATTCGAAGCGGAGATAACGGATAATGATTGTTGCAGTACATGCCTGACTCTTCCACACTGCACCTCACTGTTCCACGTCAATTTTTGGCATTGGCAGATCAGTTGGATTCTTTTCGGGTCCATTTGAGAGGAACAGCATGTTTTCTTTGCCAGTATTCTTCCCATAAATCTGCTTCTGTACTACTGGCGTAGATAATAGAGGCATCAGGTCAGGTCAGGGAGAACTCAGTGTTGCATGGCCAGATCTTTCTCTACACTCACTGCAGTGCCTTTGAAGCCATATTGTTAAATGGAAATAATGGCCAAATGAAATGCATAGGCTGCTACCGTTTCTTCAACCAATCCCAATATGAGTCAAATAGAGGAGGCTGATGGACAATGTATTGTGTGAGATTATGCGTCATTACTTGTTTGCCTTTGCATCCACATTTTTTGAGGGGCACTCAAAAACACGTGCATGCGTGTGAGAGAGAGAGAGCACGGAATATGCTCAGCTGATTGAGCACAGTATGTGATGTGTGAGATATATATATATATATATAATTTTATTGTTTTCTCTTTGTCATTGAGATCAGAAATCAACAATAATCACAGCACACTATAATGCAAAATATGTATACTGTAGATTCACGATAGAAAACATTAATAAAGTTACAGTATTCAAACATTTGGCCTCTCAGGAAAACCATTGACATGCCTCTTGGCTCTTTCACAACATCCATTTACGATGCCCATAAATACTTCAGTGGAGTCCAATCTGAGATCTTTTTTGTAGATTATTCCAAGGTGCACAGTAGGAAAATGCAGTAGCTTTTCACCTAAAACTGTAGTATGCGTGGGCCTTTAGGGGCTTGTTTCCATTATGGTCCTGTTACTGAAATGCAAGTAAGTAAATGCAAGTTAGCAACAACAACATCCAAATGTAAATTGTATTTGTACAGGCATTTATGATACAAGTCACATAATAGGAGTGTCTCCCGAAACGTCCTTCTGAGAGCTGGTCGGAAACAGTCTGTTATTAATCTAGTCTATGACGGAATCCTCCCTTGCCATCTGTGTTTGTCCTCCACTTATTCCCTTAGCAAAATAAAACTGGGTCACTCTGATTTCTCATACACAATGCTGGCCACATCTCCAGATTGTTTAATGTTTTTTGCAAGGAGCCAAGTGAGGGTCAAGTGGAGTTAAAAGTGCCGCTGTGGTTTTAACTTGGAAACACAGAGAGTGTTAAAAGAAACGCTGACTTCTGTCTTGCGAATCTTGCGATACAACCTCTATGTTTTCTAGTATGTAAACAAACATCCAGTTTGCTTCATGGGAACACTACATGACATATGGCTTCTTCATTTTGAGGAACTACTGATGCCTGACTCAGTTTAGCTTGAGGTAAACATCTCTACATGTCCTTAGAATTAGAATTTAGCTGTTAAATGGCAGACTTTCCACACTTAAATGTCAACTTTTCTTTTATTTTCTTTTGTTTTCTTTCTTTCCCTTAAGATTTGAGGGAAAGTGCTCTGTTTTATTATAGGGGGGGTATTATCAATTTGGGGTTCCTTGGCATTCCCAGGAAACAATAATGATGCAGTAGCTTGAGGGACAAGATAGTCACAATAGGGAGGAAAGATAGTTTTCCGGATTTAATTCCTGGATAGTAGACTAGAGCAGTTGTTCTCAACCTATTCAGGCCTTGGCCCCCCAAATTATCATATTTTTAACTGGGGACCCCCACAAAATAATGACAATTTGTGCCACTTTCTTATGTTATTTGGCAATTCTTTAGGTATTAAAAAGGTATTAAAAGTGCAATTTACATGAAATCTTTCACAGACTTTCCTACTAGGCTGAGGAATATATCCCACCCTTTTCACACTGGCCTGTTATAGCGCCACCAACAGGTGGATTTTTGCTAAACACATTTTTGGAACAAAATGCATCAAATCATCCAATTGCCATCCAAGGCCTGAGAAGAAATGTCACCCTTTTCACATTGGCCTATTATAACGCCACCAGGAGGCCACAACCTGACCTGCCCGGGTGGAGACATGTGCCCCGAGGGGCACTTTATCTAGTTACCATAAAGTTATTATTCAGAAAGTGGGGGACTTTTTAGATAAGACGCACAAGGTAGTACAAGGTAGCACACGCAATGTGAGGTCAATGCTTACTGTAGTATAATATTCTGCAAAGTACCCATCTCAGAAATATTTTGCCTTCAATATTTGCTAGATTCATTGGGACAATATGCTTTATTCATAATCTGAGTAATGCCTGGCAGTTGTACATGGGTAAAAATGGTATAAAGAATAAGTGGCTCAACTGTGTGTGTGTGTGTGTGTGTGTGTGTGTGTGTGTGTGTGTGTGTGTGTGTGTGTGTGTGTGTGTGTGTGTGTGTGTGTGTGTGTGTGTGTGTGTGTGTGTGTGTGTGTGTGTGTGTGTGTGTGTGTCTGACTGACTGACTGACTGACTGACTGACTGACTGACTGACTGACTGACTTCGTGTCTGTCTTTACATGTGTGTGTGTGTGTGTGTGTGTGTGTGTGTGTGTGTGTGTGTGTGTGTGTGTGTGTGTGTGTGTGTGTGTGTGTGTGTGTGTGTGTGTGTGTGTGTGTGTGTGTGTGTGTGTGTGTGTGTGTGTGTGTGTGTGTGTGTGTGTGTGTGTGTGTGTGTTGTACACCACATGGCATTCATCAGCTGTCAGCTCCTCCTATCCCAGACACATGTGGGCAGACTAAACACACAAACACCCATGCAGCAACCTGGCTACTGAAACTGGGTCACCACCTCCACAGACTTGTGGGGGAAACACGTGTTGAGGGAAAATGTGACTGTGTGACCCCAAATGCACAGCATTAACAGTGGAGGAAATCTCAACGTTTCCTGCTTCCATTCCTCTTTCTGTCACTTGTGCTCTGTCTCTGTTCAACTCAATTAAAAAGGGCTCTATACAGGCCTACATCTAACAAGGAATCATTCAAACAAATTACACCCCCGGTCCTTAGACCCTCAATGGAGCCAGGAACAAATCCCAAGAAAAACAGCCAGACCAATATTTGGCCGATATATATAGGCCGCATGATTAGACTTTTTAGTTTTTACAACATTGCTACTGGCAATTATGCAGCCGGTGTGTCCCCAGACTCCCCACTATGGTAGGGATTATGCAGCCGGTGTGTCCCCAGACTCCCCACTATGGTAGGGATGGGAGTGTCCCCAGACTCCCCACTATGGTAGGGATGGGAGTGTCCCCAGACTCCCCACTATGGTAGGGATGGGAGTGTCCCCAGACTCCCCACTATGGTAGGGATGGGAGTGTCCCCAGACTCCCCACTATGGTAGGGATGGGAGTGTCCCCAGACTCCCCACTATGGTAGGGATGTCCCCAGACTCCCCACTATGGTAGGGATGGGAGTGTCCCCAGACTCCCTACTATGGTAGGGATGGGAGCGGTGTGTCCCCAGACTCCCCACTATGGTAGGGATGGGAGAGAAGCAGCCGGTGTGTCCCCAGACTCCCCACTATGGTAGGGATGGGAGCGGTGTGTCCCCAGACTCCCCACTATGGTAGGGATGGGAGAGAAGCAGCCGGTGTGTCCCCAGACTCCCCACTATGGTAGGGATGGGAGCGGTGTGTCCCCAGACTCCCCACTATGGTAGGGATGGGAGAGAAGCAGCCGGTGTGTCCCCAGACTCCCCACTATGGTAGGGATGGGAGTGAAGTGTACAACTGTACAAGCATAGAAGAGGAAAAGTCATATTTACATCCACTTTCCTGGTGAAAGCTGGAGTAACAATCCATACTTCATTGACAAGCTCACAATGTGCCACGTTGTGATGCCTTCTGAGCCATAAAGATATCAGCCTCCTACCCAAACTCAAAACTAACCTAAAAGCATGGCTCACCTCAAAATACAAGTGGGCTTAGTTGAACAACTTGGAACACTTTGGCAGTAGCAGCACTGTAGCAGCACTGTAAAAATTCCTTTTGCTGCTACTGGAGCTTTTATCGTTATGTATATTGTATGTATTTTACTGATGAATTGAGTACAATGTACCACAATGAAACAAGCCCCCTGGGACTTTTTGTGTTACGCTTTTAGCATAACGTTTGTATAATGTGTATCTCGACGACACTGCAAATGAGGATGACCTCAATGTCTTTCGAGAATAAATATAGGTTTGAATGAATGAATTGAATGAATTTGACTGTACTACCTGATCAGTGCGGTCTCTAAAGTCCACAGGGATATTGTCATAACGTATGATGCAGTCTGAGGCAGGTCAGTTGAGGACCCAAAGTGACACTCATTAGGAGAAATCTGCAGAGAAAAATCACAGCGGTCTGAATTACCCCTTGTCTCCACTCCATTGTTCTCCCTCTCCATTTTCTAAACCTTTCTGTCCTATCTTTCTCCTTCTTTCATCTCCTAGTTTCTACAAATACTCTCTTTCCAGTGGCCTGTTTAGTCTTTATATAAAATATCTCCTCCAACTTTATACTGTGTCTGATCTCACATAAAGCCAGTAGGCCAGAGATAACATGGATTATAATCCATTTTACAGAGTCAGGTCAACAGTGAGAATGAGTCTTATTGCCTCGTTAAAGCTTTGACTATAACACAAGGAATTCAAAGGCATGAAAGCAACTAAACCCAGACGGCAAGACAAAGGGGTGGTTGATGAATTAAAAAGGATCAAGGTTTCTTTATTGTGGTCTCGTGTACAGGTGCATAAGAATAAAAGTCCTTTTGTTCTGGTTCCGGTAACAGGTCAGGTCGCCCCAATTCCATCTCGCCCCAGCTTTTTTCCGCCGATCTCACGCCGACAGCTCGGTGCGGCGGTTCTTGTATTCTTTATTTTGTTTTACTGAGAATAAGGTTAGAAATAAGTTTAGGGTTAGGCATAGTTTTACTGGGGTTAAGTTTAGGAATAGGGTTAGGTTTAGGCATTGTTTTACTGAGGTTGAGGTTAGGAATAACTAATAGGTTAGGCTTAACTGTTTAAGCATAATTTACTTAGATTACTTTAGGAATACCAGGCCGCGCTGTTCCGCCGGCTGTACGCCCGGGGCGAGTTGGTAAAGGGGCGAGCAGTCTCGTATTCCTGGTTCCTCATGTATCATGTATGCTGGTCCTTGTGCACTTAAGTTGCTTTGTGCAGAGTTTTTACTCTTAAATTAAATATATTTACATGTATCCTTGTGTCTGTAAAAGTTGCCAATTGAACTGCCAGTGACCATGGATATTTATTTTTTAAGTGGTGCAACCAATATGGAACTATGTGTGTCTGTCCCTGCCTGGGTCCCTGGGTCCCTGGCTGTGTCCGAGCACGAAAATAGCGTTTGGTTTGTTTTCACAACCAAGTGTCACTGTTGCGCACACACACACACACACACACACACACACACACACACACACACACAAATGATTTTGGGTGTGACAGTACAGTACAGTAGACCTCCTGGGGACCCCCACACGGTAACTGTCATTTCCCAACCGTTTCGGACACGGGGTGTCATTTCTCGACCGAGCGTAAAATGAAACCAAATGGACCTGTGCGGGTTCATTTGGTTTCATGTTTACGCTCTCAAGAGTTAAAGATCTACAAGGGTCCCTTTGGTTACTAACTCTCCATCATTTAGCTGGGAGGGACCACCTGGAACCGCCTCAAGGACCACTGGTTGAAAACCACTGCTCCAATGACTCGGTTTGATTGTGTGATCTTCAAATTCTTTCTATAGTGTTTGAGCTGAGAATGATAAGCTTTAAACTACAGTACTGCAGCTCAAGAATGGGTTAAATTCAGGCACAAAGTAACAGTTGTCGGTGAGTTGCCACTGCCACAGTTTTGGTGAACTGCCACTGACTGCCTGGTAGAGTTGGTAGTGGTACCTTTAAAAAGCATCAGCCAAACTTCTACAGATGTGGTTGGTGTTTATAAACCAGAGTTTTCTCCAGAGTCTCCACTATTCATTTTTCTTGGAAAGGAGGAAATGTCCCATGAAAGAGCATGTAGGCCATTCCATCCTAAAAGTCTCCACTGAAATGGATTCTGCACAGTCAATTATGGAGTGTTAATTACACTCTGCGAGTGTAAAAATGTCCCATAAAAGGTAAACCCCGCAGTCTGTCAGGGTGGTCAAAAACATAGACAGCAGTCTGCTTCTTGTTGGGTTTATTTGAATGGCGAGGAGAGGAAAAAGATCTGAAAGGTTGAGGGGTAGGGATGAATAAAGAGCTGCTGTGATGTGAGAAGAGGAAAGAAGAGAGAAGTTAAGCCGATCCAGAAGGGATGTCTGAAAATCTACTGGTTTCCTCCACGTCAATCACAACTAACCCGACACACACACACACACACACACACACACACACACACACACACACACACACACACACACACACACACACACACACACACACACACACACACACAGAGAGAGAGAGACTGAATACATCCATATGGTACCACCACCGCAGACACACAGTGAAGCAGGAACGAACAGTACAACACAAGACCGTGATTTAAGTATGGAAAGAACAAGGCATAGTGCAGACCTCCAATGTCATTGCTGTAATTGAGAAGGCACTGTTCCACTTCCACCCAACCTGACACACCGCTTCCTGCACACTACGGTCAGCGAACGCCAGTCGTCTGTCCCTCCAGTGACCGTCCCTACGACAGCCTGGCCATCGCTCCGTGTCCGCGCCGTGGCCCCCAAGCTTTTCTGGAACAGGGACCACTTGAAAATCTCAAAGCGTTAGCGTCCCACCATCTATCTGACCACTTAACGTGACAGCTGAAAGGTGGTCAGATGGGCCGTATGCATTTTCAGAGAAAGTTTATTTTAATGGTGTCCCCCACGTTTGATCAATGGAACCATTGTAGTATACTTTGACACAGCTGGACAAACTGCAGATCTGCAATAATTCACCCTGGAATCAAACATTTATCAATAGATTGTTTTAATATTAAAACGTTATTTGTGCTCAGAAAGGAATAATGTATGGGGCAGCAGCGAGAGTGAGAGAGAAAGAACCTGTTTGTGAGCATGATGCAAGAGACGAGAGGACAGTCACACAGCCTGTCACGCTCACAGGCAGTCATTTGAATAACTAAGGGACGGAGAATTCCAACTTGTTTATTAGAAGTAATTAGCATGTCTGGCCAGTTGATGACATCTGACATTCCATATGTTGATCCTTCCCCACCCGTCCTTCCTCTTTGATGTCTCCTCTATTCAAACTCTAGATGGGCCCGCCCCAAAGTTATTAGTGCAGCCGCGCCTGGCATCCGTTCTCAACAGGCCCGAAAATGAAGGCCAGGCCCTACCTGGGCCCTCATCCACCCCTTAAGGCCCTACCTGGGCCCTCATCCACCTGGGCCCTACCTGGGCCCTCATCCACCCCTGTACACTCAAGACACTGCCCGGGGCATCATACTGGTGGTTAAAGGACTATTTTGAGTCATACATTTTTAAATTTCATTTTTAAATAAATCCTATGTAATAATTATGTGGCAGTGCTACTATTCATGTAGGCCTAGTTTGCTTTGCAGCATGGGTTCGTTTTCTTAGCATTCTAATTCCTCGGCTACTTATACCCTTTGTGACCTTGCACTTTATAAGTTGCTCTGGATAGAACATCTGTTAAATGCTTACAGTTTACATTTCCGATCACGTTTAATGTATTAGTATCTAGGGCTATCTTCTTTATGTTTGGCAGCGCATTAGAGAGAGGGGAGGACATGACCTAGGACACTGCATTTAAAAGGGTAGTTGACTTTAAATCACTTATGGGGTGATTTTAACCCCTTACTCTGGCTTTTGTCCGTTTTTTAACTAACTTGATTAAATATTTAGATATTTGATTTTAGATACATCCCCTCCCCTTATAATATGGTTAAACTGAATTTTAACCATGTTAGACTCATTGAAAACACATCCCTGGTTCTGGTGTCCTTCGTGTGTGTGTGTGTGTGTGTGTGTGTGTGTGTGTGTGTGTGTGTGTGTGTGTGTGTGTGTGTGTGTGTGTGTGTGTGTGTGTGTGTGTGTGTGTGTGTGTGTGTGTGTGTGTGTGTGTGTGTGTGTGTGTGTGTGTGTGTGTGTGTGTGTGTGTGTGTGTGTGTGTGTGTGTGTGTGGTGTTGTTCACTTACCCTTTTGAGTGGTGCAAACCACTCCAACAACTGGCTTTGTTAGTACCCGTGTGTTTGTGTACCTGTCCCTCAAAAGAATGAGCATGGTTACTATGGTCACTGACATTACGTCAGACCACAGCTGATCAGGCTATATAAGACCTTGCACCACTCAGTTCACACAGGTGTGATTTTTTTATCTACAATCTCACAACTATAACTACTACGACTACTCGACTAGTCTATTTTCCTAAAGGTTTCAGTGACTTTCGCTCACTGGAACGCACCTTGCTTTAGGCCCTTTTCACTGCATCTGGTTCCCATCCTGTTGAACGTTTCTAAGCCTAACTATCCTGGAGTTTCCAGCTGTCAGAGAGCCTGCTCCAATGATTGTAACTCTGAATGGAAGAACCAGAGAGCGAGGGATGGACGGGGGAGGGAGAGCGAGAGAGCAGTCAGAGAGACGAGTGTGCAGGAAGGACAAGAGATGGAAAGACGAGAAGGGGGGGAGAGAGAGAGGGAGGGAGGGAGAGAGAGAGAGAGAGAGAGAGAGGGAAGAGTAGCAGAGAGAGGTAGAGATGTCTTTTCCGCCATCTGTGCCAGCGGACGGGTACGGCCGGTCCAAGACGAGGTCTTGCAGCCTAGCAGTCACTGCTATGTCCCTTAGACCAGTGGTGGGTCCCAAACTCTTTAGCTCGAGACCCTAAAGATAAATATGATATCACTGGGGGACCCAAACTAGTAAAAATAATTCAGGTTTTATTTTAAATTTTATTTGTATTATTTGTATTTGTTTTAAATCTTTTTTTGTTTTGTTTTCTGTACTAAAAAGAAAAGAAAGGGGATATGTACTCGTGAGCCTTAAAATGGGTCCGCGTACCCCAGTGTTTGGGAAACACGGCCTTAGACAACAACATCAGAACATTAAGCATCTTTGGGTACTCAGAAAAGCGCTATATAAATTCATGATATTATAATAATAATAATTATTAATAATATCACTGTGATAACCAGAGCACTAGTACATTAAAGTAACCTGAGCACTGGATTCATGAAGATATATAATAGCATATGTACCATAGACAACCGTGACCAGTGACCACATGTTTTTAGGCCTCTTGGTGTTTCATAAGTGAGCAGTCAGTCTTGGCATCAATGGAATATGATTCATATTTTACAATATACAAATGTTCAGGGCAGAGACATACAGTAGTTCCATGTGATTTATGTACCTGTGTATAAATCATCTATCCCAGTTCTTTATTTCTAAGCCTGTGGAGCAGGGGTCCTCAACGCTTTTCAGGCCAAGGACCCCTTAGTCGAGAGAGGGACCCCCATAACCTTTTCATAGATTTCATATAGCTTCATTGTTTGACAGCAGTGTATTTTGGATTCATGTTAATGTCTATTTTCAGATATTTTACCGCTTACGCCGTCAACTACTTCAAGTGGTTGATTAATATAAAAAATCACACCCGTGTGAACTGAGTGGTGTAAGGTTTTATATAGCATGATCAGCTGTGGTCTGACGTAATGTCTGACGTTAAAGATCTTTGGCTAGGTAGACTCGTCTTCTGATGTGATGATTTGTGACCATGAAGTTGATTCAGCTGGAGTTTTTGTCCGATGTGAGGTATTATATAAGGTAAGGTATTATATAGCCTGATCAGCTCTGATCTGACGTAATGAAATCACACCTGGATGTGATTTCACAACTGGCTTTTTTTGTGCAGAGAAAATGACCATGGTTGCTACGGTCATCCAGTTCACCCGGGTGTGATTTAATTACGTCAGAAATTATTTTGAACATAGCAACCATGCTCATTTTTTTCTGCACACAAAAGCCAGTTGTAGGAGTGGTTTACACCACTCAAAAATAATAGTCTTGAGTTACGTGTAGTCCACGTAACTAGAGAACCGTTCACCCCACCGACTTCAAATTCGAGACACGCGTTCCACACCCCCACAGGGAGTGCAGTTGGACCCATGGTTGACCAGAACCGCCACAAAAGGCCTCCGCCCGGGTTCTGGACAAGGCCCCTGCCAAGGCTCCATATATGGAGCTGGCCTGTTCTGACATCACGACAGGGAGTGCAGTGCCCCATGTCGAGTCGGTTGGACCCACGATTGTCCAGAACCGCCACAAAAGGCATCTGCCCGGGCCCTGGACAGGGCCCCTGCCCAGGCTCCATATATGGAGCTGGTCTGTTCAGACATCACAACACTCCATATTTTGCGTCTGACACGGGTACAACGGGTATTGCATAGCCGGGTGGGGAATGGATCTCCAACTTCCATCGTTCACTGCATGGATCTGTATTTCTTTGACAACTTTGCAGTTAAAATAGATGTGAGCAATATTTTGCAGTTCTAGGCTTGCACACTTGCTCTCATTA
Organism: Electrona antarctica; assembly: GCF_951216825.1. Classification (NCBI taxonomy): domain Eukaryota; kingdom Metazoa; phylum Chordata; class Actinopteri; order Myctophiformes; family Myctophidae; genus Electrona; species Electrona antarctica. The sequence continues at coordinate 44,905,942 of NC_136806.1, read as the reverse complement.
TGGACCTGACAGCTGCACTTGTGCCATCTAGTGGACAGAAACATAACTTCATATTCAGAACTGGAGGGTGACATATTCTTCCTTTCTATATTTTCTTACTTTTGAATTTTGATGGCATTTATATACAGTCAGTTAGACTAGAGAGTACATTGACACAACCCCCACCACCATTTTTACACTCTTGAAGTAACTGCTTTTATTAAGCTTTACTCCCACAACTATGTCATGTATTTGTGGTTTAAATTCTCTAGTTGATCAACTATTGATAGAAAGACTAAAATGAACAGATTCAGACACATTAAACTGCATATCCTGTAGTATGCGGCTGTACAGGTAATTGATTTGGTAAATATGTTTGTTTTGTATGTTTTTGTAGACATTGGAATAAAACTGATCATACAATGTTTATTGTATGATCACTATGATGTGATAAGAATGTTCATAATAGTATATTTCCAATCAAACTGTAATAATTTACTGTATGTGAATAATATAGGCCTAACCATAATGTATATGTTCAGAACAATCCCAGGCTGGGCCTTTGTAGATATTTAGACCTGGACGATAACAAACTTGTGTTACATGTAAATGAGATCTGAACCAAGACAACCTTTCCACAGTTTTATTTCTTTTTAAAATAATTCATACAAATGCATACAGTCACAAACATATCTTTGTCAGGTTGTCAGTTTTTTTGACCAAAAATAATGATATTTACCTTAGAGAATATAGAATATGTATACTGTATATTGCTACACCTACTACTTTACCGTAATGGGGACAACGGTAGGTAACAGTGGACAGTTTTATTACTACCAGGGATGGAACCTCAACACAAACTGGAACATTGTGAATCCTCTACTCTGCTGTTTACTCTTGTAGCTACAGTAGCAGTTGCCATTGGTTCCAATAGCAAATGTTGGAACGCTAAGCAGTTTTTGTTTTATGACATTGTTTAGGAAAAATAACGGACTATAATTCAGAAATATCCCACTCCAGCACACAGTCAAATCCTAAGTGTTAATACTATTCGTATACTCTCAGGTAAATGAACACTCACTGGATTTTACAGTGCATGCTTTCGAGGACTTTGGACTCGGAGCAACTAGGGCCAAATCTTGTGCGCCGCCTTACCCCTTATTCCTAAACGTCTTGTGAATTCTTCACTAATTTGAAAAACATTTAAAATAATGAAAATGGCTGATCTACATTGACACGTTGTGAGCTGGTAGATCGTCTATTTCGTTTTTTTACATTTAATAGTAAGAAATGCCAAAAAGGTTAAGCATAAGGGTTAAGGTAGATAAGATAGGGCCCTGGCCTCAATGTTTGGCTATTAAGTACCATGTCCAGAAACCATTCAATAGAAAGAACTTAATGTTTCTGTCCATTTGCTAGTGACATTTCCATCCCTGGTTGCTACGGTACGTCTACTAGTTTACCATGAAGAAGCTGGTAGTCAACAGGGTTCTGTTTGGACTACTCAGCGGTTGGCAGGACTGACCCAAAAGCACCACCACCCAACTAGCCTGCTCACCTCAACCACACTTATTCAGGAAGTCGGTTTAAAACATGTAATTAAAAAAACAAAACAATATCTGTTTTCAGATGTTTACTGGTTTCTTGACCTGGCCCGATGAAATAATCAATTTGACGAGGTATACGAGAGGGCACTATTGGTGGCAAGGTTCCTTCAAAGACATGCATGAGTTATTTCGAGGTCTGAACACGAAACCTGTGGTTCAACAGCATCTTTTGGACTTTGTGTTAAGTACTTTTTAGTTGTATATTTTAGCTGGCAGTGTTTTGTAATGGTGCTTTTGTAGAGCGTCCCCCCAAGACACAGATACAACCAAGTCACATTGACACAGGCAGGCAGAACACCATATTTACACATAGACACAGAGGCCACGGGGGTGGATCGACGGCATACTGACGGACCCATCACGCTCTAAGGCTTCATTTAAAACTCCACATTGTACCACAGTGTCCCGTGCCAAAATTAGAAGCTATTTTCGTAGTTGGACACCGTCGTACGCACCGTAAAAGTATGAATGAGGCTTAGCAGAGATCGGTGAAATGTTAAAGGGATGCTACATACTAGAACCACATGGTTCAGCTCCAAGTCAGTACATTTTGGCCATGCTATAAGGAAAGACAACAATCCTGGTCAAAAGGAAAAACAAAACAAAACAAAAAATCATTGTGCATATTTGACTTTTTTTTGTTGTATTCAACCATTGCTTGTTGCTCTCACTAGTGGTTCGTTCCTCCCTTTTTTTGAAAAATTGATGAAATTGAGCTTTTGGCAGACAGTTTTTTTTTACAGCCTGATGTCATAGATTAAAAAATAAACTAAACTTTTGAGGTTGGTTTGGCAGCAGACCAAAATATACAACATATGTTTGGCTTAATCACACACGCAAACGCACACTCGCTCGCACGCAAGTGCACACCAGCCTAAAGCTGACCCTATTATAAACCTATAATGCCTCAATGTTTTCCCTGTACCTACTCTGACTCTACTATGTCAGTGCTCCATTGTGACTATTACACTTACTGCTTTGCATCCCTCTGTCTGATATCCACTCAACCACTTCAACCCTATACATACCTTAGTTGACTGGAATCCCCCAGGGCTCTATACTCGGCGCCCTTCTGTTTTCGCACACTAAATATAAATTAAATGTATTCTCAGAAGATAGCCGATCTACTAACTGTGCATTGTGCGCTTGTAGAAAGGCTATTTTCACTGAGCGTTCACTCCAGAATGGGGACGCTAGGGTTCAAGTGCTTAATTAAACTGGCGATGCAAAATGCTGTATACGTGAAAGTAGCAAATGAGTCTTTGAAATGCATTCAGATTTATCCCATGTCTTTTAGACAGTTCTACTATTCCCATAGCTAGAAAGGTTAATCTAGCATGAAGCTAAAAGCTCAGTTGAGTTTCTTGGCTGCTGTGCACCGTTTGTATAGTGTACTATACAGTATGTTCTTTATGTGCTACCCTTGGAAGATGTTCCTGAAGTAGACAGTAATAGTTTTGTAGTTTGTGGTTAAACTTCTGTCAGAGATTGGCAGAGGCCAAGTAAAGATACTACACTCTAAGGGAGCAAACTCCGTTTTTAATCACCAACATAATAGCATTGTCTGTCTGAGCGTGCTAATGCTTTATACCAGTGGTTCTCAACCCCTTGTCAAGGACAAAGGACCCCCATCTTAAAATATGTTGTGCCAGGCACCCCCCATACAAGGTTTAGGATAAAGTTATCCCAGACAAGCATACCATTTTGCCACCACCGTTAAGCCAGTCAACAAACCCTTTAGTTTGGGTCAAACTCAGAATGGTTTACAGTACACAGTCTGAAGAGCAAATTTATATGCTCTTTATTAAACATAACAAAGTCAAATTGTAATCAACTTTAGCTCTTGTTAAAGTTATTTTGTTACGTAACGGGACATGAAAAGGCAAGCAGGTAGAAAAGAAAACAATGCACTAATTGGCATAGAGAGGACTCTAAAATCAATTTGAAATAAAAAAAACACGGGAAACTTAATTTCCTGAGAAGGTGTGCAAAAAGCTGCCTCTTTTTGGGGGGCGGGGGTGGGGGGGGGGGCAAGTAAATTCATGGAGACACACACAAAAAAATATATTGTATTACTTTTCTAACCAGTTTGGCTACATTGAGAGATCACATCACCCATGTATTTTTAAGACTGCATACAAATATTGTTTTTTTCTTTTCTTTTTTTCCTAAGTCTAAAAACTGTACATAGACAGGTTACATTCGTTTGATAACCTACTACTTTTGCTTGTACATCAAACTAACGGAAGGACACGGAAAATAGATAAAGAAAGACATGAAACCCACCCTCCTAACTTTGGACAAACTACAATCTAAGGACAGCAGGATTTATATATCTCTTCTTTTTTCGCCTCCAGGTTGACAGAGGTTATTATTTTCTCTTGTTTTGTTTTGAGACAGAAAACTCAACTACTGCTGTCGTAACAGTAGGTGCAGAATAACGGTGAACTTTGATCCCAGAAGTGGGTGTGTCTCAGGGTTTCTGGTCGTCAGCTGCCTTGGGGCACCTATGACAGCTATCCCATCATCCTCTTCTCTTCCTCATCTTTGGGGTTTGAACTGGCCACTTGTGAACCAGTGAGTTGTAAAATCGCTACTGGGAATTCAAGCTATCAATCTATCTCACTCTACCGATCCTGCCTCTGGATTACTTGTTGCAAAGGAACTTAATCGCTATGACACCGGTTGCTGTGGAAACCACCAGGCAACATGGACAGGTGTGAATGCGTGCGTGTGTGCGTGCGTGCGTGCGTGCGTGCGTGCGTGTATGCGTTTTTTGCACATGTGCGTGCTTTTCGTGTATGGCTACAGTTGGTCGTTGGGGTGCTGCTCTCGGTCACCCTCTGGTGGTTTGATGGTGTTGTGGCCGGGCGACAGGGCGTGGGGAGGGTGTGAGGCTGCGGGAGGCAGTGCGTGTGCCATTGGCACGGCACTGGGCGCGATGCCCTCCGCCGAGAGGGGGAGGCCGCCCGAGGCCAGGCTGACTATCCCTGGAGGGTACCTGGAGAAACACACAGAGGAATTGAAGTAGGGAGGGAAGTGAGAGAGAGATGGAGTAAGTTATATTCTTTTGTTAAAATAAGAGGGCTTTTCAAGATTCAAGATTCAAGATTAAATACTGTAGCTCTCTATTCTGATAGTACTCATTGCTATAGTATAGACTCTATACTCACTTTGCCACTCGATTTGCCACTCACTTTATGCATACGCATACCCTCTACCCTCTCTTCTCCAGCTCTTTAGTAAACACAAATTGTATCTCAGATCGGGATACCAATTTTATCCAATCAGGTGAGGGAACTCACGCGGGATACATGTAGATTAAACAAGTGAATTTGGAAGGCGATGTCACAAAGAAATGAACAGAACCCCGGATTCCCTGCGCAAGTGCTGAAACTTTACCATTGAGCTCATGGAGCCTGCCTGCTTGCTCAGGGGAAATTTTGAATCTTGACCATCAGGTCAGAATTTGACATGATCTAAATGTCTCAATGAAAGAGCAGGGAGACAATCTGTATTTATTGTAATAACTAAAATAAATACAGATTGGACACAATTATATTGTATTAATTAAAAAAAGGGTGAAAGAATACAAAATGCAACAAATCGTTAAGGCTACAGCTGAAGTGGAACTTTTCCTGTGGGATGATAATACACCTCATCAATATATTTAGTCAAATCCTTGTTTGAACAGTGAAAAGCTGAAAACCCTTCTAACTTTCTTCTTGGCTCAGCCTGATCCAAGCACTTCAAGATCAGAGGAATATATGTTTTGGACAAGGTGTGTTTTCTAGTGGTGTTTGTTTGCTGTTCAGTCTTTTTTACAGGTGGCTTGAAAGCCAGCTGTCAGCAAACACACAGAGGCAAACTATCAATGATAAGGGCTACCAACTAAACCCTAAAATAAGCTCTCATCAACCTGCTAAATACCTAACTGACACTGATTCCGCTGATGACATTGTGCTTATCAGTCAATCCTTGGAGTACGCTCAGGCTCCAACTGTGTTGGTCTTTACTCAACGAGACAAAAACTGAATATGTAAATATATGCAAATCCAACAATAACCACATTATCAAAACACTTAACAACACTCCTTAAGTATTTGGGTTCATATACTGTATATCTACTTCCCAAAAGGACTTTCAAACTAGGAAGGGTATGGCCTGGTCAGCCTGCAATGACATGCATAAGATCTGATCATCCATAAGTAAGTGAACTGGGGATGGCAATGAAGGCCCGTGAAGTCTGGCGTGGTATTGTGAAATCTATGATCTCGACCGCGGTCGAAACATGATGAGTGGCGAGATTTTCGTGATTGGCTGGCCAGCCTGGCTATCACTCAAGGTGCAGCTCTGCCTTTGCGCCGCTGTGTGTGACTGTGTGTGTGTGTGTGTGTGTGTGTGTGTGTGTGTGTGTGTGTGTGTGTGTGTGTGTGTGTGTGTGTGTGTGTGTGTGTGTGTGTGTGTGTGTGTGTGTGTGTGTGTGTGTGTGTGTGTGTGTGTGTGTGTGTGTGTGTGTGTGTGTGTGTGTGTGTGTGTGTGTGTGTAAATTACATTTAATTTCATGTTTTGTTGTTGACTCTGTTATTTGGCTGTGTGGATCTTTTGTGTACTGTGATATCGATCCTGTCCAAAACTGTTACTTTTCATGATACAGATTCTAAAGTAACAGATCTGCTACGATCTACGATCTGCTACTTTTGTGATCAAGTAAGGCGTTCATTTAGAATATGGAGATAGGAGGTTTATGACCGACAGCAAGTTTTATGTTGTCACTGGAGGACATTTCTTTCCTCAGCCTGTAGATGGTTGGCTGTGCCTATTTACCTGTAAGCCCCATTGAGTTCAGGGTGAGCGGTAGCAGGGTCAACTCCTGCCCAGTGGTTGGTCTGTGTTAGAAACTCCTTATTCACACAATTTTTTAGACTATCTGGGATACGACCTGAGAGAGAGAGAGAGAGAGAGGACAGAGGGACAGACATACAGACAGACAGACAGACAGACAGACAGACAGACAGACAGACAGAGAGAGAGAGGACAGAGGGACAGACAGAAAGAGTGAGAGTCGGAGACAAAAAAACAGAGCCAGAGACATAATTAGACATGATTTGAACCGAACATGGACTGTACACGAAAGAGGCCATAGGCGTACGTACACCCATGCCTGCAGTGTACGAGTGTGTGTGTGTTACCAGTGATGGCTCGTCGAATCTCCCTGGCGGCCTCTTCCCTCATCTCCAGAGAGGCCTGCTCGCTGTACCAGGCAGCGTGCGGCGTACAGATCAGGTTGGGGGCGTCCTTCAGCGGGCCCTGGCTGAAACTGAGACACATGCACACATGCTTAAGTACAGTTTTATCGATCTAGGCCAGTGGTTTGCAATCCTTTTCACATCAAGATCCATTATTTATTCTGCATTTGAGCCACAGACCACCATTTGATGAGATTTAGCCTCTCAGACCCAAAAATAGGCAAATGTTGATCAAGAATAACAATTCTTCTACATTCTCTAATTGTGTAGACTTATTGTAAATTAACTGATGCAGATGTTTAACAATAATGTAACTCTTGAGAGCATAAAATGCATTTTATACTCTCAAGTAGGGTTGTCCCGATCCGATCACGTGATTGGAAATCAGGGCCGATCATGCCATTTTCAAATGATCGGAATCGGATCGGGTGCAAAAAAAACGTGTCAATATTATATCCATATCATGATATTAGACTGGATATTGTACTATTGTCAGTATTGTGACATGGCATAAGTGTTCTACTAGGGAAGGTGAACGCTTGATTTCCTTACAAACCCTGGCCGTGCGGGCGTTTAACACCACCCGCGCTCATAGGATTGTGAATGGGTGGCTCCGGGCGGCCTTGTAAAGACATCAAGTGCCTCCTATTTCCCCGTCACTGAGAACAGCTGTTGGCTAGCTCGCTATGCTACAGTTTTTGACGTGATGTTCACAGACATATCAGCTAAATCTGGATTTGAAAAATTATGAATTTCTATCGAATATGTTAGGTACCATGAGACTGACGTCTGACCTTAACACATTGTTATGTTGTTTGTTTTTCGTAAGCCAGACTGGACCCCCTGAGTAAAAAAGGAAGCGGCTCTCTGGTGGGCGCAAAGTGTAACTACTTTTGTGAATTAGGAATAGTTTTATGATGTTAATATTGCTAATATGTTTGTAACTGTTAGAAAAGCCACGCAAGGTCCCACGCTACCTGTATTTTATAATGTTTGAGAGGGTTGGAGGCACTCCATTGCGCGTCATGTCTCAGCCATTATAGAATACCTGGTAACCTGAGATCTCTTGTGGATTATAGCTTTAATAAGGGCCCATTTGGTTACTAACTTCATCATTTAGCTGGGGACCACCTGGAACCCCCTAAAGGACCACAGGTGGTCCCCACTGACCTAGAAATCCACTGACCTAGAAATCCACTGACCTAGAAATCCACTGACCTAGGTGGTCGCACCAGCAGTTTGGTGGAGTCGACAAGACAACATTAAATGAAGCTCACATTAGAGCTTTACATTTCAAGATTTTCACATTCCTAATTTAGTGAGTATTGTAAACGTGATACTTGATCTTGTTGGTGATGTACACTAGTTCTTTATCGTCTCGGTCGGGTGTAAACCGTTACGTGTGTGTGTGCGTGCACAGTGTTACCTGAAGGGCTCAGTCTCGTGCACGTCCAGAGCAGCTCCACGTATCCTGCCCTCCTTCAGGGCCTGGGCCAGAGCCTTCTCATCCACCAGGCCTCCCCTGGCTGTGTTCACCAGGAACGCACCCTGACGCATCTATCACACACACACACACACACACACACACACACACACACACACACACACACACACACACACACACACACACACACACAATATGAGTTTTCTCCGACGGGTGGCTGGCATCTCCCTTAGAGATAGGGTGAGGTCACGAGATAGGGTGAGGTCACGAGACTCAGAAAGGTTCTTCGCCTGGAAAGGAGCCAGCCGTGGTTCGGGCATCTGGTTAGGATGCCTCTCAAGCGTCTCCCTAGGGAGGTCCTCGGGGCACGTCCCACTGGGAGGAGACGAGGAAGTTACTAATGTTGCTCTGGAGAGGAATGTTTGGAGCTCTCTGGTGGAGCTGTTGCCCCCGCGACCCGACTACGGATAAGTGGTTGAAGATGGATGGATGGATGGATGAACGAATGTTCTATTATGGGGCCGCTGAAACAAAACCTTTTCAGAGTCCTTGACATGAAAATGTTTTTTGTAGGCTACAAATGTGTGCACTCTGAGTTAAATGAACATTCAGGATCAGGGCCAAATTAGCCATTGGGCCAGTGGGGCCATGCCCAGGGCCCCTTCGGGGAAACTGGACCACGCGGTATTGGGTTTGAGGCCCTGGCAAGGGCTCCTGGGGCCCTTCATTGGCTGTTGATTTGTTTTTTAAAATCTTTTGACCAAAATTGAACACAAACCCCTGAAAATTCTGCACGCACGCGCGCTATGGAGGGCCCCAGAATATTTTCGTCCCAGGGGCCCTCGTTAATCCGTCTCTGCTGAGGATTTCAGTGTAGTATACACACAAACCAATATGAACGATGAACGAACACACACACACACACACACACACACACACACACACACACACACACACACACACACACACACACACACACACACACACACACACACACACACCTGTTTGATAGTGAAGTCATTGATGAGGTGGTGGTTGTGTTCGTTCAGGCTGCAGTGTAGAGACACACAGTCAGAGTGGAAGAGCAGGTCCTAAAGAGAGAAGAGAAAATGTTGAAAGCGTTGGCGGCCCACCCATCTGTTTTCAGAACATGTTGATTTTATTGATTGATTGATTTTATTGTGTTCCAGCTTAGATCATAGGAACTAACGTAGTATAGTTCCATTAGTATAGTGCAGTGGTTCCCAAACCTTTTAGCTCAAGACCCAAAATAAAAATGTGATGTCTCCCTGGGACCCAAACTACTAGTGAAAATCTGCAGGTCTACAAGCTCACAACGCGTCGCTTCGCATTCAAGAAATCTCATTGCTTGCGTTGCGTTATGAGCTTGTAGATCGGCTATTTTCCCAACTTATTAAACGCCTGTTTTCTATTTCATGGAATTTATTTTATTTTTTAAATGTATTTGTCAAATTAGTTAATAACATAATAATTGAGTTTGTTTATAATTCATGCAATCCCCCCCCCCCCTATGTTACATACATATACATCTGGTGCCATTTTCACCATAACTTCTGTGGTGGTAAGTCAACAGTAAAAAGTGTTAATGCTCTGAAAGTATAAACAAACCTGCAAGGTTATTTTGTGTGTGTGTGTGTGTGCGTACGTATGTACGTGTGTGTGTGTGCGTGCATGCGTGCGTGCGTGCGTGCGCTGCGTGCGTGCGTGCTATACCTGTAGCGTTGTGACCCTCTGTAGTCCCAGGGACTTGTCTACTCCGTCGGCCAAATATGGGTCATAGAAAATCACATTGAAGCCAAATGCTTTGGCTCGCAGGGCTACAGCCTGGCCCACTCGACCTACACACACATTACACAATCCCCCATTAGTTATACCAAGTTATTTTTATAGAGACTAAATGCATCTCACGGTATGCCCTCATTACATTGAAGTCTCCCATGTGTATTACATAATGTGAATAAGCCCGAGCATTTATTAGCCCATAAAGACCTGGAACATATCTGTGTCACTTTAGCCTTTAACCACATTAACCATTATTTTATAATTTAGCTATTGAAAAATTGCAGATCTACAAGCTCATAGCTAACGGCGAACGTTTTTACAACTCAAATATTTGCTTCTGGGGGGGTCCCTGGAACAAAATATTTTCAGATTCGGGTCCGTGGCCAAATACAGATAAATCTGGGGGTCCTTGACATGAAAAGGTTTGAGCACCACTGATAGTTTTTCAGGACAGGACAGGACAGGTCAGGACATTTTGTAGAGTCTGGTCTCAGGTCTTAATGGCTTAGTGAAAAGGCTCTGAGTCGTGAAAGGATGATGTTTGCATTCAAGTCCTGGTTCTGTCTTACTGCCGACGGCTCTTTGCAGGAAATTGAAATACTTACCGAAAATAGCTGATCTACAAGTTCACAACACGTCACGGCGCAACACATAGTGAGGTTGTAGATCAGCTTTTTTCGGCATGCGAGCGATACCACCTAACCTGCAACAAAGTGTAAATCGAGCCTAAAGGAATTCACTGAAACTTGCTTTCCAAACTAAATATATTATATTGTCGCTGTTGGGCAGACATCTTTTATCGCCTATGCCTCGGCCAACGCCAAACCACAACAGAAACAAAATCTGCTCTGCTATGAAAAATCTGCTTTTTATTTTATTATATTTTTATTTTTTGTAATTATGTATGCATGTATTTTGTGTATGTGTGTGTATATATATATATATTTATTTTATTTCCTCCAGACTGTTCCGACTATCCTTGGGATTGTGGGTGGGGGGAGGGTGGGATAAGGGATTGAGTTTTATTTTTATATTTTATATGTCTGTCTAATACTTGCCCCTGGGCTACTGTCAAAAACCTGAATAAAAAGATTTTGAAAAGAAAGACATCTTTTATCTACCTATTTCAGCTTTTTATGTTATTTTTTGGTAAATTATTACCCCAATTCGTAATACTGTGTGTGTGTGTGTGTGTGTGTGTGTGTGTGTGTGTGTGTGTGTGTGTGTGTGTGTGTGTGTGTGTGTGTGTGTGTGTGTGTGTGTGTGTGTGTGTGTGTGTGTGTGTGTGTGTGTGTGTGTGTGTGTGTGTGTGTGTGTGTGTGTGTGTGTGTGCGCGCGCTCTACAAGCATTGTGACGCGTTGTAAGCTCACATTGTGAGCTTGTAGATCTGCTTCCTTTTCTTTTTTGTCTGAGTTTTATAAATATTGAACCAATGAAGAGCCTGTGACTAAATAACAATGGATCCATTGACAGAAACACATGGACAGACAGACAGACAGACACCAACAACATATAACTATAATATAGAAACACATGGACAGACAGACACCAACAACATATAACTATAATATAGTTAGACATTCAACGTCAATACCGTTGTGGTTCTCTCTTAATGTACCCACCGAGGCCTATGAGTCCTAGTGTCTCTCCTCTGATCCTGGCAGCTCCTGATGCAACCTCTCGGATCTGTTCCACACTCTGGACCCGCGTGCCCTCCCGGAGAGCCTGGTGCACAGAGCGGACAATGAACACTGACTACACACCATTAAACATCATACACAGTGAGGAAGGGCATGGCAATACCCTGCGAGGGTTGAGGTCGCTATTCTCTGTGTGGGATCAGTGGGTAGTTAACCATAGTAGTGTGTATGTTTAGAATGTTTAGAATTAGCAGATCTATAAGCTCATAACACAATGCAATGCAACACATCATGAGCTTGAAGATCTAGAACTATATAGACTATAAAGGGTTAAGTGGTTAATGGGTTCTGTTCATGGTTCATCCTGAGGCCTTCCATGCTAAAATTGTATGCGCTCATGTTTGTTTCTAACATTGGATAAAACAAATGGCATATAGTCTCTATCTCTGTAATCTGTAGAACTATACAGAAGGTAGTATCTGCATGAAATGTACATATTTAGTGTCGACCAATAACTAAATGGGCTGATTTGGCATACAGTATTAAGATGACCATCTATAAGGAGTTCAAATACCACAAGGCTAGGTGAAGATTTTCACTTTCCACAAAAGACTGAACCCATCGTCGTTCTTTCATGGAAGGTTGCTCCAATCTAAATGTCAACATTCGCCCCTCCTTACCTGGTGTAGCCAGGTGGTACGCCGATACAAGGTCAGGATGTGGCACAACGTGGAATCAGCCGTTTCTTCTACAGAGGCTGCTGGCATGTTACACACAGCAATGCCTGTGTTGGACCAGAGTAGAGGTGACTGAGCAAGACCGCTGGCTATTTGTTTTTTTTCCTAAATTTTTATCCCACGATTTTGTAACCCATTTTTCACCCCTGTGTCAATTATCTAATGTGATCCTGGGCTCTACACACCCTCCGCCAACCTGGGGAGAGCAACAGACTTGAACTCATGCTTCCTTCATGCATGAGTTTCCAAGTTGCTCTATTACACCCTGGTTGGACGTAGCGCGTAGAAGGAACATGTTATTCCAACCAGTTCCTTTCCCCTCCATCAGGCGCCCTGGCTGGCCAGGGGGAGGCAGTTTAGAGACCAGGATTACTGCATGTTTTTTGTGAGGGTACCTACCCTAGGGGACACGGGGAGAACATGCAAACTCCACACAGATCACGTGTGTGCATGCGTGCGTGCGCCTCACCCAGGTCCCCAGCTGACTTGATGTCTATGTTGTCGTAGCCGCTTCCGATGCGAACGATGATGCGGAGAGCTTTAAACTTCTCCAGGTCCTCTCTCATTAGCGTGATGGTGTGGTACATCAACGCCCCTACTGCTTCATTCAATACCTGAACACAATCACAGAACACAAAAACATACTGAAGCAAACAACATTTCAAAACAGCAATTTTATGACTGCTGTTTTTAAGATTATTTTTAACCCTAATCCTAAAGCCTATAAATATAAATCAGGCATAATCTGACCCAACCCATCAACCAAACCTCTAAATGTCTAATCCTGACTCTTACCCCGACCTGAATCTCTGATTTGTAAGCCTTCTGTACTACAGTAACTCTCACTTTATTTTCAACCATAAAACAATCATAATTATTCTCAATTATTTCCCAAATTCTACTACACTTGCGTCAATTACGTTCGACTCTGCAAGGCACTTAACCCTGCCCCTATGTCACTTGTGTGAGGCATATGATGTGAGCCGGCACAGAGCACATACTAACAACAGAGGCAGAATCACGTCGCCCGATCCTAGCGGACATCAGCACTGCAGTATCTGATGTATTTTTACAATGACATCTTATGCGGTTGGTTATTATTAGAAAGGCGATATTATCCTAACAATGTGCATGTGGCGTCGTCTCACGAGCGCTGATCTTTCAACACGCCAGAAAATCATCTTCTGCTCTGTCACCTCTGTGTGTGTGCGTGCACGCGAGCAAAAGCAACATGCGGTTCAATTACAATTAAAGAGCTCCTTTTTATTTAGGCAATGAGTTGGCTGCTTAACAGAGGGAGAGGCAGAGGGAGAAAGAGTGGGAGATGGGCAGAGACAGAGAGGGGGGGTAACCGGGCGAGACAAAGCAGGGGGAGAAAGCCGGTACCATCTGTTTGTAGCACCCCGTGGCCCAGTGAGTGCATGTGCTCACAGAGGGAGTGTGTCTGGCAGGCACCCAGAATGAGACCAACCAGACACACAAACAAACAAACCCTGGCTGAGACAGTCCACAGTAGCTGGGAGCTATGCTGTGACCGCTGCTGGAAAGTCACTTAATTTGTCCTGTTATTTGTTATCGTGTATGTTAATTTCTTTCTTTTAGTCAATTTGTGTATTCTCTTTAAAATGTTCATGTTTGACCAGTTTAACCACATAAGCCCTTTAAATTTTGTCATATGATGAATAGCCAAAATATCCAGTCTACAAGTTGTGCATCCTGGGGCATTGTGAGCTTGCAGATTGTCTATTTTCACTATTTTGCATATTTCTTGTAGTTTCCATCCCACAACATGTGCGTGCGTGCGTGCGTGCGTGCGTGCGTGCGTGCGTGCATTGTTGTGTGTTACCTTTTCGTGGATCTCCTGTGTGGACTGGGCATCACAGAAGGCCACAGTTGCCACGTCTTTCAGGATGGGCATCTCCACCGTGCAGTCACGCCCATCCAGCAACGCCACCAGGGGGCGCGGGTGCATGGGCCCGTTCATGATGGGCGGCCTGATGCCTAAACACACGCACGCGCACACACACACACACACACACACACACACACACACACACACACACACAACAAGACAGCCATACACACACACATGAACATGAGATCCAAAGTGAGTGAGATAAGGTTTTGTGTATGTGTATGCGTGCATGCATGTAACAAATGGTGAGAGAAGGAGAGGCACAGAATAAAGGATATAATAGAGATCAAGAAGCAGAGGCAGGCCAAAAGAAAACAAGACAAACAGATGGAGAGACGAGAGTACAAGGCAAAGCTTGTACTCTCGCAAAACAAGAGGAAACGATGAAGACCAAGACGGAGACGAGGTGAAAACGTAACCTTTTATGTAGGTGCACCGTGCACCCTGAAACTCAGGAGAGCTTTTAATTTGAAATTACGGTTCTAGCCATTGGCATCACTTGGCCGAGGCGAATGATGATGTTACACTATTGCTCACCTTCTGAAGACGCTGAGGACGAAATAGAAGACTCCTTCGTCTGGTAACTGAAGACTGTAGAGCTGCATTTTGCGATGAATCATTTTGAAAGAGTACTGGCCAAATGGGGAAACTCTAGCAGTATGTCAGCCGAACAATAGTGTAACTTCATCACAGTGACTCAGAAATATCCACGTTGGCCCGGATGGTTAGCTCAACGGTCTGGGCACCTAGGCTGCTGAGCCAGCCTGACGGCATTCGACTCTCGATCCCGACAGCCTTTGCCGCGTGTCTTCCCCCATCTCTCTCCCCATTTCCTGTCAGACTACTTTCATCCTATCAATAAAAATGGCAGAAAAAGCCAAAAAATAATAATAATATATATATATATATATATATATATATATATATATATATATATATATATATATATTTTTTTTTTTATATATATATATTCACGTTGTTACGGTCCAGCCGAAAAATAGGAGGTGAGATAGAATCATAATAATATCAGTGTCTGAGGCAGTGCAGCAGGAATCAGGGTGACAGCTGACAGGTATTCAGAATGACAGCTTCATATGAATGAAACATCCTTCACATCACACTGTTCACCACCTACAGAGGAGGTGAGACATCATACACTCTCAGGACTCTTTTCCACACAAATAACTGGTTCCATTGTAGATGATTGAAATCTTGGTGCTTTCACAGAACCGGTGGCCATTCTTTGCTTCCAGTTCCGAACCAACTTTTAGGGTTCTGAACCAGTTATTTTTCAGTGGCGGCGGTGGCTCAGGGGTAGAGTGCCTGGATGGTAACCGTAAGGTTGCCAGTTCGAACCCGGGCTCCCGCAGAGTTACTGTCGAAGTGTCCTTGAGCAAGACACTGAACCCCTAATTGCTCCCGATGTGCTAGTTGGTGCCTTGCATGGTTTCCGCTGCCATCGGTGTATGTATGTGTGTGTGAATGGGTGAATGTAATGCACAATCTCTGTAAAGTGCCTTGGATAAAGGCGCTATATAAAAATGCACCATTTACTCATGCCAAGGATAGAGGCCTGGGAGACTGCTAGGGAGACGCCGGTCAGTGAAGAATCTGGGGTTTAAGTTTAAGTGGTTAAGGCGAGATAAGGACAGATGTGTGTTTGTGTTCCTGCTTCTGCATGCGTTTCTCATTTCTGACAGCATATGTTGACCACATGATTAAATAGCCATTACTCCTAGAATACTCCAATTATTCTTCGAGACCGAAACAAAACCATGGCAAAGCTCTCCAAGTAGATAACACATGTAAGCGTTTCCCCTTCATTCTGTGTTAGCTTTCAGTTGCACGATCAGACGTGACGAAGTGTAGTAGTAGTCCCTGCTGCTGAGTCATTGTCAGCCTCAGTCTAGAGTCTCTCAGAAACGCCAGGTGGGGGTGATCGCTTCAAGGTTTGCCTTGTGACAAAGAGGCTGGCAGTTTGACCTTCTGGGAAAGTGAATGAACGCTCTCTCTCCTCCCTAAACAACTGTGGAGATATACTGTATGCTCCGGTGGAGCTGCTCACTGACTGACAACACTGTATAGTGTGTATAATGTAGTTGACCTGGTGGTTAGCTCCCAGGTCTGAATGAGACAGTATGTATAGTGTGTATAATGTAGTTGACCTGGTGGTTAGCTCCCAGGTCTGAATGAGACAGTATTGTATAGTGTGTATAATGTAGTTGACCTGGTGGTTAGCTCCCAGGTCTGAATGAGACAGTACTGTATAGTGTGTATAATGTAGTTGACCTGGTGGTTAGCTCCCAGGTCTGAATGAGACAGTACTGTATAGTGTGTATAATGTAGTTGACCTGGTGGTTAGCTCCCAGGTCTGAATGAGACAGTATGTATAGTGTGTATAATGTAGTTGACCTGGTGGTTAGCTCCCAGGTCTGAATGAGACAGTATTGTATAGTGTGTATAATGTAGTTGACCTGGTGGTTAGCTCCCAGGTCTGAATGAGACAGTATGTATAGTGTGTATAATGTAGTTGACCTGGTGGTTAGCTCCCAGGTCTGAATGAGACAGTATTGTATAGTGTGTATAATGTAGTTGACCTGGTGGTTAGCTCCCAGGTCTGAATGAGACAGTATTGTATAGTGTGTATAATGTAGTTGACCTGGTGGTTAGCTCCCAGGTCTGAATGAGACAGTATGTATAGTGTGTATAATGTAGTTGACCTGGTGGTTAGCTCCCAGGTCTGAATGAGACAGTATTGTATAGTGTGTATAATGTAGTTGACCTGGTGGTTAGCTCCCAGGTCTGAATGAGACAGTATTGTATAGTGTGTATAATGTAGTTGACCTGGTGGTTAGCTCCCAGGTCTGAATGAGACAGTATGTGAAGCATGAATGAATTCATGAATGCATGGTTACAATGTGAATTACATTTTAAAAAAATCACACCCGTGTGAACTGAGTGGTGCAACTACACATTTATTGTTATAGTTACTGTACATTAGAACCAAGAAAGCATCTGTGTCATAAGTACTCTCCGCATGAATTCAGTCTCAACAGTGTCATTTGATGTAGTGTTTAATGTGATGTAAGTGACGTCACATACTAACCATAGCAACCATGCTCGTTTTTTTGGTTGCTAACCATAGCAACCATGCTCGTTTTTTTGGTACGAACAAACACGGGTACAAAGCCAGTTGTTGGAGTGGTTTGCACCACTCAAAAATGTGTTGTCAGCAGATCCCACAAGCTAGTCCATTTCACACAGAAAGTTTTACCAAAATCAGTGGCCAAAAAAGGCAATAGGCTGAAGCAAGAGATGACAAACGACATGCATGCATGGCGGAGACATTTGCAGGATAAATGAAAGTTACAAAAACAAAACAATGTTGATAGCACTCATTCTCTGTATCTTTCACTCTCAAGTGTCCGCAAACAAGCAATAGAAATTACCAAAAAAAATGTTTTAAACTTGTGATCAAATACGTACAGAAAGAAACATATCGACAGCAAGTTATTGCAACTCCAGTCCCGTGGCCTACTATTCCATTAAGGTGAAATTCCAATCCTGTTTACTGGCCCAGTAGAGCCTGGTAAAACATTAGCTATAATGTAACATGATCAGCCACAAGGCACTTCTATCTGCACACCAGTACAAATCAATGGTCACTGAGAAAACTGAGATGTGATATCGGCACGGGCTGCAAGACAGACTGACACACGGGCTGCAAGACAGACTGACACAAAAACACACTTCAACTTTGAGCCTTATTTGTGTAGCCCATTATTAACCACTTGAACCCCAGCATCCATATTCTGGGGGGAACATTATCCAAAAATATCAGAGCTACAGGTATAGATACAAGCTCACAACTGTATTTGCACAACCAGTTCCGTTCCTGTCCAAGGTTTTGCCACAATATTATGACATTTCATCAGGTACTTCACTGTGTTATTGGACCCTTATATCACTTACTAGCAATGCACAGCGTAATACAGTGTGAAAAAGGCCATGGTAAACTAAAATGTCACCCAATTTTGATTATCCTTCAAAAGCCACTGCAGATAACAAGCTTGGCTGTACTTAGCTATGTGCCTTACAAGTTACCAGTCATATATGTAACAGTATTGGGAATGATTCAGGGATTCCAGACATTTCTAAGCCACACACAGAGAGAGGAAATAGCTCTCATTCCAGAACCAAGCCTGACCTTGGGAGGGCCAGCGCTACTGAGTGCTGCTTGTATTTTAAAATACTCATCCAGTCACTTTCTCCATCTCTCGCACACACACACACGCACACGCACACGCACACGCACACACACACACTCTCTCTCTCTCTCTCTCTCTCTCTCTCTCTCTCATAGCAACGTAGTCTATTGCAATTCATTGTCTCACTGTCACAACTGTATATTCACTGCTCATTTATTTTCTCTCATATTCACTCTGGTTTCCTTCCAGCTGGTGCTACATTGTAAAAACAACATGGCCATCACCTCCCTCTCTCTCTCTCTCTCTCTCTCTCTCTCTCTCTCTCTCTCTCTGTCTGCCATATTGTAATGTAAATACACATCCGCTCCCTCTTCCCTCTCTTCTTTTCTGTGCTTAGTTCTAAAAAACAAAAACAAAAAAAACAAAGATCCCCCGCGGTTCTCTCCCCAGTACCATATCAGTGCCATCACCACCCCCGGTTATATCTGACACTCCCTCCCCACCCCCACCCCCACCCCCCGGGGGTTGTGTTACACTCACCCTTTGATTCACATTGCAGTTAAAGATACAGGGGCGACAATGCAGAGGGACAGTAGCACGCAACAGTCCAAGAGGTGGTGGCAGTGAAGATAATGGTTGGATTCTGTCCTTGTGTTTTCTGTTTATTGACCTACAGTCTTGCTTAGCTTATTCATATTTTATTTTTGTTATTGGATGCAATTGGGAACAATAGCTGAGTCAGATAATAACGCCAAAATCTTAAAGGGACACTTCACCCTTTTTGCAAAAAAAAGACCACGGCCATCTTGCCAGCAAGGTGCTAACTAGGTGCAACTTCCCATTGACAGCTCATTCATCCAAACAGAAAAGTTCTATCTAATTGTATTAAACAACGTCAAACTCCCCAACATTGCAGCTGTACGAAAATCTGTAGTGTTTTTGTTTCATAAAAATCCACCGTAGACATTATGAGCCACTTCCTGTCAAGAGATTCTGTGCATGATTTTTTTTTCAGAGTGTCAGAGTTTGGGAGTGCTCGTTGGATCAACAGCCCTGGGTACCACCTGTTATGAATTTGCACATAATGCAGGAGGCAGCAAAAACGAGTGCTTCCAAACTCCAATACTTAATTTCTTGACAGGAAGTAGCACATAACAAGTCTACAGTGGATTTTTATGAAACAAACACTTTGCAGATAGAAAGAGAATAATTCAAGCTTTTCGTACAGCTGCAATGTTGGTGAGTTTGACGTTGATTAATACAATCAGATAGGACTTTTCTGTTTGGATGAATGGGCTGTCAATGGGAGGTTGCACCTAGTTAGCACCTTGCTGGTAAGATGGCCACGGTCTGAATATCATCAATTCCCATAATGCTTTGGTGTACTGCTCCTCCTTGTGGATAGGGGGAGCCCAGTGTCCATGGCATCAGAGACACTGGGCTCACTGCTAAAATATCTAAAACCACATATTACACATAAAGACCCTCAGGAAAGTGTTCTAAATCTAACGTCATTAACATATATTTTTTTGCAAACCCTAACCCTTTGCAACTGGGGGTTGTGTTGAAAAGCAGAGTAACCTATAAGCAATCAATTATTTGTGGTGTATGTTACCCTTTGTTATGGTCCGTGAGGATAATGTTTCAACACTAGCAAAAATAAATGTGGATTGAGTTCTGCCAGGAGCGTTTGTGTGTGAATGGTGAGGGTCATTGCATTAAGGCTTAAGTGCACCATTAAATGGCCACGATACAGATGAGCCCATCTGTGTCAGTAACATGACGTTATCAGCTGAGGACGTGTGTATCTACTATCAGCCAGTGCTGTTGACTGCTGTTGTTGCCAACATCAGAACGCCATGCATTTCTCAGGGTGCCACAGTCTGTTGCACTGCTGCCTCACGGCTAGAAGGTCTCGGGTTCAATTCCCGCTGGGGACGCTGTGGGCGTGTTCTCTCCTCCGCGTAATCAGCGCCCATACCCTAGGTGGGGTTGGTGAAAGGGCCTTTCTGTGTGGGGTTTGCATGTTTTCCCTATGTCCCTTAGGGTAGGTAATTATCCTCACAAAAAAACATGCAGTAATCCTGGTCTCTATACTGCCTCCCCCTGGTCAGCCCGGAAGCTTGGATTGGATGAAAACGTTATTTACAGGGGAGGGTGACCTGAGACAAACAGGTTTTGAGAAGCACTGGTCTAGAGCAGAGCTTCTCAACATGGGGGTCGCGACCCCTCAGGGTCAGAGTTAACCTCAGGGTTAAGAGTTTACATAGTACACATAGTACATGCATAAACGTTCCTTAATGATTATATCTGGTTTCAGTATTTATTTATGATGTATTTTCTCTATTATTAAGGTTATTGTAGCGGTCAATTTGTATTGGGGGTGGGGAGGGGGGCAGGGCGGGGGTCGCGAAACATGGCCAAAGCATTTCCGGGGGTCCCCAGCCAAAAACGTTGAGAACACCTGGTCTAGAACACCAGATGGGATCCACCAATATGATACAGAGTTCCCTGAAAACCTGCCAGTGATGTTAAAATGACATTAACAACATCTGAACACTTAACAGTGTCAGATGTTAAGTAGGCAATAATAAGGATGAATCATTTCCATGTGTCTTAAGTGTGTGCGGTTACTAAAGAGGAATTTACGCTACTTCAGTAGCAGGTGACCCGCCAAAGAAGGTAGAAGCCAATTGGTTTAGACCTACAGTAGACCTGTCAAGTGTACTATCATCACACTCCAGAGTCAAACATGTGCACATGTACAGTAGCTTATATTTCTATGAAAGGAATAGAATACACCCGCACACTGTGTATTTGCTCGGTACATGAATATTATCTTTTTAATAATGCAACGTTTCGGTCCCTCCGGACCTTCTTCAGGCATATACAGATTGCAATGCAATCTGGTGATAGCTTACTGTCAATTGGTTCAACATGGTTCTCCTGAGTATAAACGGACATCCATCTACTGACAATATAACTGTTATTCGTACTTATTTCCATATATCTTAGATCTCTATTAGGCCTATAGGATGAAACGACTTGGCGACATGCCAAATGTATTTCAGATTTTGAATTTGGAAGATCAACTTTTTCCCCAGATAGAATCATTGTTTCCATATATTGTATATGGTATCTAGTGTATATTTTACTGAAAATACACTTAGGTACTTTTCCCCTCTTGCCTGTCTTTGGGTAGTGAGCTGCTGCTTTATTATTTTTTGTGTATTTGGGGTGATTGGAAGTGAAACTGTCGAGAATGAAAGCCAGCAGAGCAGACTACAAACCCACATTCCACATGCACTATGACAGAGAGGAGAGGAGAGGAGAGGAGAGGGGAGTTGAGGAGAGAGGAGGGGAGTAGATGAGTGGAGGAGGAGAGGAGAACACTGCTGTCAACACCTGTGATCAGTCGACAGGCTGCTACAGCAACAGGCCAGCCACAGAACGACTGCGACTGTGATTTATTATGATGGGCCTGGCTACTGTGGCACACAGTACTCGCATCGCGTGGGCTTTGCATGGTGTGGCACGGCCTATCTCTGTCTGCCTTCCCCTTTTACACTCATGTCTGACTCAATATCTCTCTCTCTCTCTCTCTCTCTCTCTCTCTCTCTGCAATATCATCCTATCTCCTACCTTCCCCAATCTTTCTCTCAGGCACACACCGGTTCTAGCCTGCTGCCAACAAAGCACGTTAGACACCGTTCTTGTTTTTAAAGGACCACTTCACCACTTTTCAACTTCTCTTCCTATAATTGGTCCTAACTAATGTTCATGATAAAATACCAAAACATTTTCCTACTCAGTCTGTGTCTCATAGGAAGGCTGTGGGCAGTTCAGAAACCCGTCCACCAGTGACATCATCGATGGTGAATCCAAGCTAATAGAAACGGCAGGCTTTCTTTTCCTGAAAAGTTGCAATGCAAAAGTTGAAGCCATCGTTCTCACGATAATACAAATCTAAATATAATTTACAACAAATCTTGTTTTAAAAAAGATCTGCCTAATGATGATGTCACTGGTGGACGGGTGTCCGAACTGCCCAAAGCCCTCCTATGAGACACAGACTGAGTAGGAAAAAATGGTGGTGTTTTATCATGAACATTAGTGAGGACCAATTATAAGAGATGTTGAAAAGTGGTGAAGTGGTCCTTTAAGTGACTATGTGTGTGGGTTCCTGCCTGGCTGGCTGCCTCAGCCTGCCTAGGTATGAGCACGAAAACAGCATGGTGGTTTTTCACCAACTGTGCGCAACCTAACACACACACAAACACACACGCACATATTAACTGTATATATGGTGATTTCAGGTGTGCCAGTACAGTACAGGGACAGTACAGTATAGAGGGTACAGTAGAGGGACCCCCACACGGTAACTCTGTCATTTCTCAACCGTTTCGGACGCGAGGCGGCTCGCCGGAATCGGGCCGGCACCCTGGGTGCGTTCCTGTGGGTCTGGAACCCCCCCCCGGGGACCCCCACACGGAGTTGCAGCACTTACTTCACACGGGTGTGATTTTTTATTTTATTTTGGTAACAGATAAGTCTTGACAATGTCTACAGTGTCTTTCCCTTTTCCCCTCTCTGCTCACGGATCATTTCCCACCCAAGCGGACACACCTCCCTCTGCCACTCCTACCCTTTTTCATGACACACACACACACACACACACACACACACACACACACACACACACACACACACACACACACACACACACACACACACACACACACTTTCAATGTACCCATCCATCCGTGCACACACAACTGCAGCTGTGCATTCAACACATACCCATATCTGCAGTTCACCCCCACACGTAGGCCTACTGTATACATAGGGACTGTATGTACATGTAGGCAGCCACAAGGACAGATTCCTAGTGTTCATTTAACTATTTAAATGTTTTTACACTCTCAGAGTTAACCACTTTTACTGTGTTACACCAGCAAGGGTTATGTGCTGTCTCTTGTGCTTTCTCTCACTCATTCTCATGTACATGCATGCACAACACACACACACACACACACACACACACACACACACACACACACACACACACACACACACACACACACACACACACACACACACACACACACACACACACACACACACACACACACACACACACACACACACTTTTAGTAGAGCTTTTAATCTGCAGGTACTGTATCAGTAAGCCATTTCAGGTTTGGCAGCTTTTTGTTCCCATTACGTATGACAGCAGTAGCAGATGATACAAAAAAAAGAAATCAGTTAATCTAAACATGACATGTGCCAGAATGTAACATGAGTGTTATACAATGACCCACCTGTAAAAATCGCAAAACAAAGTATAGTGGGCAATTCAAGTCCTTTCTAAAGCGTTTATATATTGGAACAAACACTGCATGTTGTGTTTATGTTATTTTTTAGGGGCAACTGCCCCTCCTATGCTCAGCTTTCCAGGTTTGTGTGAACACAAACATTGGCTTGTGATTGGCTGATCACCCCATGATTTGATTGGCTGAGTAAAGTACATATTGAGGATAAAAGTGAGGGCCATGATTCTCAGCAGGAAACCGATGGATTGTGCAGTCCAAGGGAATGAGACATTACCCCAGGTGAAGGAGTTTAAGTATCTCAGGGTTTTGTTCACGAGTGAGGGGAGGACGGAGAAGGAGATCAGCCGGTGAATCAGAGCCGCAGGGGCGGCATTGCAGTCGCTGTACCGTACTGTTGTGATGAAAATAGAGCTGAGCCAGAAGGCAAAGCTCTCTGTCTACCGAGCAATCTTCGTTCCTACTCTCACCTATGGTCATGAAGTGTGGATCATGACCGAAAGAATAAGGTTGCAAATACAATCGGCCGAAATGAGTTTTCTTTGATGGGTGGCCTTAAAGATAGGGTGAGAAGTTCAGTCACACAAGAGCAACTTCGCCTGGAAAGGAGACAGTTTAGGTGGTTCGGGCATCTGGTTAGGATGCCTCTCGATTGTCTCCCTAGGGAAGTCCTTGAGCCACATCCCACTGGGAGGAGACCCTGGGGCAGACCAAGGCGCAGATGGAGGGATCACATCGACTCACTGGCCTTGGAACGCCTCGGGATACCCCAGGAGGAAGTTGCTAATGTTGCTCTGGAGAGGGAAGTCTGGAGCTCTCTGGTGGAGCTGTTGCCCCCGCGACTACGGATAAGCGGTTGAAGATGGGTGCATGGATGGATGGAAGTGAGGGCAGAAAAGTGAAGACGCCAATTTTCTTATTCTATTTTTCTAAAATGGAATCTGTACCTCTGTTCATGTTTCCTTAGAAACAACAGACTGAACATGGGTACAGGTACATTTTTCCTAGTAGTTCCATTTCATGTATTGAGGGGTGAAACAGCTGACTACTGATCTATGTACACATTGTACAGTACTGCATGTTCTGCAGTGCCCTGTACGTCCACGTACTGCATTGATTTCTCATTGTTTTATGCCTAGCCTTCACTACAGCACGTGCCATCAAGCTACAGGTGGAATAAGACTACATTTGTCCTACTGTTATTATGCTGATATAAACATTATAATTGACTGTAGTATACTCTATAGAGCAGAGCCAGGGTTCCCAGACTTTTCCACATCGAGGCCCAAAAGAGAAATGTGGGATCTCACTGTGGGGCCCAAACATACAAAAATACAACATGAATGTACATGACATGTTACATTCATTTATAAACTACTGCCGGTGTTCTACCTGGAAATATACCAGATCAGATACCAGACCAAATACCCAGATTTGATTAAAAATACATTTCGCAGAGATGAATCCTTCCACGACATTACATTGTGTTCATTTTTCAATGTAACGGTTTGACCATGTTTTAAGCCAGTCAAAGGTTACATGCATTTATAAAATACAGTACACCACTTTTAATCAGCCAATCATTCTCAAGGTTTAAAAAGACCAATCAAATGACCCAAAAAAGGTTTTGAACGGCAGAGCAACAAGGTTCCAAGCCAATGAGGTATTTTCTCTAGCCCAAAACCAGATCTCTGCAGGGGGTGATTGACATGCATCTGTGTCACTACGCTAGGCGGGCCCTGATAATCCGATCAGACATGAGTCAACGCTCACAGATCAAAGAACCCCTGCCAGTCCAAACAGGAGCCACCAACAGGCATCAATCATCAGGCACAAGCTAACAATTACCAGCCGGTTGAAACAGTGACCTCCGTGGTGAGCTTAAATAGATCTAAAGATGATATCAGTGTCCTGGCATTGGCAGTTAAAGTGATTCATGTTTCCATAGCATTTTGGAAGGGAAAGTCTTGATTTTATCTGATACATTAGACATTGGCTGATTTTTTAAGTCCAATTCAAACGTTGTTTAACTTGTTATAATTTGATATTTTTTTAAGGGTTTTTAGGGTTAGGCTAGTTAGTCAAGTTGAAAGTGGCTAACAATTTGGACTAATTGGCTGCATTATTGGCTATACTACTGAGGTCGTGATTTTAAAAATCACACCCGTGTGAAGTGAGGGGCGCTCTTATCATCGTACATCATCATACAACATCTCATTCCAGCCAATCACAATTTGAGTCCTCACCTTCGTCATCAATGTTTGTGTTACGCAATGTTTGTTTACACAAAAACTCAAAATTGTCCATTCATTGTCGATGGCATTTTAATGTTTGTGCAGGACAAAGTTTGTGCACTGCACACACACACCAAAAGCTGGACATAGGACCCTCAAAAATAATAAATAATAATGACCAGTTTATCAGCCAGACTGATACATCAATTCGGTCAGGCTCTAGTTACTATCCTTGTGCTATTATTGTGACCGTGGACTGTTCAGTTGTTATTTGTGAACACAAAGTAATCTAAATCTGATGTCACCACCAAGCGATAAAGTCTGGAGCCTGTTGATGACATCACTCTAAATGTCTTAGTGGCCTCTATTCGGGAGAACATTTCATGTTCACATAGTGACTGAAATATCTAATATCAGCAGAGCATCATTACGTAAATACTCTTTCTTCAATTCTCTTTTTGTGGCTTTGAATTCCTCCTGGAGAATGTATTTCAGTTTCCCTGTTTACTGTATTTTTCAAAGGCTATACCTGGTGTGTGTGTGTGTGTGTGTGTGAGAGAGAGAGCGCGCAGTCTCTCCATAAAGCACAATGAGGGAAATATGTGTCATGTCCTTGCTAGCCCTCGAAGGAGAGACGGAGAGAAAGAGATCTATTTCTGTCTCCACAAACGGAGGTGTTCAAGTCAAGCGGTCGTCAATGGAAGAGATTTGCTCCTACACACATGCACACACAGACACACACACACACACACACACACACACACACACACACACACACACACACACACACACACACTGACACACGCCACACACAGCTAAGAAAAAATAAAAGCCTAGGCTTTCCAGTGTGTCGGTCGGGGGCATATTTAATGCACAGATGAAGAAGATAATGGAGAGGGAGAGAGAGAGAGAGGAGGAGGGAGGAGGAGATGAAAGGGAGGGGAAGAAAGTAAGGGAGGAAGGAAGAGAGGGAGAGAAGGGGGAGGGGAAGGAGAGACACTGAGCTCACAACACACACACGGGGGCATACACACACACACACACACACACACACACACACACACACACACACACACACACACACACACACACACACACACAGGGGGCATCCACACACGCACATGCACACGCACTTACACACGCACTGCTCCGACATAAAAGGCAATTGCTGGTTGTTTACCTAGAGGCATGCCTTTGTTGAGGAGATGTGAGCTTCCCATGGCGTGTTCCCAGCACACAGCGCAGAACCTACAGTCCTCCCAGAGCAGACATGGACAGGAATCCACTCAGCATATGGCGGCTGTGGCTAGCTATACCTCGCTTCCTTCACTCCGTCTCCCAGCCCCTTATAGTGACAAGCATACACATGTGCTCCCCCTCTCCCTTTTCTCTGTTTCTCTCTCCCCCTCCCTTTGCCTCCTTCTGCTCGCTTACTTGCTCTCCCTCACTCCCTCTGCTCTCTAACCTACCTCCTTTCACTGACTTTCCCTCTCTCTCTCTGTCTCTCTCTCTGTGTCAGTAACACATGCACTCACAGAATGCTAGTGTCACTGCATTTATGGGAGCAAGATTGAAAAAGAAAAAATAGTGAGAATGACTGTGTGCGTGTGGGAGAAAGAGAGAGAGGGGTGGCTGCAAGATTTAAAAAAAATAGAAAGCAGGAATAGGGAGGAGCTAAATCTGGCCAAAATTAATCTTTTGTTTCCTGAAAGACAGCGGAAAAAGAATAGAGGAGTTATGACAGGCTGAAATTAGAAGCCTCGTAGTGAACCAAAATAAAAACACACATTATGATATGATTGATATCTCTTATGCTCTGTTATCCGGATGTGGGCTTAAATAAAGAATATGTTCGTAAAGTTCTTGCACTAGGAAATATCTGTTTATATGGAGTTCAAGTTAACAAAGTCTTGTCCAATTCTTAAATAGTCACACATCTGGTCTTATATCAGTGTAATTACGCTTGAAATGACTAAATCGCAAATCAAATTAATTACAACAAGATTATACAAAGTAATGAGCTGTAACTGTACTGTATTCACACTGTGTTTCCAGAATGACAATTACATTATGAACTTTAAAATCGATTAAAAAAATTAATACATTTAAAATGTAATGGGTAGACGGTAGAGGATGTAAATAGAGATGTAGAGAGGAGAAGAGAAGGTATTTCTCTCCCCCGTGAGAAATTAAACGCTTGTTTTTTTGCACACGGGAGTGTTTCAAATACTTGGGGTCACAAGCAGGGAATGTTCACAACCTCTCTGCCAGAAGAGTGGGCTGAAGCCCCCCAGCCCTGCTCTACTCCGCCAGGGCTGGACTGCGTCAAGAATTCGGCCCTGACATTTGGCCCAGCCCGGCCCACCACTACCGGCACTGAAAAATATGCTTCCGTGTTCTGATAATTACCATAATAATCCTAAACTGGGCAAGTAAAAAATAAATCACACCCATGTGAAGTGAGGGGCGCTCTTATATACAGTACGTCATCATACATCATCTCATTCTGGCCAATCACAATTTGTGTCCTCACTTTTGTCTTCAATGCTTTTACACAAACACGAAAGGCTGGGCGTATTGTTATGGTGTGTGTGTGTG
This sequence comes from Electrona antarctica, assembly GCF_951216825.1. Taxonomy (NCBI): domain Eukaryota; kingdom Metazoa; phylum Chordata; class Actinopteri; order Myctophiformes; family Myctophidae; genus Electrona; species Electrona antarctica. The sequence goes on along the minus strand of NC_136806.1, from coordinate 44,877,197 downwards.
TGTGTGTGTGTGTGTGTGTGTGTGTGTGTGTGTGTGTGTGTGTGTGTGTGTGTGTGTGTGTGTGTGTGTGTGTGTGTGTGTGTGTGTGTGTGTGTGTGTGTGTGTGTGTGTGTGTGTGTGTGTGTGTGTGTGTGTGTGTGTGTGTGTGTGTGGGGGGGTGTCCCGTCTTTCATTTCCCTGTCTCCCCTCTGTTACCTCCATCTCTCTCTCAACCCCTATTCTCTCCCGTCTGTCTCCCCATCTCACCTCTTTCTCCTTCCCACTTCACCCTCTCTGCCCCAGCACACACACACACACACACACACACATACACACACACACACACACACACTGCCAGCTACAAAGGAACACATACTGTATGGATACACAAATAACTAAACTAAACTGAACACGGGACATGTCTAAGATGCAAATGTGACAGTGTTTTTGGATTGTGATTGGTAGAACCACGTGGAGGCGTCTTTATTGGAGACCGACCGGTCCAACAATCATCAAGGACCTAATCTACTATGTATTGTATTTAACAGACAACCTGATAATCGATCGAGGCTCAAAAGTTCTGAATAGCAATGTAGTCACATATACATAGCGGAACAGTAAACAATTACAATTTTGCACTCTTATCCAGTGCGACTTACAATAAAAAAGGCACATAATCAAGTACAAATGTAGTAAAGTAGAAATGCCTTAAGAACTAGGATACCAGATAAAAAGAAGTGGAGGAACATGCTATGCCTCCCACTGCAGTTCCTCTCCCTGCTGAACACACACCCCAACCAACCTGGAGGAGGCGCTAGAACAGTCAAAGTCGTACGATTTGTCACACACGTTACCGCAGTGAAATGTGTTCTCCGCATTTGACCCATCTCTTGGAACGGTGAGCCACAGCCAAGGAGCGGTGAGCTGCAGCCGTGCTGCGCTCGGGAATCATTTGATTCGTAGATTTGACCCCCCAATCCAACCCTTGATGCTGAGTGCCAAGCAGGGAGGCATTGGGTCCCATTTTTACAGTCTTTGGTATGACCCGGCCGAGGATCGAACCCCCGACCTCCCAGTTTCATGGCGGATACTCTAACCACACGGCCATTGTCTGGTTCCGTGACAGAATGCATTGCCCTGCTGGCCTCCCATCCAAAAACATGTCACACGTCAAGCTAGAGACACCATGGAGGAATCAAGCCTCAGTCTCCAGTCCAGGGTGGTGGGCAGGAACTTTACCCCTGCACCACCCAGACACCCTCACTACAGTTATAAAGAATTCAATATACAAGTCTTTATTACTATGTCCAAGATAAGCAGGTGAAGTGGAGACATGTAGATCCAAGTTACATAAGAGAGACTATAGGATATAGTACACACAGGAGATTATAAGACTACAAACAAACAAAGGAATGAGTTGGAAAAAGAGGAAGCAGGGCAGGTGAGATGAGTGGGCCGGGCAGAAAAGGACTAGTGTGGGGTCTGGACCCCCATGAGTTCTTGAGGAGGTTCTATCTAGGGGCTTCCCTCAATATGATTGATAGTGAGGAACCAAATGGGTCCTTTTGGGTCTGTAAAAATGGAGTGTGTATAAATGGACCCAAATGGATCCTTGTGGGTTCCTTGAGTGGACCCCATTTGTTCACCTTCGGAGTTAAAATAATGATACCGTAATTAAAGGACCACTTCACCACTTTTCAACCTATCTTCATATAATTGGTCCTCACTAATGTTCATGATAAAATAGCACAATTTCTCTGCGTCTCATAGGAGGGCTGTGGGCAGTTCAGAAACCCGTCCACCAGTGACATCATCGTTAGGCATGGAATGCACTTCCCATTGCAATCAGAACTGCAGACTCACTCCCAATCTTCCACCGTAGTTTGAAAAACCGCACCTGTTCAGACTCCATCTTAGCCCATAGCAATTGCCGTAGCACTTGCTCTGGCCCAGACGACCTTACAGGCATATGCAAAGGCTCAACTTATGTAACTTAGATAGCATTTTATTTAGACATAGCACTATATAGTATATTATATATGCATAGTTTCATTATATAGATATTCCACTGTTAGGTTCTTAGCTTATATGTATGATTCATGATGAATTTTATGTATATGATGTATTACGATGTTTTTGTTCTTGCTTACTGTAAAACGCACTGGATTAAATTGTAAATTGTAGGCAGATTTTTGAGTGGTGCAAACCACTCCAACAACTGGCTTTGTACCCGTGTACCCGTGTTTGTTCGTACCAAAAAAACGAGCATGGTTGCTATGGTTAGCAACCAAAAAAACAAGCATGGTTGCTATGGTTAGTATGTGACGTCACTGACATCACAGATATCACGTCAGAGTAGTGTAGTTGCACCACTCAGTTCACACGGGTGTGATTTTTTTTTAAACTATATTTAGATTGTTATTATCGTGAAACGATAGCTTCCATTTTTGCATTGCAACTTTTCAGGAATAGAAAGCCTACAGTTTCTATTAGCTTAGATTCCCTATCGAATCCTATTCTCTTTTTCTCTGATCTTTTTATTTACTGAAGACCTTAACAGGAGCCCTCGTACAAGGTTTCTTTGACTATGCATGCACCTCTTGGTACCACAGCACCTCAAAGGCCCTTAAAACAAGGCTCCAGACCTCCCAAAACAAACTGGTCAGGCTCCTACTTGGCCTCACCCCCCGAACCCACCTCACCCCTGCCCACTTTGACAGGCTGGAATGGCTTAGGGTTGACGACAGAGTACAGCATCTTGCAATGGGTCTGGTCCACAAAATTCGATACACCACCAAGATACCCATGTACCTAATGTATGTCTACCCATGTCTAAATACTTCCTTAATGTTAACGAAGTCCACACCCACAACACCAGAGGGAGTGCAACAAACCATGTACAACCCAGATTCGGCACAAACAAGGGACTAAATTCTTTTCGCTCCTATGCCACCAAAATGTGGAACGCCCTACCAACAGTCATTAAGACATGTGAATCCCTTGACTCCTTCAAAACCGCTCTCAAAGGGCACCTACGGATGGCTGCAATTCGAAACTGGCCCCCGTAAAATCTGAATCCCCCCCCCACCGCCACACCCCCCCCCCCCTTTCCCCCTCACTGTATATGTTTCTTTTCCCTTTTTACCTCCTTTATGATGAATTCCTGTTCTGTTCTTTGACTATATAGTAGTGTCTATCTGTACGTCTCTAAATGTTTTGATGAATTGAACATGGTGGACCCTCTTGTAAACAAGTGTAATGCTTAATTGGGTCGTCCGCTCACAGTTAACAGTCTTTGTATTGAGTTTGTGCTTGAAATGTACTGTAATTCTGCAAACTGTTAATAAATATTTCAATCAATCAATCAAAACTGTTTTACTATTATTATTATTATTATTAGTAGTAGTAGTAGTAGTAGTAGTAGTAGTAGTAGTAGTAGTAGTAGTAGTAGTAGTAGTAGTAGTAGTAGTAGTAGTAGCTATGCTGCCACATTGTCTGAATGAAGCCAAACAAAAGTAAGTTTTACTCTTATGTACCTGCTGTACACAAGATGTAACAATACAGCACAACCTTGAATCGTTAATGATTTTACAGTGTAGATTGCGTCCCAGAGATAAAAATATTAAATGCATTGGGACCATGGCCTAATAATTCATATCACACCGACACTTTACATTAAAATTGATTGTAGGGCTTAAGGTTAAGGGTTTGAACAAGGCAATTAATCAACGCATCTGTTCCAGTGATGATGCTAAATGGCCAACAGGAGCAGACTGTAGATCTCCCATACAGAGTTGTGAACATATAACGCAAAGAGAATAGGTATGCAGTGCACAAAAACAACTCCCTTGAAAATGCTAGATTTTAAAAAGTAACATCGTATTGCAGTGCTCTTGTTTTTTTAAAATTATTTTTTATTGAATGACAAAGTATAATTCAGGCTTAATGTTCCGGCTCCAGCATTTTACCTTACATGGTAAATACTTGGAAATGTTATGTATGCATGACATAGCAACTAAGCCTATTTTCATTCACAAAAACCGGCATTTCATTCATGAAAATAGGCTATTTTGAGGATACCCACATAATTGATCAGTGCTGATCCATTGGCTCAATAATATTTCAGTCTCAAGCCTGGCTAAACGGCAAAGTCATCAATAACAGACTGACACACATAAAGGCAAACATGCTCAGTTGCTCACCAACATACACACACTTTTTCTTTCTCTCTCTCTCTCTCTCTGTCTCTCTATCACACACACACACACACACACACACACACACACACACACACACACACACACACACACACACACACACACACACTCCCATTTACACCTGATTTTGACTTGTCAGCATTGTCTATTCGTCACCTACACGCACTGCGGAGACCAGCTCTATTACGCTCACACTCATACACGCATGCTACACTGACACACACAACACACACACAACAGGAACGCACCACACACAGGAACCACCGAATACGGGGCAAAATACAACACGAACCTTGCATCACCCTCCTCTCTGTTTGTGTCCACTGCTCCACTATGTTCCAAGGCTAAGGGAGGGGGGAGGGGGGGAGCTTGCAGTAAAGAATTGACCAATCATAGGAACTAACTTTACATGCCAGCCAATCAGCCTGGGCTGCCTCTGGAGAGTGTCCAATGGTAATATGTTCAGCAGACCTGTGGGAGGGTTCTTTCGCTCTCTCACACAGGAAAAGAAATGCAGGCATGATACTGAAAGAGAAGAGGTGGGGGTGGTGGGTGTTTGTCAGGTTGGAGAACTGGTTATCTATAGGCTACGCGCGCACGCACGCACGCACGCACGCACGCACGCACGCACACAATATTTTGAAGTAGGACATGCATCCAGCACCTTCAAGCACTTCAAAAGTGTACTGTACTATGACACTAATGTACACACTTTGTATACATTTTCATTATCTAATATTTACTATTGCTTTTCTTAATTATTCCTTCCTCATTATTGCTGCTACAATGTTGAGGAACTAAAACCAAATATTTGTACTCGTGTGTACTCGTATACAAGTCCAAGTCAGACTTTTACTTTCCCTTGTGGATCTACCATGTGGAAGTTACATCCCTTGTTGACTATGTGGTTGACTTGACAATACATTAATGTTCTGTTTGCATTGTACATGAGATTATGTGCAGACACTCTTTTGCAGATTAATGTCTAATCTGTCATGTACATAGGCCTACCGGCTGTTATGTGGACCTACCAAAGAGCTGCTATCTTTGTGTCTTAATGCTATGCACCTTTTGTCTAACCTCATGCACATACTGTACTGCACCATCTGGATTATACAGTGTGTATATAATTCATGTATCTTTGATTTGTGCCTAGCCTCGATATGTTTGATCATTTTTTCTCCTTGCTCTTCCTGCCCCCTTTTCTTTTCTCTTCCTAAAAAACACATTTCACCTACTTCTTTACACGTGTAAACCGGTGATGTGACAATAAAGGAATCTTGAAAGTGAAAGATAACGAGCCATATATCAATAGCAGTGGCTCCGTCGGGGGGCGCAAAGAGTGGGGGGACAATATTCGAGCTCGAGAGTTGAGACTAGAGAGTAACTGCAGTTACTGCACATAGGGTAGGCTATATAGCCAGAATGGTCATTGCGGTGAGAGGCAAGCATGCAGCGGCAGCTAATACACAACGATTGTAAATGGGAATTTTACTTTCAAATCTTAGTGCTTTTGCTTTGGTAATTTTCTTCTAAAAAGGATCTGTCTTACTTTGTACCCTACAGACAATGTATTGACAGAAATGTATACAGATGTTTTTTAGTAAGTTACTACTGCGCGCCTTTAAGTTATCAGTTTGGTTTGTAAATACATCGAAGATGCGAATATAATCCATTTCTAATGGATGCCTTGGCCTGGAAGAGAGGTCATCAGATGGTCTCCAACCTTCTTAGAGTGTTTCAACCCTCAACCACTACACTCTCCAGTTGGCGGGTCAGCAGTGATTGGTCAAGTCACTGCTCCTCTCTTCCAGGCTTCCAGCTATAGACAAGTCCACGGAGGGGCACCCCGGGCGCAGCCATCACCGAGGCGCAACCAGCACCGGGAGGGAAGGCCACGCCCGGCCAACAGGCTGTGGTTCGAAACCTACTGGCCAGGTGCAGCAAACCAGTGCTGGCCACACCCCAGCGACCGCCGCGCCTAGGGCACCCCCCGCGGACCCGCCCACTGTCCTTTCTCTCCTGCCAGAACCAACAGCTCTCTCTGCCTTGTGTGTTCTTGGGGGATAGCAGGCACTGAGAGGTCTCTAGGACTATGGTTTGCCTCCTGCCTAATGTCCTCCTACGTCTCACCAGACTGTTCGTCTGTGCGGTGTGCATGCGTCCGTCCTTGTCCACACTTGGCCTTACTCTGGTGTATTTGAGTCAAGGGAGCCTTCTCTGCGTCGGTGTCACTGTCATAGTTGTTGTCGTTAAATCTGTCCTATCGAGTCTCTCGTCACTCTCGGGAGACTCTGGGGTATTGCTCATTTGTACGGTCTGTAGCTTGCGTGGTGCCCTCTTGCGAGTGCTGCAACAGAGGTTGCTAACCCCTGTTGCCCTGCCAGACTTTCCTGGAGGTCAGCTGTCTCTCCAGCGTCACCGACCTTCCTCGGTTGCCATCAAGACTTTCCTGGAGGTCACTGGTTGCCCAGGGACTTCAGTTTGTAAATACAATATTATGGGAAGTTTCACTCTCCTCTCAACTCCTCTCAACTCAAACAGGCCCAAAGTATTCTCAGCTCCAGAGCCACTGGACAAATGCATCTTTGAAATAGCTTAAAGCGGCACTATATAGCTTTTTAATTAATTAAATATAATTTCATGTCTCACCTAGACACAGGATTTGACATGAATTTTCAAGATTCAATTCATCCCCTGAGCAAGCAGGCAGGCTCCATAGAGCGCAATGGTAAAAATGTCAGGAATAAGGAAACCGGTTTCAAATCCGGAGTAGAAGAGGAAAGTTACATAGTTTGCAGACCAAACCGCTTTGTCCTGACTCATGTATGCCTGCCTTGTCTAAGGAAATTATTTTGGGAGAGCACTCGTTTTGGTTCACTCAATGTCCTGTGAATATGCATGGTGTATATGCAAGGTGAAGTGCCCCCAAGCAAGGCGCTAGGCGAGCGATTGCCCATGTTGAACAGCCGATGGCCTTGCACATTGACGAAAGCACCATCCAAGTTGGCAAGCCATGGTCGACAGAATAGATTATCACGTGAACCAAAAGACCGGATAGAAAGAAATATTGATCCCAGTCTAGGTGAGACTACATGTGGGCAGTGAAAAGATCAAATTCAGTATTTGTAAATAAATCTTGGTTGCAACCCGGTCACCAGAGTAAAATGTTTCCATTGTACATTGCTGGAAACCACTGATATGTAGAATGAATGTACAGTTTTTGGAAGAAAGCAATTATAATCATTGGGATTTATAAGTAGTACCCAATGATCATTATTTAGGAGGAAATGGGCCTGTGACACTCCAACTTGAATACACAATTATTTGAGTACACCACATTTGCAACTTTTGTTGTGGTTTGTGAAAATAAATGTGTAATAAAATACATGTATGCATGTATGGGTTGTGGTATTCATTATTATTACCAGAATAAAAGCAGAATAATACAATCTCACTACATACATATAAGAATGCATAGATGCAAGAAAACTGCCATTTTGATTATCATAAAATATATATCAACTAGGCCACCAACGACCAAAAACTCACCCCTGCTACGCTTTGATGATGAAAGACCGTAAACCTGAAAGATACAATAAAAACTATTGATTGATTGAACTAATAAGCTTCTCATCAGTCAACTGATAATGCTTGATGATTTGATTTCACGTTGGAGGTTTGACTGACACTTAAATTGGGTCGAGATTGGATTAATACTGAATTTCCCCCGTGAGATAATAAAGGTATCCATCTATCGATCTAAAACCGCTTAAGAGTTGACACATACACTATCTCAACATATTAAGGATAATTAAGCTAAAGATTGAGATAATTCGGGGGCACAGTGGCACAGTTGGTAGTGCTGTCGCCTCACAGCTAGAAGGTCCTGGGTTCGATTCCCGCTCAGGGCGCTGTGGGTGCTGGCGGCGTGTTTCCTCCTCTGCGTCATCAGTGAGTTTGCATGTTCTCCCTGTGTCCCCTAGGGTAGGTACCCTCACAAAAACATGCAGTAATCCTGGTCTCTAAACTGCCTCCCCCTGGCCAGCCGGGGCGCCTGATGGAGAGGAAAGGAACAGGTTGGAACTAGAAAAAGTGCCCTTCTGGGCACAGGTCTCCACCAGGAGGATAGGAGTGTGTGTGTGATGTTTGGCAAAATGTTTAGGAGCAATATAAACGTGTGTGTGTGTGTGTGTGTGTGTGTCGCGGCTTGGCCTGTTGTAGCGCCACCATGAGGCTGATTTTAAAACAGTCAAGTGGCATTTCTTCCAAAGCCTAGTGGGAATATGCATGCACAGTTTCACCACAATCGGACGCTGCGTTGAGTAGTTGTGGCGATTTGTACAAAACGGGTACAAAGCGGGCTACTCCTGAAAAGGTTAGAAGCCAATCGTAGCCAATGAGGGTGGATTATGAGAAATCAAACAAACCCGTCTTGATCACATGACTATGGAGAGCATGTGTACCGATTTGCGTGAAATTTGGATAAAATCTGAAGGAGTAAAATTAGAAAATGTGTTTTACATATGTCGGCCTCCTGGTGGCGCTATAAAGAGCAGATGTGAAAAATTCCAGGCAAAGGTTTTTCCTTGGCCTCTAGGGAGTTGGCATACTTAAGTTATCCATAGATCCGTGCAGTTAGAGGTAAAAACACTTTTCGGCCAGTTATAGCGCCACCATGAGGCTGAGTTGAAAATGTTCATGTGGCATTTCTTCCTCGGCCTAGTGGGAATGTGCGTGCACAATTTCACGGAAATCACACGATGTGTTCATGATTTGCAGCATTTTGTTTGAAACTGAGCACTCCTGCAAACTTTGGAAGCCAATCTTAGCCAATCAGGATGGAGTCTGAGAAATCTGAAAGACCAGTTTCATTGAATGGCTCTAGAGAGACTGTGTACCAATTTGCGTGATGTTTGGACAAAATATGTAGGTGTAATGTCCAAAAACTTGTTTTGCACAAAGCGGCCTCCTGGTGGCGCTATAACAGGCCGTTGTGGAAATTTTGGGGCAGAGGTTCATCGTTGGCATCCAGGGAGTGTGTGTGCAAAAGTTGGCATTGACCGGGTTAACCCGGTCGATGCCAAATTTTGCACACACACTCCCTGGATGCCAACGATGAACCTCTGCCCCAAATTTTCTTTATATTACTCCTCCAGATTCTGTCCAAAAATCCCGCAAATTGTTACACACACTCTCTATAGTCATGTGTTCAAGACGGATCTGTCCGATATTTCATATTCCATCCTAATTGGCTAACATTGGCTTTCAAAGTTTGCAGGATTGGCCCGTTATGAACAAAAAGCCTCAAATCATGAACACAGCGTGCAATTTACTTTCAATATTTCACAGACTTTCCTACTAGGCTGAGGAATATATCCCACCCTTTTCGGCCTGTTATAGCGCAGGTGGATTTTTTGCAAAACCCATTTTTGGAACAAAATGCCTCAAATCATAATTGCCATCCAAGGCGTAAGAAGAAATGGCAAGATCTGCCCTGGTGGAGACCTGTGCCCGAGGGGCACTTTTGTTATTGTTCAATAACACACCAATACCTACACCATCCCACCGGGTGGCAGTAGTGAGCACCGAGGCCAAACCACACTGACGGGGGGGAAAAAAACAACCACAAGAAAAATCACAAAACGAAGATGGCGGTGCAAGAAACAGCTTCCCAACTCTCCATGGCTCTCAAAGTGCAAGAATATCCCACATTAAAGGTAACCCCCAAAGAATGTGGCGACGGGCAGATAGCGATACGGCCATATGGCTGATCAACTCGCAGTTTTGTGTGTTTGCATGACCGGATCAGTGAGACTTTATAGTGATGTGTTGAAGCTGAACTCGGCCAGCGGAGCTGACCATAGAGATAGATGTGGAGCTGACAGGGAGGCTAGGCTAGCTGAACTAGCTCTGCTGGGCTAGTAGTAGCGCGATAGATCGACACGGATTCGACCGTGACGTCCCAGCTAGCTAAGCTGACCGTAGCAGATGTGCCTTTTATATGCCTCAATAAAAAAAAGAGCCCGGTTTATATTCGACCGTACGTTGGTGTCGCGGCGGGGCCAGTGTTATGTTAGCCGATCTACGGTGAGGAACGATTGACTTAGTTTTCAACTGAAATAACAAATAAACACGTATCTATTTTATATATGTATTTATTTTCATCGAGCAGCATTGCTTGACGAACACTTTGATTGTCTGTGACGTCACCCTACCGTCCTTGAGATTCCATGTAGCAGCCAAACCATGGCTAGCTCTTTAGAAAACAATAGCAAAGATAAGCTGAGTGGCTAAAGAAGACTAGCTTCTGTCTGCCTAGTACTGATCATCAGCCCCCTTTAAACCTGGAGACACGGCTCAGCTGGCTGCCTAAAACTGCCCTTTCTACATTATTAGCCACGTTAGCTGGGCGTTAGCCGGACGATCATTGCATTTAATCGAAATGGCAACTTCATTGGATCCCATTAGTATTTATATACAGTTAATTGGCGCTGAGGGATTCGTCGTCCGGCGACGAATGTCGAAACTGCTGTTACATTTTAAATGCAGACGTGCCACGACATGGATGGATTCTTGTTGTAATGGTGATCGTAATGAACCATATAGGCAACGACGTCAAAGCCTAGACATGGATCGATGGCATGCAGACGTAGTTGATGTAACGACGTTACTAATACACGAACACACAGCGCTTACGTCAGGGGCATATATAGGCGCATAGCTATATCTTTATGATGTATTATTATGAATCCCCCAGTGTTGGAAGTAGTCAGCCGTGACTTATGTTTTTACACTGGGGTTAATTTAACCTGAGGTATGTAGGAATGCACTGTGCACATGGAAGCACTCCATCCATACCGAGTTAGCGCAGTGTCATCACATTGCAACTGACTGCCTCTTTCCACTTCAAAATGGCCAGCGAGCTGTTCCTGTTCCACAGCCTGCTGCTGCTGTCGCACATTACGCATTAATAAACACTCTGTGATAGATCCGTGATTCCACCTACAGAGATAGACTACTGCGACACGCCGTTTTTAGGGGCGAGTGGAAATTAAACCGTCTCTGTCTGTCTCCTTTGTCAACCATCAAAGAAGGCGTCGTGATATAAGCAGGGATGTGAGTAGCAAGCAACATGGGTGGTTATTAATGCTGAAGGTAATTGTGGAATGGTTTGATATGGTGTGTGTCACTGTTGGGTGTTCAAATGAGACGTTTCTGTTTAGGGTTATATTATATATATATAGCTGGCTAAATGGTTAACTTGTAGCATTTCCTTTGTCTTTTTTTGCCTTGATTTTGCAGTAAAGGTGATGTTACTGGTGGGAAGGAACCATTTTGAGGCAGTGATGATGGGGGAAATTGGCTCATGGTGGAGAAAATGGGATCAAGCAAAAAAGGACTATGATGATCAGTAAAATCACGATGGTAGACAGTTGTTGGTCGATAGTAATTACATTAAAATATGCCCTGCCTGCGTGTTGTGGCTCAATGATGGCCTTTCCTCAGACATGAAGTGTAATATCTACTGTAGTCCTTACAATCATTTCAATGTTAGTCCTACAGTTTGGGGGCATCTGAAATTGAACTGGTTTGCTGACTTGGAAAAAGGCCAAGCATAGCCAAGCCTTTATTAAGGTCACAGTAACAGTTTTTGTATTGACTTGTGCTTTCGTTTGAAATGTACCCATTCTGCATACTGTGAATACAAATTTCAATCAATCAAGAGACGGCTAGAGTTCATCCATTTTTAGTACTTTAGAGGTGAAAAGTGAAGGCACAGTGATGGTGATTATACAATACAGTCATGCAGTATTGACAACTCAGCTGACAGTGTATTTGAGACTGGGTGTGTGGAGCAGTGTAATGGTTGCCTTTAACCACTTAAACCCTATATGGTTGACTGGAGTCCCCCGTGGGGAAAGTTTCACAGAAAATAGAACAGTTGAGTTTGTCGAGCTGCTAATTTCTGCGAAAGCTCTCCCCACAATATGGATGCTGGGTTTAAGTGCTTAAGTTCACATTCACATTTACTTGAATTAATTCTACTGCTAATGAACCCCAAAGAACTGAAAGGAGGAAGATATCTCCACATTTCACGTGACCATGGGTAGCATTAGTCAGCCCTCCTTTTTTGGGGCTGTGGCCTACAGTGTTATTTTGACATCACAGATTGTGGAGGCATTTCTGCTCATCATAAATGGCAGACTGGCAAACACTGATCCAATCTAACCCTACGTTTTAATTAACAGCGGGCGAACAGCGGCGACTCTGGGCGATAAAAATCTCCTAGTGGGCGTTCCTGCTGTCATTACCGTATGTCCTCACGAGGGATGTGATAGACTCAGTATTTGGCGAGTCGACGTGTCGCGGCCATTTACTGATGTGTCGAACGATATTTTTTTCTCTTTTGTTGTTGTTGCTGTGCATTAGTTGACACTTGACAGGAGAGCACAACAGTGCATTGACTGCACTCGGCACAACAGCTGCACCCATCATGTTTAGAATTTGCATCAAAGCCAGAATAAAAAATACTTTATTTAGTATTTTGAAAACATAAACACGGAACCGTTGTTTAATCCGTAGGCTACAACAGTAGGATTCAATAGCCTCGTGTAGCCCGACGAATCTGACATTGCAAAAATAATAATAATAATTCACGCAGTGATAGTCTGTCTGGCTACATCGTCAACGCTGTTGACGACGACAGACGCTGTCTCGTCGTGCACAGCACCGACTTCTTATAGAATTATAAAATATAGAGAGCGGACCAGGTGAGCAGTTGTTAACTTCCTGCTTGCGCCTGCGCATAGTGTGCCCCGAGTTGGGGAAAGGCTTCCGTGAGCTGATGGCATTTCTCAAATCATCTTGGTAACTTTGCGCGCGCTATGCGCAAGCAGCTCACTACTGTCCAATCATCCCACCGCAGCCTCACCGCAGATCCATCGCATAATAACGCCACGCATATAAATAAGAATTTAATTTGAATAATAATAAAAGATTCTTACTGAGCTGTTATTTACTATGAATGCCATATAACCACTTAAACCCCATGCTTTTTACAAAACCGGCATATAGACTAGACGAGCACCGAAGTCATTTACACATCCTTACTGGGTTGCGTTTTTTCCCCCATTCTGAATTCCCATACACTTTTCTTATATAGCCTATTCGCCTCGAATAAGAACTGTCTTCTAAAAAACAAATGATCCCGGCGGTTTCACTCATATGGATATGAAAAATCAACTGACGCCGATAAATCACTAATGTTACTGCCGCCCATTAGTTACATTTTCACAAGAAAGTGACTCGAATATGAGTGATTGACTATCGTAAACGATACAGGGCCACCCCCCCGACAATATCGCAGAGACCGGTTATTTTTGGACCACAATGCTTATATGAGACGATTACCAAAACGAAACCCAATATTTTTCTCCATTGAGAAAACCTTCCACGAACCAGGGGGTGAACGAGAGACATGTGCTCTATTCCCAAGGGCTCTATACTAGGTCCCCACCTGTTCTCACTCAACACTAAATATCTGCCATTCCCAAAAATAGCTCGGTGTGAGCTTGTAGATCTGCTATTTTTACCAAATGATATCCTATGTTATCCAGAATGCTAGGTTTCAAGTGGGTCATTTGTTGGTACTTGGTCTAGGCTAAGAAATGAGCATAGAAATGTTGTAGCCAGGGCAGTGTGGCTCTGATCTTTGTCCTTACTATTTAGGATTGGAATCTGGGAGATGAAGCATTCTGCTGTTGCACTCTTCCCTTTGTATGTTGGTTTGAACAAGAGTATTGAGTTGATAGAAATTTCAATACAACATTTGGCAGGATCAATTGAGGTCCTGTTGATTGAGTGTTACGTTGTTTCAGTTGTATATAATCAGATCCTTGATCCTTGACTTCCCTTATGTCATCAGTAATGCCCATATATGGACATATCATTTACTTGTGAATTCTGGGGGTGTGAGATATGGACATACCTCAATATTTATACAATATGACTTATTTAAAATTCCACAGACCTGTTGTGTGCAAACTAAAGACAGTTGCGCAACAAGAAAGCAAACTCCACTTGCCCGAACGTTTTATTTACTGTCCATGGGCACTCGGGCAACCATTGTCAACCGTGTATATAATATATGGGCGTATTGATACGGTGTGGTTTGATTTTGTTTCTTTGTGTTATACCGGCTCAATTTCATCTCATCAGGATTATCCAGACATGCGCGTCTTTTTGCTACGGGAAACCTGTTGAACTAGGCGAGACTATATTATACATTATTCTTATTCTGCCCTCCAATGCCTAATTCAATCTCCCATGGATCCTTTGTGTGTTTCAGGTCCCGTACGAGACCCTGAACAAGCGCTTCCGGGCGGCCCAGAAGAACATTGACCGGGAGACGAGTCACGTGACCATGGTGGTCGCTGAGCTGGAAAAGACCCTGAGCAGCTTCCCAGTGGTGGATTCGGTGGTGTCGCTGCTCGATGGCGTGGTGGAGAAACTGAGCGCCCTCAAGAGGAAGGTCTGTTACACGCAGAGATATGTACACACAATGCACTCTCGCACACATGCACTTTACAGGAACAGAAGACTGAACCGTGTCAAATATAACTTACTGTATCACAAAAGTTAGCTCGCGTTCATCTTCACTAACGTCTGAATAGCTCTCGGTTTCTAGGCGATTAGCCTTATGCTTTTCTGGGCATAGAGGGGCGGGTCAATCTACGACTGGAAACGGACGGTGGCTCCCAATTGGTTCACCTTGAAGGAAGCGTGTGAGTGAGAGAGAGATTGAATAGGTGCAGGGCATGATCTAATCAAGGAGAGAACGAGAGTGGCGTTTAGCGCTATGCCACATTTCACAGACCTCTCTCCCAGGCTTTTTTTTCTCTGTTTCAGAACAAAACACCTGCGGTTTCCGAGGCTACTAGGCGATCAAAACTGGAAACGGTCCACCAGTGAAAAAGTTCTCCTCCGTCCACTTCAATGTTAACTGAAAATGTGAAATCGATTTATCTCTGATTCTTTTCCCAGATTGCGTTTTTGATCTGAAGCTTTATTCACGGCTCAGTCATAACTAGAGCATGGCTGATCGCGGTTACAACATTTACATTTTGGGTGAATTAGAAAAAATATTGCGGCTAACATTACCGTTTTTACTTCCGGTTCACAGCGTGTGAGTTAATGGTCTTGAAAATAATAGCTTGCTCTGAAATGACTTGGCAACTGGAGAACGGGGGGGGGGGGGGGGGCGAAATAAATCGGCAGTAAATTAGTTAAAAAGAAGAGAAAAGAGTGTCATCTGGATATTGGTGCCGTGTCTAGTTTTCCCAGAGCCATTTCCTGTGGCCTGTGCTGCTGCTAGCTGCTTTCACACTAATCTTTTTCAAGAATTAGTGTACAATGTAAAGCAATGGGAGAGAGGATTACCAATTCTTATTTTTCAATAGATCATTAAAAATGTTGCCTTGCTGCCTGAGTATTCAAAGCATGAGTTCAAAGTTCTGAGGATAACGCTATTATTGGAAGCCATAAGTTCTCATTTCATTCAAAAAGAAAAACATACCTGCCCCTGCAGCTACAGACATGCCTTTTTCTCCAGTACAGCGCTTTTGTTGTGGCTTCCAGCTTATGCTTTCACTGCAGCCTGGGATGTTTGGTGTCTGTCTGCAGTGGAATGCTGCAGGGCAAGCTGTTATGTTAGCCAACACCTTCCAAGAAAATGGAACCAGGGACATAATGTCAGCAATTCTCTATATTGCAAGTGGATGAATACAATAAAATGATGATTCCAGGTTTACTAGGAAATATTCTTCTAATATTCTTGTATACTGGTATTCAAACTGTTAGCAGTAGCATATCAATTCTAAAGCCACTACGGTATCCCTTATTCCAAAATTCCATTTAACCAAAATTCCATTTAAAAAAAGGGGTCTATATAGTACATAACTTATTATTCTTTTGGCTACATCCCACTGGGGTCCCCACTGTTTTCTGCGTCTTCCTCTGTGACTCCTGCATGTCGTCTCTCACCACATCCATAAACTGGCTGTACCTCGTACCTGGCTGTCCCGTTTTCAGCATCCTTCTCCCAATGTACCACCTCATCCCTTCTCATGCCAAATACTGCATTATTATTATTACATTATTTGGCAAAATAAGTATAACATGACTCGTCTTGTTGTCAACATCATGCAGCCCTGATCTTGAATGTGTGCTCAATGTCCATCCGTGTGTCTGCCCTCCAGGCTGCCGAGTCCATTCAAGCTGAAGATGAGAGTGCCAAGCTGTGTAAGCGTCGTATTGAGCACCTAAAGGAGCACAGCAGTGACCAGCCGGCCTCCGTCAGCCTGTGGAAGAAGAAACGTATGGACCGCATGATGGTGGAGCACCTGCTTCGCTGTGGATACTACAACACAGCCGTCAAACTGGCCAGACAGAGTGGCATAGAGGTAGGACTGTACAGTCTGTATGTATTAAAATGAAGACCCGAGGCCGATTCTACAAATGCCTTCTAAATCAGTAATTGTTATCACACTTTCAAGATAAAACATAATATAAAAATAGCAGACGTACAAGCTCGCATTGAGGCACAAAGTGACACGCTGTGAGCTTGTATATCTGCTATTTTTGAATGGCCAAAGCTACAATCTAGTAGTCTAGCTAGTAGTAGTATTATGTGCATGTACTGTATGTGAGAGAGATGGATTGCGTGTTTGTGTAGCTGGTACCAAAGCTACCCTGATGAAGGCTTCGTTGAACAAAATGTTGATGGGTTTCATTGTTTGTTTACGTTTGTTTGTTTCATTGTTTAGGTTATGGATCTGCCTCACATGAACTTTCACATGAAACTTTGCTTAGGTTATGGATCAGCCTCATAAACCTTCACATACAATGTTGCTGTGTATCGGACAGTGTCTGTGATTCCTCATGCGTTGTAGACAGACTTCAGTCCTTCATAGCCATTCTCTTCCTGTGTGTGTGTGTGTGTGTGTGTGTTAGGACCTGGTGAACATTGAGATGTTCCTGACTGCCAAGGAAGTGGAGGAGTCTCTGGAGAGGCAGGAAACGGCCACTTGCCTGGCTTGGTGCCATGACAATAAGTCCCGTCTCCGCAAGATGAAAGTCAGTGAAAGTCTAATAAATTGTAATAGACGCACAGTTTATGAGCCCGTGAAGTCATAATGTCCGCTGAGCAGAAGGGGCTGCATTTCAGGATGGCTGCCAAAAAAGTGTTATGCAATTGTTGTCCTCACTTTGTGCATGCAGCCTCGTGTGTGCGGCTTATTCAGAATTGAGCCATGCCGTGACAGGGTTGAAGTCTTATTTTACAGGGTTCCCACGGTCATGAAAATCCAGGCCTGGAAAATATTTGGAATGAATGAATGCTATTGGTTTTGTTCATATATGCATGTCCCAAAACAGCATTACGTGAAATACGTGTGGCATAATGTATACAGGACAAATCTACAAGATCTACAAGCTAATGACACGTTGCACTGTGATACGTTGTTAGCTTGTAGATCTGTTCTTTTTGTCATGTCCTTTGCTCGAATCTGTATGGGGCATTGATAGCACACGTGTGTAAGTGCCTCATTATTACACCATATGATTCCTTATTTCCATTGCCTAGAAATGGAGTAAAATACTTTGAGAACCATGAGTCTAGGCAGCTGGACTGGGGAGTTATCAAGTAATGTTAATGTTTTTAGCTGTATGAATGTAAAGGATGAGCCAGAAGTAATTTAGAACTCCTTCAACTCGAGTTACTAGTAACACGTGTTGACATTCATTATACAGAGAGAGCTGCATGCTTTCAGCAGGGATCCCACACGCCATGGGAAAACATTGAAATGTATTCTGCCATGGAAAAGCAAGCTCTCTGACATTTAAATTAGCAATACCAATGTGATTTATTTTTAAAAAACGTTTGTGTGTGTGTTCCCTGGCCGCCATCCAGTCTACACAGTGTAATGTGTCCCTCTATTGTCACTTGCATAGATTTCGCTATCCCACAGTCATCTGATGTAGTATTTGTTTGTTTTATCAGCTTTCATTCCTAAGTCAGCTCATTATTTTACAAGTAATTCATTGGTTAGCCACTAGTAGGTAATGTTAAATGATTGCATGATTTTATATATAATGCTCTATATATAATGAGGTTCACCACACATTACATCCACTAGAGGGCAGTATGATTCAACCAGCTCAGAGCCATGGCAATGTGCCAGCCAACTTCAGCTATATGAAGTTGGCTGGTTCTATATGCTATATTTCTATGCTTGATGTATTCCGCTTTGCACTTTTTGTCTTCTTGTTGTGAAGCACTTTGGTCAACTTCGGTTGTGTTAAAACGTGCTATATAAATAAAGGTTGATTTGATTTGATATGATAAAATGGAATAATTAAATATTAACCATAGAAAATGTCTTTTTAATGGACAGATTTAGATACTATTTTTTTTCTGATACTATTTTATATGGTATGGATAAGAATGTTTTGTGCATGACACTGGTAACACAACGTACCTGACAAAGTGTACCGTCCTTTGCTTTGCAGAGTTGTTTGGAATTCAGTCTGAGAATTCAGGAGTTCATTGAGCTCATCAGACAGAACAAACGCATGGATGCTGTAAGGTAGGGGTCATAGAACACACACACACACACACACACACACACACACACACACACACACACACACACACACACACACACACACACACACCAATTTCTTTGAGTCCACATTTATAAAATACATTATCAAGGGCCCAAATATTTTTCAGTTGCTTCTGATGTCCCACACACTCAATGCTTGAATCCAATCAAGCCCTAAATGTACAGAATATGAGATATGAGGCTATTCCCTTGATACCTAACTAAATATTCTCAAAATAAGTGCAATCAAGTGGTTGTCAGAAAAAACATATTTTCCAACATATTACCTGTGTGTCCGTGTCCACAACCAGACATGCAAGGAAACACTTCAGCCAAGCAGAGGGAGGACAGCTGGATGAGGTTCGGCAGGTGATGGGCATGCTGGCCTTCCCCTCAGACACGCATATCTCCCCATATAAGGTAAGACTATGCATGTGGAAATATCTGGGAACATCTTACCGCTATACTTATAGCACTCTATGTGATGGCTCTGTTCCAGTATCAAGGGTAACCCAGGCCAGAACCTGAAATGTTCCTGTGAAGTTCTGTGATCTTTTTGTTTACGTTGCCATTATAATCAATCTCAACCTCGCCTGAAGGGGGTGGTATACCATTTAAAAGAAAACTTAAAAAGAAAACAAAAATTGACTAACGAGTTCTGAGCTTGTATGTAGATCTGCTATTTTTGCTGTTTTACTGAAGGAAAACAAATGTAGTGGTGATTTCTGGGTTCTCAGAACTCAGGGTTAGTACTGCATCCTAAGCAGGGCCCAGATTAGGTTCTAGGAAAGTCTAGAACCTGTGAAATACATTTCACTGGCATGGCATGGTTCACTTCATTCTTGCAGTCGAAAAGAGCTTGTGGAGCCTCTTCAGTCTACATCTTTTTTCCTTTCCATTTGTATCATGCCACACTTTGTTTTTCTCTGTTTATATCCAGGACCTTTTGGACCCAGCCCGCTGGAAGATGTTGATCCAACAGTTTCGGTATGACAACTATAGGCTGCATCAGCTGGGCAACAACTCAGTCTTCACCATAACCCTACAGGCTGGCCTCTCTGCCATCAAGACACCGTAAGTCACCAGAAGATGACGCACAGTATATTATATGTATTATCTTATTTGATATTTGCAGTACGAAGAAGGGATGCACAATATTGAAATTGGCCGATAACTGATTATGTCCATAATTATACAGATAGATATACTAGTTTCCATAAGTAGGGTTTACCGTACACTTGTACTATACCGTACTATAACTGTGATGCTGTATACAGAGGCAGGTTACAAAAAATATGGCCTGATTTATTAGGTATATGGTATATTGTATACAACACTGTTTCAAATGGCCGGATTTAAAAATGAGCTGCAATATAGAAATGGGGTATCTCAGATATGACCACTATCCAATGCAAGAGTGAGGACTAACAAACACCAACTCAAGACTTCTGAATCCCTCCTGTCTAGCATCATGAGCTCTGCCAGTGTATCTACTGTACGTAGGTGGTCCTGGGCTGGCTGTGCCCTGGTTTGGCTCTCACAGTGTCGGTTATACAGTAATAGCAATATGCTTTTGTGATCATAATCTCCTAAATACAGTATATAATCGCGCCCCACTCGGCTTCTCTGCACTACAGATGTGTGGAGGAGTGCTGTATTTTGGGATGGCAGATCTTCTGTATTAATCCACTGTTTCTGGATCCCTTGTGTTATTTTATCTGTGCATATTGAGCTATTTTCCAACAATCGTTTTTATTTGATTTATATATAATCTATTAAATCGATTGGTTTGATTAACTGCACCCTTTGAATCCTTAACCACGCCACTCTACTTCCAGTCAGTGTTACAAGGAGGACGGGACCTCTAAGAACCCAGACTGCCCAGTGTGCAGCAAGTCTCTGAATAAGCTGGCACAACCTCTGCCCATGGCCCACTGTGCCAACTCCAGACTGGTGTGTAAGATCTCTGGGGAGGTCATGAACGAGAACAACCCCCCCATGATGCTGCCCAACGGATACGTCTACGGCTACAATGTGAGTCTTTACAGTGGAAGCTTCTGTGGTTCTTCTGACAATAACTGTTAGTGGTCAAGTAAATCAATCCTTACATTTGTAGCCAAAATGTGAGCGTGCAGGCAAATCATGAATTTTGTTGTTTTATTTTTTTAGTGATGGTGTACAATATGGAAACGTTTATGGCATGTGGTCAGGTGATTCTTCTGTCCCTATCGAGATAAAAGAATTCACTACTACTTTTAATAGCCCATGTGGGGAAATAAGCTTTTGGGGTATTCATAAACAAAACTTACGCATAAAATTAGAAAAGCTATATTTGGAACTGAAAATGTTAATACATACACTAGCGGGAGTTATGTAACCTTTCTTCCTTTCCAGTTTTATTTTAATACATCTATTCAAATGGACCCCCACTGTCCCATATCCACTGTATGCACAAGAAACGATATGTGCGTACATTTAAAATAGCTGAATGTTGCGGCAGTGTGCGCAACATTCAGTTGAGCACCTGCCCATCTGCTTTGTGATGAATAGTTCGCCCAAAAAAGACTTATTTTCTATCCGGTACAAACTCAATGAAGCCCTGAATTCAATTGTTTTTGTTTTTGTCGCATTCCTAAGCCAATAATTTGATGATCATCGGTCAGTTGGAGACCCTTTGAAACAAAAAAATGTCCATGAATTCAAGGCTTCATGGAGTGTGTAATTGAAATGTGTCATGGCCATAATGGGGAAATGGTTAAATATATACCAGGGGGACAAATATTTTGTTGTGTATTTTTTTTACCGTATCTATGTCAGAAGTCAAGTCTTGATTACTTCCTATCAAACGTCACCATGCATGTTTATACCAGCAGGTGTTTCATGACATCAACAGTCCACACATCAATCTTCCACACAGAACTGTAATTCTTTATTCTAGACACTAGATGGCGGTGTCGCATGTAGTGTGGACTGTAAACGGAGAAGGCTGCTGCCCATTACAAATGATCTCTTTTTAAAGCTAAACCATACCTAAAATATGTTTCTGAAAACATTTGTATTGAGACATGAGCAGTTCAGTAACAACAACTTGATTCAGCACTGCCTTTGTTTGATATTGACAAGTTTACTTTCACTTGCATTCTTATGCTGATGTTTTGAAATGTTCATTGATTTAGTGCTATATCACACATTTCATTCTGGCCTGTGACATTTGCATTGTGACTCATTTTGGGGTTTCCCATAGCTGGGTAAAAGATGTGCATCTTTCTGCACACTTCCAAATCCCAGTCCAATGAACAAAGCTTCACACCTCCAAACCATCCGGCTTGTAACTATTAGGAATTTTAGTCCACATGTCAGATATTTTACTTTACATATTTATTTTCATTACTTTAAAAATGTGGCCAAAGACAACTTTCTTTCTTTCTCTCCAGTCACTTCTATCCATCCGCCAAGATGACAAGGTGATCTGCCCCAGAACCAAAGAGGTTTTTAACTTCTCTCAGGCTGAGAAGGTGTACATCATGTGATGGGTCAGATAGCCCTCCGGCTGAGCATCAACACCATTAGATATTGCCCCTTGTTCGTCACCTGTGACCTGGTCTTGTCAAAAAGACGCCTGTGAATCTTCAATTCAATGGCCCTGCTCTCTGCCTTCTACCCACCGCCTCCCAAGGACATTAACCCATTTAGACCTGATACCACCAGATTCTACAAACCATGATAGTTTTCAGAAAAACCTACGTTTCTATATCAGTTGTTCTCAAACTATTTCATGTCATGGAGCCCCAGAATTATATGTAATTGGACCCCCATCTGAAAATATGTTGTTCCAGGGGCACCCCTAGAAGCAAAGATTTGAGTTAAAAACGTTCACTCTGAAAGAATATATATTCAAAGATATGAGCCACATTTTCAAGATTTTTGAAAAATAGCAGATCTACAAGCTCGTAGCTTGTAGATCTGTTATTTTTCAATAGCTAAAGTAGTTTAAATGCTTAAAACACAAAGGGGTTCCCGCCCTGAATAGGTTAATGAGCTGAAGTACCTAGACAGTAGACACCTACCAATCCCATTCCCTCCACACACTACATTTCTACTATACTGAAACTGGCCTCTTCCTCGCTCAATCTTTGTCTTAGCTGCAGATTGAAGGATGTATTTTCATCAGCAGACTGAAAGATGTATTACATCTTGCCCTGTCCATTGAAGCACATCACTGTTGGGCAGAAACCTTGGATGTCCAAAAACGGACTTTTCAGGAAATGGAGAAAAAGGAACCGTGTTCCAATCGATCCAATTCTTGTTCTTGTTTGGTTAAATATTTGTAAATGCCCATAGACATGTGTAAACACCTTACACCTGGATCCCATTTTGGGCATGGTATAGGCGAGAGGAAACAAATCTTAAATGGCAAAAGTAGCAGATCTATGAGCTGAAAAAATTACGACATTTTGAGATACAAGGTTTCTTCCCAAGAGCGACGATTTGTTTTAACCGGCATCGCCATGACTCTTCAGGCCCTCAATCTCTGAAGGCAAGCTACTACAGGAAAGGACTGAGGGGGCAAATTAAGCAAAGTAGAACTTTTGATTTCATTAACCCATTAATATCTGAGGCATGTCTTTTAAATCCTAACAGTTTTCTCAAAAACCTATGTTTCTATATCAGTGGAGCTCAAACATTTTCATGCCAAGGACCCCCTAAAATGTTATGTATTTGGCCATGGACCCCAACCTCAAAATATTTTGTTCCAGGGACACCCAGAAGCAAAGTTAAATGTTTGCATATATATATATATATATATATATAAAAAATAGCAGATCTACAAGCTCATATCACAACACAAAGTGACACACCAAGAGCTTGTATATCTGCTACTGTATATATTGTTTCTAACGTGACACTCTCGTATAGCTAAAATCTGAAATGACATGTATGCTTTCCCAGTTTTAATTGGTTAAAACAAAGCATTGACGCTACTTTGACCCTTTTTTATTTTAACCAACAGAGTACATTCCATTCATTGACTAAAATAAATAACTAAATTTGGGGTTGGACAATTTTGTCTTGTATTTGTCAAAACCCTTGGCTGACTGGTCTCATGGTGGCATCTCATTGTACGATGCACTACCCTGTTGACTTCCTTTGTTGTGTAGCCATCTTGTGTGTTATTTTGGGGGGAGGGTGGGGTTTGGGGAATTGACCCTGAAACTGGTGGCCATTTTGCGTTGTGTCCTCTCTGGCTAAAGCCAGGTAGAGTGCTGAAGGCTCCCCTTTTAATGTAAATACTAGAAAATAATCGTCAAAAGTTGACGTGTTGAGACGACAAGGACAAACCTTCCAAGGACATTCCTCTGAACTGAACAAGTCTTGATGTTTTGTGACCTAAGACCCAGTTTAAAATATCCTGAAGTTAATAACAAAGTATTCAGTTCTCTTCTTGAGGGAAATTGTTAGGTTTGCTGACGAACTTGGTAATGTCTGAACAGTGTACTTAGTACCATAACAAAGATGCTTACGCAATATAATAGACTACCATCTCTGATGTTTTTTTTTTAAAGAACAAGTGGTCTTCCTTGGTTGTGTGTGTGAGGTTTGACTTTGTTATTTCTCTCCCTCAACCAACAGAAAAGAGTGGGTTCATTTAGTGAACTTTTGATATTTATTCAGTTTAAAAATCTGACTGAGTTGTTGAAGTCAGTCCCACATTACCTGTCTTTTAATTTCATACATATTTTTTCAACAATGAACATGACAATAAAGAGAAGGATTGTGGTCAGTTGTTTCCTGTATTTTGTACTTGTTGCTTATACTTAAGGCAGCTTTGTCACAAGCTACATGGTTTAATCATTAAGGGCACTAACAACAGCTATTCAATCCCTTCTTGGTTCCAGTCCTTACACACTGTCCTTACACACTATCATTTTAATATCCAGCAAAATGCAATGGAGGGCTGCTTGTCTATTTACCATTTGATATGGCTATTTTGACCATATTAATTACATAAATACAATGGTGTATACTCTTTTGGGCTTAGGGGGAATGTATGGGATAGGGATATAGCCAGAGTTCTTTTTTAAAGGTTTTCAGGGGACAAAAACGTGTTTGCGTGCGGACAACCCTCCCGCTCAAATGCAAATAAACATCTGCCTTATTAAAAAATACCAGAAAAGATGGGCATGTATATTATAGTTCAGATTATACATTTTTAAATGTTTATTTACACCTAGTGGAATTGAAAAATGCACAGGTCAGTTGTGAACTTGTGTCACTGTCCCTTGGCTTACATTTACAGTATATATTCAAAATATATCTATAATGGAGGTAATTGCATCCATTCTTTATCAGTATGTGTTTTTGGAACACCAACTGTGTTTCAAGTAGACTTACTGTTCATATAATGGGGTTTCGCTTTTAATCGGAAATATGTGTTGAAATGTGATCTCAGTGATTCTTTCTCTAGCCACTGGGCTGGCACTTTGTGCTGTGAATACCAGTCATCATTTACACATGCTCCAAGGGTGTGATCACGGGCCTGGCCTGTTGATTCATGCTGTTTTTAGTTGACATGGAAATGTGCTCAAGTGTTTTGCTTTTCACCAGAAACCACTGCTCCTCTTTGTGAAATGGTAGCACATATTGAACAGGTATCGCATGCAAATATGAAGTGATTAAAATACCAATCAATTCAAATTCACTTTCTTTTGAAAGTACCGGTATGCAACAACAAAAATGAGTGAATGATTGAATTTATTTGGTGATAACAGGAAAGAGCACATCAGCACTTCAATACATACAGCAGACAGACACCGATGATTAAAACACAACGCCCTAAGGCTTATTTCCATTGTGACCCTACATGGGCTTCACTGGAAGTGAAAAGCCCAAGAATGAGTGAAATATTAACAAATCATCAGTGTCTAGCCTTTTGCCTTTTTGTAATTTTTTTGTTAAATTCTCTGCATTTATTTCAGTTAAAAAATACAAAACAACAACTTTGTGCATAGTTTCTGACTGCAGACCTCAATATAAAATGTATAGTGGAAAATGTGTCACTTCTTAAATGTAACGCATGCACTGAACAGTTAGTAGCAGTGTCCAGCACCTGTTCAACTTCTCCTTGAGGCTGAAGAAGGTACCCCAGCTCTGCTATGGTTTATCTTATCTTATTGTAGAGATAGAGACATTTAAGTCCCTGCATTTCTTCTCTTCCCTGCTCATCACTTAACATATATTCAAAAAGGCACCTTCCTGAGAATTTAACTGGAGTGAATTAATTCACAAATAGAAATCCCTTTCTTAGACTTCATAACCAGATGCAAAGTATGTGACTTGCATCCTATCTGTAATGCTTATGTTTAGCTCCATATGAGTGATAAAAAATATGAAGGTTAGGTTACCCTTTTTCAGTAGACACAAAGCTATAATGCTAACACACATCTGTCCCAAGTGAAGACCTTGCATAGCATTTGTATACAAATCAATCGGCACAGTAGAGGTTGGTGGTATACAGCCATTGTCCCATGGGCCAGAATCGCCAGATGTAGTCACAGTCACACGGACTCATGTTGATAGCTAGTATAACAATTCCACAGTTTCAGACCCACCACCCCCTTCAGTTATGCATTGAAACTTGTCTTAAATGCCAAACTGACATAGCATTAACTACATTTCATGTCAGGAGAATGAGAATGCAAGCTCACTTAATTTGGAAAGATAGGCCTATGTATGTATGTAACTAAGTTGGTTTAACCAGTCTAGACTAGAGCACTATTTTCTATGGGTCACAAGCAAAATGTCCCCTTTTTTATTTCAAAAGATTTAAAAGGGTAATAAAGTATTTAATAAAAAATACTTTACAGTTTGCAAAAAGTTAGGTACAGTTACACAATGCTAATGGTGACATTTTATCATATATGCACCCTGTTGACATCATTTTGTTGTGTGGCCATCTTATGTGTCATTTTGGGGGGTGGGTGGGATATGAGGAATTGCACCTGACTGTAAACAGGGAGGGACTCATGGTGAAGAGTGCTGAATACTCCACTTTTAATGTAGGCTAAATGCTAGAAAATAAGTTAGTTCCCGACCGTTTTTGATTGATAGATTGAAGTATTTATTAACGGTTTGCAGAATTACAGTACATTTGAAGGACGACAACTTGTTTACAATAGGGTCCACCATTTTCAATTAATCAGAATGTACAAATATACACTTCTATATAACCAAAAACAGGAAATTGTCATAAAAGGAGGTAAAAAAAAACATACAGAGGGGAAAAGGGGTGGGGGATTCAGATTTTATGGGGCCAGTTTTAAATTGCGGTTGTCCGTAGGTGCCTTTTGAGGGCGGTTTTGAAGGAGTGAAGGGATTCACATGTCTTATTGACTGTTGGTAGTCCTTTGTTTGTGCCGAATCAGGGTTGTAAATAGTTTGTTGAACTCCCTGCCTCTGGCGTGTTGAGACGACAAGGACAATTCAATTCAAGGAGATTGCTCGGTAAACTGAACAAGTCTTGATATTTAATGACCTATGACCCAGCTTAAAATATTCTGAAATGAATAGAGTATTCAGTGGACTTGTTCTCTTCTCAGGGGAAATTATTATGGCTGAACAGTGCACTTAGTACCACAACAAAGATGCTTACACAATGTAATAGATTACCATCTCTGATGATTTTGTTTTCTATTGTGTGGCTCTGCAGTAGTGTCTGTCTGTCTGTCTGTCTGTCTGTCTGTCTGTCTGTCTGTCTGTCTGTCTATTTATATTTAACTGAAAAAGGAATAATGGATAATCTAAGTCAATGGGGCTCTAATCAGGCTGAAACCTTGCCCATATTTGGGGTATGTGTCATAGATACATACAGTCAGACAACTGACATGTAGAGGCTGGCCACATGAAGTCCAAGATCCACATACATTGTATCCATGCCATTCCCATGTGGTTCCTGAGATGGTGCACTTGATAAGATTATTTAAGAACAAGTCATTGTGGACCGCCTTTGTTGTGTGTGAGTAAAAACTGGGTTAATTTAGTGAACTATTGATATTTATTCAGTTTAACAATACAGTCCGACGTCAGTCCAACATTTTTTTCTAACAATGAACATGGCAATGGCAACCTTGTCACTGGCCGTCCCCTGCAGGGTTCAGTCATTATGCGAATTAGAAACCTGCAGACTACAGTCAGCAAGCACAATGGCTGCTATACATTTCCCCCATGGTTCCAATTCTTACACACCTTACTGCCACTGACTCTGTTATTTAATCAGTCAACATTGTCATGTGCTCCAGGGGATGCGATCCCGATTATTTGACATGGAAATGTTTCCAAGTGTCACCAGAAACCACTGTTCTTCTTTGTTACAGGTATCACATGCAAATATGAAGTGTGAACCTTAATCAACAAACTCAAGTCCTTTGAAAGAATGCTAATCTCTAATTGGAAAAACTACCCTACAGCAAATAGTCCTTGGTAGAGCATATGCCGATACCTATGTCATCTATTTTCACCTAACCCTACTTTTTTGTTTGTTTCAAAATGTATACAATAATTCGTTTATTTTATGAAGAAAAAAACATTTTGAAAAATATATATATTTTTAAATGTAGGAAAAGTAAATGGGATTTTTACTCTAATTGTGACCCATACAAATTGGTCTGTGTCCCACAAATGGGTCCCGGCCCACAGTGTTTTAGACAAATGTCAATTTAACAAGTACAATTTTCTTGTGGTATACACATTTTTGTGTGTCATATAGGCTTCACATTTAACAAATCCTATGATAAACAAACAATATGGCCTCATGTCGACTCTAGACTGTTAGTGGATGATGTTTGGCTGCAGTATTTATTTTGGGAAAAATGTGTCCCGCTTCATAAACTTAACCTTGGTGTGCAAAACCATATCCACTGTAGCACTTTAGATTGGAGACATTGTATGCTCTTATCTTACCTTCTTAAATTCCCTCCACATCACATCACAGACATTGAAAAATATATTTTTGATAAGCACACTTTATTGATTTTTTAAGTCACAAATAGTATGTCATGAAATAAAGTTCCAACAAATATTTTTGTAACCACTGTCCACTACTTCATAACCAGGTGCGCATTTGTAACTTTCATCCAATCTGTGGGTTATTTTAGTTGCATAAAGGAGTGGTGATGATGAAGAAAGATGAAGGTTACCCTTTGTCAATTGCCTTGATACCAATGCCCTCTTCCAGGCACACAATTCTACATATCAAATGCTAAAACACATCTGTCCCAGGTGAGGACCTTGCATGATATAGTACCATTCATATACAAATTAGCCAGCACAGTAGGAGTTGGTAAAACCATTGTCCCATGGGCCAGATGCTGTCTCGCAGGTTCTGACGTGTAAGCTATACTATCATAAACAAGAATGCCACAGTTTCAGAACCCCCCCCCCCCCTTCCCACCACAACTACCCCCGACAAAAGTAGGCCAGTCTCGTCTTGAAGGACAGAACCTTTCATGTAAATGCATGGGGTTCCCAACATTTTCTGAGCACTGAACCCCATCTGTCTCAAAGGTTCAACTGAAGCACCCCGTATGATTTTTTTTTACACATTAGGAATAAATGTTTCAATTTCAAAGAAGATGATCTACCCATGGAGTGAACAATTATTACTATTTTCACTATTTGAAAAAAATAAATAAAATTAAGAACAATTCCTAATAAGATTGGGCATAAGGGATAAGGTACCTCACAAATGTATTAAAGCAGCACTATGTAACCTTATTAAAATGTTAAACTTATCTTATGCAATTATGTTGTCTCCCTGCTATAGAGACATTTAGTAGATCATATCAAAGGTCATGGCTCACCTACGTAGACAAAGGATCTGCCAGGAATTTTGACCTATTGGTCAAGACTCAAGCAGGCAGGCTCTCAATGGTAAACATGTCAGCAGACTCAGCATAGGAAACCGGGTTCAAATCCGGCATAGAAGAGGAAAGTTACATATAAACTAGTGCAGCTTTAACTAAACTGTGTCAGGAAAATAGAACGAAATATAAATCTCATTGTTTGTAGTCGTCGGTAGCATAAATGTTAGTACAGACATTTTGCCACACAGGTACCTGTGTTGGGTACCTGTGTGGCATATGTTTAGTTTAGTTGTAAGGTGTATATGTCCTGCTGCCTGACTGTGTGTGAGTTATATTTAGATAATACATCTAAAACAATATAACTGTAGTGTACAGTAACTGTAGTGTATAGTTACACACACACACACACACACACACACACACACACACACACACACACACACACACACACACACACACACACACACACACACACACACACACACACACACACACACACACACACACACACGAAAAGAGTACTATGAAGGACTGAAGTCTGTCTACAACGCATGGGGAATCAGAGACACTGTCCGATACACAGCAAAGTTTAATGTGAAAGTTCATGTGAGGCTGATCCATCCATAAGAATTTATGTATATCCACAAATACGGGAAATGCACAAAGGCACAAACATTACGGGTGCAGTTATGTTACAATCACAAATTGATGGCACATGTGTAAAGTAAAGTAGGCATATACATGATTAGAACATTCCTATCCAGTCATTTTGGGGCATAAACAAGAAGTTAAATCTCATTGTTTGTAGTCGTCGGTAGCATAAATGTTAGTACAGACATTTTGCCACACAGGTACCTGTGTGGGATATGTTTAGTTTAGTTGTAAGGTGTATATGTCCTGCTGCCTGACTGTGTGTGAGTTATATTTAGATAATACATCTAAAACAATATAACTGTAGTGTACAGTAACTGTAGTGTATAGTTACACACACACACACACACACACACACACACACACACACACACACACACACACACACACACACACACACACACACACACACACACACACACACACACACACGAAAAGAGTACTATGAAGGACTGAAGTCTGTCTACAACGCATGGGGAATCAGAGACACTGTCCGATACACAGCAAAGTTTAATGTGAAAGTTCATGTGAGGCTGATCCATCCATAAGAATTTATGTATATCCACAAATACGGGAAATGCACAAAGGCACAAACATTACGGGTGCAGTTATGTTACAATCACAAATTGATGGCACATGTGTAAAGTAAAGTAGGCATATACATGATTAGAACATTCCTATCCAGTCATTTTGGGGCATAAACAAGAAGTTAAATCTCATTGTTTGTAGTCGTCGGTAGCATAAATGTTAGTACAGACATTTTGCCACACAGGTACCTGTGTGGGATATGTTTAGTTTAGTTGTAAGGTGTATATGTCCTGCTGCCTGACTGTGTGTGAGTTATATTTAGATAATACATCTAAAACAATATAACTGTAGTGTACAGAGTACACACACACACACACACACACACACACACACACACACACACACACACACACACACACACACACACACACACACACACACACACACACACACACACACACACACACACACACGAAAAGAGTGCTATGAAGGACTGAAGTCTGTCTACAACGCATGAGGAATCAGAGACACTGTCCGATACACAGCAAAGTTTAATGTGAAAGTTCATGTGAGGCTGATCCATCCATAAGAATTGATGTATATCCACAAACTCCACACAAATACGGGAATTGCACAAGGGCACAAACATTACGGGTGCAGTTATGTTTCAATCACAAATTTATGGCACATGTGTAAAGTAAAGTAGGCCTATACATGATTAGAACATTCCTATCCAGTCATTTTGGGGCATAATAAACAAGAAGTTGAAGGATAAAATTAAGTCTGATAATGATTTAGGCCTACTGTGCATGTTCACAAACTTCACATCATATACATTAGGCCTGCTTTTTAATATTAAATAATTAAAAAAGCATCATTGTTATTATTATTATTAGTTTTACATTTTGTACAAAATAGCCAATTTTATATTGAGGCGCATGTCCCTAGACTAGTGCCCACCTGTAACTGTATTGGCTATTTCTATTTAGCCTACTACACTATTGTTTTTCTTTATTTTTGTTGTCAACAATGTTGAAAACTAAAACCAAAACAATTCCATTCCATTTCGAATGGAATGAAATAAAATCAGGAGTGTTGAAAATGCTTGATGGTTTTCCAAAATCACTTATCTTATACATATACTGTAATGCATGTGCTTAACTTATATACGTTATCCATAATGTATGGTGATCTGGCATTTTCGCCGCGCGGTACCGTCATATGACGAAGCATATCAACCAGGCCTTTATTCTGCGCCATGTGGCTCTGTTCTGCGCAAAAGGAAGAGGCGGTGACGTTTTTAATCTATTCTGACGTCACAAGACAGCGTTTGTATAAATAAAGGCCGCTCTCCTCCCCCACCACCTTCAAGCTTAGCACACTCTTGCTTACGGTTGTTCTGCGGTCAACAAGTCTTTAGCTAAAACCGAAAATGGCTGACCAACTTTGTAAACTTTTTGTCGGTGGACTTAACGTCGATACCGACGACGATGGCCTCCGAAAGCATTTCGAGCAGTTCGGCACACTCGTTGACTGCGTCGTCGTGGTGAACAAGCAGCTGCAGCGGTCTCGTTGTTTCGGCTTTGTAACCTACTCGACGGCCGAGGAGGCCGACGCCGCAATGGCGGCTAGGCCACATGTCGTCGACGGCACCACGGTCGAGCTGAAGAGAGCCGTGGCGAGGGAAGAGGCCAACAAGCCCGAGGCCATCGCCAAAGTTAAGAAAATATTCGTCGGGGGGCTTAAAGACGACATCGAGGAAGACCACCTAATCGAATATTTCGGTCAGTTTGGCGAAATCGAGAAGGCCGAGGTGATCTCAGAGAAGGAGACCAACAGGAAGAGGGGATTCGGCTTTGTCTATTTCACGGATAACGACTCTGCGGACAAGGCGGTCGTCATGAAGTTCCACAACGTCAATGGACACAAGGTCGAGGTGAAGAAAGCCCTCACCCGGCAAGAGATGCAGGCTTCGCAAGGCGGCCGCGGCGGGATGATGAGGGGAGGAAGAGGAGGGGGGATGAGAGGCATGAGAGGAAATCAAAATGGCTTCGGCGGTAGCAGAGGAGGCTACAACAGCTACGGGGGTGGTGATGGCGGCTATGGCGGAGGCTACGGAGGTGGATATGGCGGCGGCGGTGGCGGATATGGAGCCAGCGCTGGCGGCTATGGAGGCGGCTATGGCGGAGGCTATGCAGGTGGTTATGGAGACCAGATGGGCGGCTATGGCGGCGGAAACGGCTACAATGACTTTGGTGGCGGCTATGCTCAGCAGCCCTCAGGCTACGGCCCCATGAAGAGCGCTGCTCCCAGTGGCGGCTACGGCGCTCAGCGCAGCGCGGCCCCATACACCCGAGGCGGCGGCGGTGGCGGCGGCGGCTATCAGCAGAGAGGAGGGGGCTATAGTGGCGGCTACTAGACCACCTCCTTCGCCCTCCGCAACGACAGACTGTTCGCGAAGAAAACCTCCACAAACTCCTCCGCCATACCTCCAGATTTGGACGAAAGTAAAAAATAATTAAATGATGGGGCGTCTGCCGTAATGTCCAACCACGGCAGAACTATCGGACACTGTGACCCCCTCCCTAATCAAAACGGAAGACCTCAAAACCCCCAAACAGGTAGGAAGATCCCTTCCCAGAAAACCTGATTTGCACGAGCAGCTGTTGCCGTACTCCTAGGACACATTGATTCGATTATTACGAATTTCAGACTCAGAGTATTCCTTTATGTTCCCATGTATAGCTGTCGGGCCTGTAGCTGTCGTTTATACATTTGGTATCTGCTTTTTGCGTACATTTTTTGGAACCTTTAGTCAATGTAGGACTGTTTTGTTGAAAATATTCTATATATGATTCATTTCATTTTAAGCAAATGGTTTATTCGTTTATTTTCATTCTAAAATTTAGTGTGTTTCCAATGTATGGGGGTGAGGGCGCATGTGATATGGTTTGCTTTTTTTTCCTTTTTTTTTTAGTTATGTATTTGGTAACACATTTGTGTAACTACTGCTTAGTGCTTGTAGCTCTTAGCTCATTTAGTAACGGCGGGAAAAATGGTGCTGCAGTATCCAGGCAGCGTCCCTGTTCTTATCCAACCATGTTGTGTATAAAAGTCAACGTCAGTAATTTCCCATCGCACATACACATAGTGTCCCAGTTTATCACCATCCTTCCTAAATATTGTTCCTTTTCCATTCACTTGCAGCAATATCTCATGTATATTGTATTTTGGTTGAATTTTGGTATGCATATTATTAATGTATGTTCATTTTAAATAAAAAGTTAAACAAACTTAGCTTAGTTATTATTACTCATTTAACCAGGTTGCCTTAAGTTCCACTCCACAGGTTATAGAAGTGATTATGACTTCCATCTCGTTGCACATTAGTTACATGGCATCTGTCCCTCTGTTTAAGCGTACTCCCAGGTTGGTGAAATGGTTAAACGGTTGTAGTCTACCCACAGCCAATGCATGTTGGCTTTGTAGGGTTTGCCTTGTATACATTTATATAAAAAAAATTCTGGTTATTTCATCTAACCCTTGACTTTTGAATATCACTGAATTTAATATATTGTGGACATGGGGGCGTTGATGTTCATCTCTTGATTATTCCTATATTTAGGTGTTCTTACTCGTATCCCACTATCCCAGCAAAAATAGCTGTAGCAGTTTTTTATAGGCTACATCAGGACCCTGTTGATTACCTGGGGTCGATTGTGATAGGACTCTGAAATATCTCTTTAGGATATCTTCATCCAGCAACCTAGGTATGTAAATCAACCTGTCTTCACTATGTGTTGGTCAACCATGTATGGAATTTGCCTTTTTGAGATGGTGTGCAAATGCACCATTTTCTTAATATAACTTTTACTCATAGTTTTTTACTTAATTATGCGTCTTATTGATTATTTAATGGAACGGGCGGGGTCTGCTCAATTCGGTCCTATATCCAGATTAAATGGGTGGAAGGGGACCCAAGTTTTGTTCCTCATTTACTGAAGTAATGGAACGATATTGGTGTCTCCTGAGGAAATCGTCCCGTGTCTTGGTTCTCATTTTACCTCTTTTGTCTCTCCAGGTTGCTATGGTAACCTGGGTTCCAGGGCATCACCCCAATAATGGAATTGGGTGTGTCTCCATGCCAACCAGGGACCAGAGAGGTGGCTGTTCCTTTTTCCTACAGGTGATCCCAGAAAGGATTTGGTCCATTTACAGTGTCGTTCCAATGCAAGCGCAGTCATCAATTCAGTTGATGAAATCTTTTATGCTTTTTTATCCTTTATTAAAATTAAATTGTGTCATATTTCAATTTGTATGCAAATTGGAAAAAGTTCAAATCAGAATCCCTGGCAATTGCTGTTTTAAGCATATTGCTTTATTCACTGTTTTTACCTGTAGAAGTATCACTTTTAGAAATGTTGAGATTGATGATGACCACACTTTCGTTTTCCTTGTACCTGTATGAGTAGTGCCAAATGAGCCTTCTGGATTCAATAAATATGTATACTTTGTTCAAGTAGTTCCAATGGTACTCCAAAAGTTACTGGTATGAAAGCAAAGATGTAACTCATCTTGACAGAATATGTATTTGACCCATTTTGACCTGAGGCTGAATCTACAAATGTCTAAATCACGACAGTTTTCTGAAAAACCTATGTTTCTATGTCGGTGGTTCTCAAACTATTTTATGTCAAGGACCCCAAAAATTATATGTACTTGGCTGCTGACCCCCCCCCCCCCCCCCCCATCTGAAAATATGTAGTTCCAGGGACCCACCCCAGAAGAAAAGATTTTAAATATTCAAAGATTTTTGCCACATTTTCCAAAAATGGCAGATCTACAAGCTCATAGCACGGCACTCGGTGCCAAGCTATGAGCTTGTAGATGTGCTATTTTTCAATAGCTAAAGTATAACGTAATCCTTAGAACACCAAGGGGTTCCCGTCATTAATGGGTTAAGATTAGAGATGTGTTCTGAGCTTGCCTTGTAGATTGGCTATTTTTGGCAACATGGTACTTTCAGTGTCGAAATTCCATTATTTATGAAATCTACAATAGAGTATATGGATTTAGCAATATAATTTGAATATGCATTAGCAACCTATCATTTAATGAAACCGATTAAAGGTCCTGGACACTAAATGCATGTCTTATTACCGTTAGTTTAATATGGCTGATTATGCCTCTTCTCACTCAGGGCAGGCCTGTGGGCATGTACAGTTGTACACTCGGGTTTGACAACTCCCTCACATTGTTTAACCCATTTAGACCTGAGGACAATCCTACAAATGTCTTCTAAATCCTCAGTTTTCTGAAAAACCCTATGTTTCTATGTCAGTGGTGATCAACCTATTTCATGTCAAGGACCCCAAAAATTAAATCTATTTGGCCTCCGACCCCCATCTGAAAATATGTTGTTCCAGGGACCCCCCAGAAGCTAATATTTGAGTTCAAATTGTTCGCTCTGAAATAATATAAATTCAAAGATTTGCGCCACAGTTTTACGATTTTTTTTTCAAAACAAGCTCGTAGCGCTGCACTCTGCCGCACTACGAGCTTGTAGATCTGCTATTTTCCAATAGCTAAAGTATAACATGCTTATAAAACACCAAAAGGGGTTCCCGCCCAAAATGGGTTAAGTTGAAATTACCTACTCGGCTAATAACAAAAGGTATTCATGTGGTCTGGGACCTCTGAGGGAGTCCTCTGTAAAGCCTGTCAAATTTCAAATTGTTCGCTCTGAAATAATATAAATTCAAAGATTTGCGCCACAGTTTTACGATTTTTTTTTCAAAACAAGCTCGTAGCGCTGCACTCTGCCGCACTACGAGCTTGTAGATCTGCTATTTTCCAATAGCTAAAGTATAACATGCTTATAAAACACCAAAAGGGGTTCCCGCCCAAAATGGGTTAAGTTGAAATTACCTACTCGGCTAATAACAAAAGGTATTCATGTGGTCTGGGACCTCTGAGGGAGTCCTCTGTAAAGCCTGTCAAATTTCAAATTGTTAGCTCTGAAATAATATAAATTCAAAGATTTGCGCCACAGTTTTACGATTTTTTTTTCAAAACAAGCTCGTAGCGCTGCACTCTGCCGCACTACGAGCTTGTAGATCTGCTATTTTCCAATAGCTAAAGTATAACATGCTTATAAAACACCAAAAGGGGTTCCCGCCCAAAATGGGTTAAGTTGAAATTACCTACTCGGCTAATAACAAAAGGTATTCATGTGGTCTGGGACCTCTGAGGGAGTCCTCTGTAAAGCCTGTCAAATTTCAAAGTGTAAACAAAAAAAATACATTTAAAGAATGTAAATCTATGAAGCCATCAAAGATGCACCCCCCCCCCCACCCCCTTTAAAGCTAATTTGAAATGCAAGGCTTTCTCATAGGGGGGTCCCCGCTTTGCCTCGCCTCTCTCAGCTAAGGCGTCCTTGACCTGAAAACATTGAAAACCACTCGCTGACTAATCCATGGGTTTTCAAATGGTTTTCAATTATCAACATCGGCCATCATCTTCAGTTTAAAAGTGCTTTATGAATCACAAAGTGGTTCATACAACCAACGAAATGTAGCCTAGTTATTAACAGCTTGAACAAAAGCCAGATGTAGGCCTATTTGACAGTGCACTGTGCAGAAACACAATTGCTTGATGCATAACGAGCATCACAGCTGAATACAGACACACTCACACACCTTCCCTCTGAGAGTCCTTTCTCCAAAAGCCCTCGAATATGATTAAAGATTATTGTGATTGTGGTATCACATGCTCAATTCATTTTCCATATCTTTGATTTGCGGGACTGTAGTGCTATTTTAGGACTGTCCCGGGACAGGTGGTCAGCCCACCAGACAAAATAGTGGTGGTCCCCAGGTTGCTCTTAGTCAGAATGGTGGTTCCTGGGTCAAAATCAGTTGAAAACCCCATATCCAGGTCTAACAGTGTTCAGGGCCTTTAAGAAAATGTCTCATGAAATCAAGATGATGGCAATTATTGCTCACAATTTGGTGTGAATTTGGACTGGAACTAAAAGCTGTGAACATGTGCCATTGATGTAATGAAATTTAAGATCTATCGTATGTTGGATGAACACACTGAGCCACACTCAATTTGTAATACAAATAATTACCTGGTTCATGATAGATGTTTACATTTGCAGGTTATATACATGGCAGCGAAATGAATTGTACTGTTCTCTTTACCTCTTTTGTAGGATAGAAGTGCTTGACTGTTTCTGACCATCCCATAATATGGAGAAAGGAGCCTTGTCAAATGTACAACTTGTACAAAATAACTTATTTTTTTATTTGAATCTAAAATAAATATATTTAAACAATTGTTCTGATGTATTTCTGTATTTAGGTCTAAAAGCATGCCAATATGTATTTATCTTGGTTTCCAATTGTACAGTGTAGTAGGTGAATGAATGGCCTACATTATGTTAGTCATGTTGATTGTGATTTATATGGTCAGAATACTTTTTAAAAGCATAAAGTAGATTGATATGTTTAAAGGACCAGTTTGGTTGTGATGTTCTATGCACTCTTTGAACAGTAGAGCATTATTTCATCTTCCAATAGAGGGAAGTTATATTTTTGTGCCCACAATATTTAATGTATAGAGCCACTTGGGTTGGACAAACACATTAAATGTTTTAAGCTTATGGGGTCTGCTTGGATCAACAAATTTGATCTTGACTCAGCATTCGTCATAGAGCCTACAATATCACAGGTTTAGTGTAAGGAAAATGGGTGATTGTTTTGGTACGAGCACCATTAGTTTTATATTTGAAAAGTGGGAAAGAAAGAAAATCAGGATGAGGCAGTTAAAATAGATCAAAAACCGTAGCTGGCTGCAGATTCTTGAAGATACAATGAAAAAGGTAATATCTGCACTCTTGAGTATAGTTTATGAACTTTGTATTTACAGCAGTGGTCTACCTAGAGAATAAAGAAATAACAGTTAAAATAGATACAATATTTATATAAAGTAAGATGCATGGTTTAGTAGAGTTTTGGTTTTGCAGGGCTGTGCTTTTAGCAACCATGGGATTCAAAGTATAATTTTATTTGAGCTGCTTAAATTAAAACAAACCACCGAAAATTGCAGATCTACAAGCCCGATGCTTTGCATCCGCGACGCATTCTGAGCTTGTAAATCGGCTTTCTCCTAAGGTGGTAGACGTCAGTGTGGGTGGGCGGAGACACTCGAGTCCACCAATCGGCGTCAAGTACGTAGCACAACGCACGGCGCGGCTCAGGACGCTCCGCCCTACGTCGTTCCATTGAAGAAGGAGACGATTTGAGTTTTCAGATCCCACTTTCAATTCAGACGCAATCATGACGAATCAACTTTGCAAGCTTTTTGTCGGTGGATTGAACATAGAGACCACGGACGATGGCCTCCGAAAGCATTTCGAGCAGTTTGGTCAGCTAACCGACTGCGTGGTGGTGCTGAACCAGCAGCTTCAGCGGTCCCGCTGTTTCGGCTTCGTAACCTACTCCAGCACCGACGAGGCCGACGCAGCAATGGCCGCTAGGCCACATGTCGTAGATGGCAACACCGTGGAGGTGAAGAGGGCCGTATCTCGAGAAGACGCCAACAAACCAGAAGCGCTCGCCAAAGTGAAGAAGATTTTCATCGGCGGGTTAAAAGACGATATCTGCGAGGAACACCTCCAAGATTACTTCGCGCAGTACGGCATGATCGAGAAGGTCGAAGTGATCTCCGACAAAGAGACCGGTAGGAAGCGAGGCTTCGGCTTTGTCTACTTCGAAGACACCGACTCCGCCGACAAGGCCGTGGTGATGAAGTTCCACAACATCAACGAACACAAGGTGGAGGTGAAGAAAGCCCTGTCCAAGCAGGAGATGCAAGCGTCCGGCGGCGGCAGAGGAAGAGGAGGGCGAGGAGGAGGAAGAGGGATGGCGTACAACGGCTATGGCGGCGGAAGAGGCGGCGGCTACGGAGGCTATGGCGGTGGTTACAACGACGGAGGCTATGGTGGTGGCGGTTATGGTAACGGAGGGGGATACGGCCAGCAGGGAGGTTACGGGGGAGGCTACGGCCAGCAGATGGGGGGTGGATACGGGAATGGTTACAGTGACTTTGGCGGCGAGTATGGACAGCAGTCCTCCGGTTATGGTGCCATGAAGGGGGGTAGCTATTCAAACAGGAGCGCCGGCGCTGCTCCTTACGCCCCGAGGGGCGGAAGTGGAGGCGGTCGGGGTGGGTATGGTGGATATGGCGGCTATTAAAATGTCTTAGTATTGCAATGTTCATAGGGAAAATCTGAAACGAACCGAATTTCCACACAACCCACGCGCGGGTCGAGAGGCACCCGTTTTCTTTGTGTCTCTCAATGAGGGAGCAGTGCCCATCACCCACACCGAATGATATAAGAACTGCCCCTCCCCCCTGGACCCCATCTGCCACCATTCTGCAGAGAACAGCAACAGACATTGTGGACTTTAACTACCAAGAACTAAATTTTTTTTTGTTAAGTGTTGAGATGTAATTTATTCCACTGGGGAAATTGCTTTCTGTTTTGAGGGATGTGTAAATCTTGTCACTGCTTAAAAAACCTTAGAATGGAAGCTGTTTGTCTTACAAACCAGCCAGATACGTTTATTTTTTTGGCATCCTGAACTCAGGGTATCAGTGTGGCAGTGTAGCTTGAGTCTTGAAAAGTCACTTTTCATGCCGTTTTTGTTCTGTAAATTGACATGATGGATGATGCCCTTTTGTTTATTTTCTTATGTTGCATTTTGGAGAATGTTTGAAAATCATGTGTTCAGTTTTACCCCCTATGTTTTACTGTTCTTGCTTTCATTAAAATTTTTAATGTTTTTTAAAGCCCATGAACTCTACTTGTACTTAATTCCAGATTTCCAGTGGTACTTCGTCTGTTTAGCTTGCTAAACCAGTTTTTTTTGGCGGGTTTTGTGGTAGCCTATATGCAAAAGGTATAATGGAGGTGGTTGAAAGGTAAAGGGACTTAAGGTAGCCTGAAGGCGTGGATCCCTGGCTTAGGCTGTGTTGCAATAATCATGACCTGATTTTACTTATCAAGATGTAGCCTACTATTAAAGATCACAGTTAACCACCAGGTGGGAGTATTCAACAGTTGATCCCCATTCATCGGCCATTTTACTAAACTCAACCACAATTTTGACATTTGTGCCGGGGACTGAAATCAATTACAAAAGTGTTACCAGCACGCAGCACCCCCATTTATTTAGGCAGTTTTATATACAATTTTATTTTGAGAACTATGCGTTCCATTATCTCTGCAACTTTTCAGGAATATAAATCATGCAGTTTCTATTAGCTTCGATTTCTCCATCGATGTCCCTGAACTGCCGACAGAGGGGAGGGGGGGATTGGCATTTTATCATGAACATTAGGACCAAAATGGTAGGTTGAAAAGTGAAGTTGTCCTTAAGATCAACCGCAGGATTTTGGGTTATATCGTGGGTGTCCTGTGGGTGTCTGCCTGCAACTCGCTCACCGGTCGGGTGCTTAGAGTATGTGTATGTGTGTGTGTGTGTGTGTGTATATATATATACTCTTAAGGTCGGGTGCCAGATGTGACTATTGTATGCAGTTTTAACCTTAATCTCCTCATACCTCGGCGCTGTGATCAAATAACTCTTAATACATTCTTTATAGTGTTGGCTTAGCTCTGGTCCATAGCTCTAATACCTAATAAAGTCATTAGAGCTCAGCTATGGTTCTGGACCAGATAGATATGATTGGGTGATCAGGGGTCATCAACTGATCAACATGTCCGTACACCGTGGCAAAGACTTGGTCTTAATTGTCCGCGGCATTTACTGAATGTCACGTCTCAAGGTTTACGTCAAAATATGTATGACACTGATTTACTATACGAGTCTGGCATACTGGTCATCTAACGTTATTAACGTTACGTTAATGTCTCTCGATCCCCAGAATTACAGTGTTTCAATGGCATACATTACCGGGTTTCACTCGCTCAAAACCCGGTATTTATTTTTATATTAATCTGAAGATATAGCAAAATAAACTGCATTGCAGCAAATAGTAATTACTCTTAATTATGATTCTACTTTGTGAAGAATGTGGGCCGAAATAGACCAAACTCCTCGATGTCAATGTATCCAAGACGATTTGTAACTTTTTTCTTTTTTTCTTTCTGTGGAGGGCAGTAGCGCACAAGAGATCCGTGTAGTAGAATAGAAGGTAGTTAGACAACACCAGCAGAAACAGACCGGGCTGGATGCATCACCACCATTCTGTGTGTGGACATGGAGAGTGTATCGTTGGGGTGAGTTCTTGATAAGCAGCAGCAAGGATTACGTTACACTACTAGATTACTACAGCCTGTGATTCCACGTCCATGTGTGATTCATGCTGCTACTACAGCGGTCGGATCATGACTTTACTGTTGGACCAAGCAATCAGCTAAAACTGGAGCCCACCGATGGAGCCCACTACCACTAGCCTAACGTTAGCATTGTTGGCTATTGGCTAACTGTAAGTTGCTAAAACTAGGCGAGCTAATCATACACGTAGCTTGCGTGAGAGATAGAGCTCTCAGACTCTCGAAACGTGTTTGGTTCATTGTCAGGGCAAACTACTTTATAATCTGATCAGTGTTTTGTGATGATAACGAGTTGTGTTCTTGAAACAGTAAAGTTAGCCTGTTAGCGACGTTAAGGGGCAAACGTTAGCCAGCTGAGCAGCTCGTTACAACAAATCCCAAGACGGATATAAAATGAAACTGAACAACCACTATTACCAACCAATATTGTCTCACACAGGAGAGTTATGTTCGACAATAACGTGAATCAGATCAGGATTTATGACTTGATGGCAGGTGGCTGTCGATGACCCGTGGTGACAGCATCCTTCCCACCCCGAAGAGTGAGGAGAGAGGCGTTGTACTCATGAAGCTGAAGCATAATGCATATATACTGTGAGAATGATCTGAGAGTTGTTATTAGTCTAGAGGCATATTTTTCAGAGAACCGCGACGTTTTCTCTGAGTTAACAAATTTAAAATCCTGACGAAGTTGACATGTCCAGTTGTGCATTGTCAAGGCTCCCAAGGCAAGGTTTGTCATGTCATTTGACTTATCAAAGTTACTTACACCCACTCATAACGTTCTGTTCTGGATTATGTATTTTGCAGCCACTTACACTAAAACTCTTCAGGCACAGGGACCTGAATACATTTTTAACAATTGCTTGTTATTTTTCAATCAAATTGTTTATCATTAATCTAGCCAGCCAGTCTCCCATGCTTCCCCTGTATTCCTCCTTCCTGTATTACTCTCAGATTGTTGTACATCTCAGTTGTCGTGGAAATTATTACTCTTTAGCCTATTTTAATTTACATCAGCATGCTTAAAATTCCTCGAATGGCCATTTATGATTATGGAGATAAATATTAGGTTCTTTATCACTCCACTTAGATTTCAAACCCAGGCTGAACACACTCGTCTATAAAAATATAAAAGTTCTTCTTGTTCTAATAGAAAAGCCACACAGTACACACATTGTCGCATCTTTTGTATGAGATATGGCACACAGTACTATCCATCAGTATTTTCTCCCCATCCATTTGTGGCTTGATTTCTTTTCACGTTAACCCAAGACCTCTAGTCCCCAAGACTTTGTTGTATTATCCTTTTTGCCTTAATGTCTGACTTTACCATGCAGAGATTAAAATAGGTTGCATTTTGCAAAACACAGTTTATAGTTAAGGGATGCAGTATACTCTACTGTTTTTTATTCTAGTTTATTTTGCTAGCTTTAGTTATAATAATCATTTCTTCTTCTGTTTTCTACATGAATATAACCACATTATAACCATATCAAATGTAA
This sequence comes from Electrona antarctica, assembly GCF_951216825.1. Classification (NCBI taxonomy): domain Eukaryota; kingdom Metazoa; phylum Chordata; class Actinopteri; order Myctophiformes; family Myctophidae; genus Electrona; species Electrona antarctica. Next base: position 44,833,424 of record NC_136806.1, on the reverse strand, counting down.
TGGGAGTTAAATGCTGCAATTTGTAAAAATGGCAAAATATGACTCCTAACATCGTTGAAGTGGGACTCATAAAATGTCCCTGGGACTCATCTAAAAGACCATCCCTGCATCCCGGGACTCATTACATTGAAAACTTATTTACATCACTGACCATGGGCTGTTTACATTCTGACTAATACAGTATTCAATCAAACCCCTACTCTATGTTTTGAACAAGGCCATGATCCAGCTGGAAGACTTATGATTTCACTGTGCCCTGCACAGATTCAAGGCACGGCGGTACCTATTTTCGTACGTGCCTTACCCCTTATCCCTGAATTTTACTAGTTTGAAAATCATAGTTCAAATAGCCGATCTACAAGCTCACAACGTGTCGATGTAGAGCAGCTATTTGCAGTATTTTAAAATGTTTTTAAAAATATAAAGTTTAGGGATAAGAGGCAAGGCACATGACATACGAGAATAAACCCTAAGTCAGCAGAGCAACCCTAAAACATACCTGAGTCTCCTCTAGGTTTCACAGTATGCATGGTATTATTTTCCCTCGAAAGCTTTGTTTTGTATTCTATAAACACAGAGTTGGTCTGATCTTAAAGGGATAGTTCAGATTTTTTTAACTTAAGTTGTATGAAATACTTGCCATTAATATAGTGGTTGCAACTGTATTAATTGATTGCCCGAGTCCCATGGTGGGAGTTCTGCTCTGGTTTTGGTCAATATTAAGTAGTTCCGGTCATTTTGTGGGGGGCACTGGGGCCACGCAGTAAAAGTAAATGAATCCACAAAACGAACGTAATTTGTATTGTTGACCTATTTCTAAAATATTAGCGCGACTTTCGTTCAACTTTGACCCCTCTATCACATGGAACTATTTTTTGGGCGTAGTGATATGGACACAAAAAACATAGTTCTGTGTGATAGAGGGGTAAAAAAAGAACGGAAGTTGCACTAATATTTTAGAAATAGGTCAACAATACAAATGACGTTAGTTTTGTGGATTCATTTACTTTTACTGCGTGGCCCCCAGTGCCCCCCACAAAATGACCGGAACTACTTGATATTTCACCAAAACCAGAGCAGAACTCCCACCACAGGACTCGGGCAATCAATTAATACAGTTGCAACCACTATATTAATGGCAAGTATTTCATACAACTTAAGTTCAAAAAATCTGAACTATCCCTTTAAAAGCTCTCATTTTGTTTCATAAGGGTAACAGGATAGAAGGGCACCTCAGTGTTAAAAAAAAGTTAAAAAAAAATGTCAGTAAAGAATACATGATTAGAACATTCTTAAACATTCGACAATTACAGTAAGTTCTAATATTTCTACAATCGCTACAACAACTGTATAATGTATATCCAGTAATTTGGGCACATAAACAATAATGCATCCATTGGTCGCATTTACTATGAAAACCTGCATCCCCTGTCCGTCCGTCCATCCCTCTGTTAGTTAGTTAGTCACCCACGCATCGATGTATGGTCACGCTTCGTGACATCACGTCTCCATATATGGTCATGCCTTGTGAAATCACGCCTGCATATATGAGTCGTGACATCATGGAGACCCTTAGATCTCCATATCTGCATGTATGGAGCCGGCCAGCAACTCTACATCTGACCTCAAACCCTAGAATCTAAGGGTTTGAGGTTCTGAGGTCAGGTTTGAGGACGGGTGGGGAAGATCTCCATATATGGAGCTGAGTCAGCTGACCTGTTCTGACATTCCATATGTTAATCTGACCTCATCAAACCCTGTACACTCAAGACACGCTCCATAATGGCCAGTACAGAATTAATTACATATGTTGACCTGACCCCCCATGCCAAAGCGCCAGCGGTCGCCCAGCAGTCTGCCGTCACCCAGGCGGACCTCGCGCTTCTAAACAGTCGCTGCTAAACATGTTAGACAAAATAATTTTATATTGAGGTGCCCAGATGACCTTAGTGGTCACCTATCCTCTATTCATTCAAAGAACATTCTCCCAGAAGGAATGTTGCTTTTCAATCCAGTTTTTGTGTCAGACAGCAGATAGTGCATTTAGAAAATGTTGTATCTTGAGCTTGAAGATTTCTGGGCCAATTTTCCTCTTGCGCACTTGCGTATTAGTTAGTTTGTATTGCTCAGTGTGCTATATCCTAATGCACCTCCATTCTCATGATGGACACTAACCACAAGGCCCCTGAGCTGGTTTGTGTTTGACCATGCTTGGCTATTATTACCTATTTCTAATTGCCAACACTCTGCAATGTGATACACCCAATGGCACAAAACAACAGATTACAATTATTTCTTACAATTTCTAAAAGGTACCAATAATTTTGTTATTTTAGAATGTCTTTGTAGAATAATCAATTTATTTTCACAATATTTTAGTTTTTTTCCGCTGCATACGAGATTGTATGGATTACAAAATATATTTTAATGTCAACATCTTTCAGACAAAATGTTGCTTTATTTTAATTAGTGCAAGGGTTGCAATGATTTGTATGCTATTCAAATTCTAAGCTCATTGTTTTCCCCAATGATCTAGACACTGCCTGTCCTGTCTGACCAGCCGCATGGCCACTGCAGGGTCACCGCGGCCAAACTCGACTACTGGGGATTCAGAGGAGGATGCTGTGGAAGGAGGGATGTACACTTTCAACCAGACACACACCAGAAAGGCATTCCAGCTCATGAATGACCTGAGGAGGTGTGTGTTGTGCATGCATGTGTTTGTACTAGTGGTCCCTGCAAGTATAGAATTTTAGAAATATATTGTCCCTCATTTCTCAACCTTTACTATGGTCATCTCAAAGTAACTGTTGGCATTTATCAATCAGGCCAGGTGAGGTTGTGGCCTCCTGGTGGCGCTATAATAGGCCAATGTGAAAAGGGTGGCATTTCTTTTTACGCCACGGCAATTGGATGATTTGAGTCATTTTGTTCCGAAAATTTGTTTTGCAAAAATCCACCTGTTGGTGGCGCTATAACAGGCCACTGTGAAAAGGGTGGAATGTATTCCTTAAATTGCACGCTGCGTTCATGATTTGAGGCTCTTTGTTCAAAACGGGCCAATCCTGCAAACTTTGAAATGTTAGCCAATTGGGATGGAATATGAAATATTGGACAGATCCATCTTGAGCACATGACTATAGAGATACTGTGTAACGATTTGCGGGATGTTTGGACAGAATCTGAAGGAATAATATTACGGACGGACAGAGTGCAAAACATACTCTCCCCATGCCTTCTGCTGGCGGAGACAATAGATATTAAATGTGAAAATATTCAGATCTAGATCTACTACACTACAGTATAACAGAGCATTAGGATTAAACATGGTAAAATGGCATTTACATAGTTGCCTAAAATGTTGATGTCCACACACATAGTATTGTATAGTTATACAAGCATGGTTATGTGTGTTTTTTTAGTGTCATCCTGTTTATTTTGATTGACTGAATATAAATAAGCCTTAGGCCCCATTTACACTGGCAGCTAAATCCAGCCTGAATCACATCTGTGCCCCATCCAGATCTGAATCTGATTTGTTTAAATAAGTCTAAACCCAAACAAGTCACATGGAATCCGATTTTTTACGAATGCGACTTGAGCCACACCCAAAAAACAACGGATTTGGCTGGATTTGACTGCAGTGTAAATAGGGCCTTACTGTCTCATTCATTCTCCTTTTATTCTTTTCCAGCTCTCTTCTATCCATTTTGATTCTTTCTCTTCTCCATTGTTCTCACTGTTACTGTTTTTTGTTCTTTCCTCCTCCCTTCCCCCTCCCCCTCTCTCTCTCCCTTTCTCCTTGCAGTAAAAACCTTTTATGTGATGTCCAGTTGGTAGCAGGCAGTGTGGAGGTGCCAGCTCACCGGGTGGTCCTAGCCTCCTGTAGTCCCTACTTCTGTGCCATGTTCACAGGTACAGTTACTTTGCCGGCAGGCCACTACACTCCATGACCATACAGGATGTCTCTTCAAGGGGAATATTGTCAGATCAGAATGTCAGAATCATCTGACATGATCCGTGACGGCATGTCATCACAATGTTATGCCTGACTTGGTTGTGTGCTGAGAATCGTGCGTTGTGAGCTTGCATACCTGCTATTGTTGGCATGCCACTAACTAAGTAAATAAATAAATGCATAAATAAATCAGGCTTCAAAGATGGACACAGTCTGGCATGAAATTGATATGTAACATTTCTAGTTGTTACACAGTGGTTATCGTTTTCTTTAAACATCTGGTCTGTGTGTGTGTCTTCAAGATCTGTCGTGTGTTCTTATGTTGTGTCTTTCAATTTGTCATTGATGGGATAAAAGTACACAGTATATATGTACTGTACGTTGTGCAGAATGTGCACGATTAGATTTCCTCAAGAATAAATTAATTTTTTGATAATCTACTGTAGTAAACAGATGTCAGTGTTCTGATGTGCGCACGACTGTGTGTGTGTTGTTGCATGCACTATGTTCCATAGGTGATATGAGTGAAAGTAAAGCCCAACAAGTGGAGATCAGAGAGGTGGACGGTGGAACGCTGAGGACACTGGTGGACTACATCTATACAGCTGAGATAGAGGTCACAGAGCACAACGTACAGGTCAGTTCAAGTGTCAGGAGAGTGGAGACGGGATAATTCTTGTTGATTCATGGCTTCCAGGCATCTACTTGTGAGTGTTTATGGAACACTTATCAGCACAGCTTTGAATAGTACTTTTAATGTTTACTGTTGTGTATTTACATCTCCTAATTGTCATACTTCTGTCATACATCTTTCTTAAGTTCCCATATCCTACTGTGGTGTGGTCTTTCTCTTTCTGAAGCTTCCTGTCCTCTCCTCTCTCAACCTGAAAGGGAATTTCAGTAGAATGTACTCCAAGTCAGTCGCACTGACTGACTTGGAGCAAGTTCTGTATGTAATATAAGTTGCACTTTATTTGTTGAACTGCTATTGGATATCAAATTGGGTTGTGTAGCTACTTGGCCATGATATAACTAAATATTGTCTTGCATCTTTATCACTCTTGTGAGTAGGAACTAGAAATTACATTTTCTCTCTCCATTTACACTCACTGAAGAAAGAAACTGGTCTAAATCAACTCTTTTAGCACATATACATACATGGTTATAGAACATCCATGTTCTAAACCAGTGATTCTTAACCTGTGCAAAACACTTAACATTTATAATTTTAATGATAATGTAAACATTTAAATAAAAACGTTATGTAAAAAAAAATCATGGTGATTCTTTTCTTAAAATCTTGAAAAGAATGAGTTTTCATTGTGATACAGATAAATGGGAACTTAACATATACTACGTTAGTTCTGTTAGTTATGTTCTGAAAATGCAAGCGGCCCACCCATCTGACCCCTTAACACAGCACGTGGGCTGTGAAAACTTTCAATATTCTCAAGTGGGCCCTGATCCAGAAAATGCAGAGAACCACTGTTCTAAACCACTACACTAGACTATACCACCCACTGCCACAGCCTTATTGTTATCCTGATCTTTTTCAGCTGGCAAAGCTTAATTTATTTTGGTAGGTTAACTATTTCCCAAACCTAGTGTGGACTGTAAAAGTGTAGCAGTTAGTCTTTGGCTTCTGCCTTGCATTGGCTATAATGCACATAAGACATAAGAACACTGCCTCAGGGAGCTGTAGCCCATAGTGAATGCACAGGGTCAGGTTGTTATAAGACATAAGAACACTGCCTCAGGGAGCTGTAGCCCATAGTGAATGCACAGGGTCAGGTTGTTATAAGACATAAGAACACTGCCTCAGGGAGCTGTAGCCCATAGTGAATGCACAGGGTCAGGTTGTTATAAGACATAAGAACACTGCCTCAGGGAGCTGTAGCCCATAGTGAATGCACAGGGTCAGGTTGTTATGGATTTGGGTGGCATGAAACTATTTGTGGACAAATGGCTCTAGCGCTAGCCAGTGTCCAGGGCAGCAGGCAGGATACTTCCTGTCATTATTAGTGCAGGAAGTGTGCATGGAGAGAAACAGGAAATCCTCTCACTGTTAACAGTGGGCTTGCTTGATTTGTGTGTGTGTGTGGAGGTGGGGGGGGGGGGATTGGTTAGTTAGCTATATTTCTTGACTGCTTGTGTATGTGCTTGCATGTATGCAAATGAAAACCATATTGTGCAAGAACCCAATTCTAATGCAGCGCTACACAATTTTGTTTTTACTTTTAGTCCAGTTGTTTATCTGCCTAAGTCCTGGGCTCCACTGAGTGTTGCGTCAATTCATGTTTGGACGGCGTCACAAAATGAACCGGGGCGAATGGGTGACGCCATCCAAACGCAACCGTCATTGATTAAGAAGGGAACATTCCCTGTGTTGACGCGACACTGACGGATGCCTGATGGCTGCAGTGGAGTAGCCTGGCGCGGCCAGACTCCTAGCGGGGATTCACTGAAGATTCTTCTATGCGGGGAGGAAACATCAGTGAACCCTCGCTATGAGTCTGGCCGAGCCAGGCTTTAACTCACTCATTGCAGCTGTACGAAAAGCTTGAATTATCCTCTTTTTATCTGCAAAGTGGTTGTTTCATAAAAATTCGTTGATATGTTATGAGCTACTTCCTGTCAAGAAATTCCTTGCAGGTGATTTTTTTTGGGAGTTTGGAAGTGGTCGTTGGATATCATTCAACGGCCCTGCGATCCACCTGTTTTGAATTTGCACATAATGTGGAGGCAGCAGGAGTTTGCTTTACTGAAAACGAGCGCTTCCAACACTTGTGTGTGTGTGTGTGTGTGTGTGTGTGTGTGTGTGTGTGTGTGTGTGTGTGTGTGTGTGTGTGTGTGTGTGTGTGTGTGTGTGTGTGTGTGTGTGTGTGTGTGTGTGTGTGTGTGTGTGTGTGTGTGTGTGTGTGTGTGTGTGTGTGTGTGTGTGTGTGTGTGTGTGTGTGTGTGTGTGTGTGTGTGTGAGAGAGCTGAAAGCAGTCCTAGTTGTTGTTACCCCTGCATGCGACCCGATTCCAGATAAGTGGTAGAAGATAGATGGAGGAAAATAGCCGATCATAATGCATCGTGAGCTTGTAGAGCTGCTATTTTGAAGGGGGGGAGTGTGTGTAAGCATGTCACAGCTGCTGAGAGCAGAGTCCCAGACATGTTCATGCTCTGTTAGGAAAGAAGGCCCCAGGGCAGTTGTGCACAGAAAATGTCAGACACACACTCACTCACACACACACATACTGTAACATGGAGTGAGTGAAAGCGATAAAGCTGTGTGTTAGTTAAAGAAGAGAGGGGCTCAGTGTATGAGAGAAGGAAAAACACAAGGTAAGACTGTGTGAGAGAGAGCGAGCTCTGCAGAGAATACAGGGCTTTTCACAGCAGTCTCTCACTGACCTAGTTAAGTAGCCTGTATAGATGTATCAAATGGCAGCACTGCACCATCAACAGTAGTACACTGACTGGTTGACTAATATTGACTGTCTGACTATTGATGGACTGATGATTGAATGGCTGACTGGTTTGAGATAAACTCAGTCTAGCCTGAAATAACCGCTGGCAGCAGCATTGGCAGGGTTATGCCTGCACCAGTGTCGAGCACCAAAAATATTAGATCTACAAGCTGTGCAAGCTTTTGATTGACTCCCTGGCTGGCCGGCCTGCTGGTAGTAGATCAGTTAAGACAAGTGACCAGGATACTGGATTAATAGATAAAGTATTGGTCAGGTCAGAGGAGTTCATAGCTTTGCCTGGTGCTTGGCCAAATTGATAAACATCATATTATAATAAAGTCATACTTTGGACTGAAATGTTTGCTAGGTCCTGCTGCCAGCAGCCAGCCTTCTCCAGTTGATGGATGTCCGTCAGGTGTGCTGCGAGTTCCTCCAGTCTCAGCTCCACTCCACAAACTGTCTCGGCATCAGGGACTTCGCCGACTTGCACGCCTGTACACAGCTTCTCAACCAGGCTCATTCATATGCTGGTCAGTGACTTTGTGTGTGCACTGTTGGCAATTATGCAGAGTTTGTCAGGAAAATGTCGAAGTAGCCCTTATCATGCATGTATTTGTGTATGTTAATTGTTTGTGTGCGTGTCTACAGAGCAGCATTTTGTGGAGGTTGTACAGGGAGAGGAGTTTCTTGGTCTGTCTCTTCTGCATGTCTGCAGCCTCATCTCCAGTGACAAACTGACAGTCTCCACTGAGGAGAAGGTAGGTATAAATGCATGCACACACACACACACACACACACACACACACACACACACACACACACGTACCTAGTACGTGCACACGTATAGGAGCTGGCTGGTGCCCTGGTCTGATTGAAGTCGAAATGATTTATCAAGCTTTTTCAAACAAAAAGGTTTTTGTCTTTCCAAAAGATATGAGATACATTGGGTGTGGGTGGGTGGCCATGCATGTTGAGTTGAGACAGATTGTAAGCTGTCATGAGTTTTGAGTCTTCACTCCCACTCATGCCGTCAGATTTCCTGACACTGGCAAGAAGCTCATTCCAAGCAGTGCCAGTGGCACATCTTGTCTGCTACGTTCACTGGTCAACATGAAGAGAGTGATTGAGGGGAGCAGCTGTGTGACGTCCTACTGGTCACTGCACATCTGTCAAGGTGGCGGTGATGGCAGGCTCAAGCCTCAGTTATTCTCACTGAAGTATAAAACGGACTTAGGCAGACCGATGGATGGACGGTGTGTCTGAATGAAATGGGACAGTGGTTCTCAAACGTTTGAATTTCAAAGACCGCCATGACTTTCAGAGTGTACAAATGAAGCCAAACCTTTGGTTCCATTTGTACACTCGCAGTTACAGTTACATTTGGAACCCCCTCCCTGGACACCGCTTTGCGAACCACTGAAGTAGAATGTTAAAAATATTTCGATAGAACATTTTATAAAGATGCGGTTTAGTATCCTTGAAACTGAAGGGAAGTCCATGGGTTGGAATGTGCACTGGCGTTATTATTGTCACTTTGAAACTATTTGTACAGGGAACGTCCCAGGAATGAATGTGACTGTACCAAGGTCTAAACTAACGTTTGGTTTTCTGTCTGAATTGAACATAGTTTAACTCTTTGAACACCTTGGCACCTGCCTCCACCCGTCCTTTCTCTGTATATACCTTTATTACCTTATTATGAGGCTACTGAGCTTTCTTCCAATATGTATTGTATATGTATTACTTATTGAGTACAATTGAGCACAATGGAAACAAGCCCCCTGAGGCTTTTTGTGTTCGTGTAACCTCTGAAAACCTCATGGATTAAAGTTCTCAGTCGCCACAGGCCCCCGACTGAGTTCAGTCATTTGGATTCCTTAGAAGTCGGCATGTATGGAAGCATGTTGCACAAGCTCTCGCTTGTAGATAGTATGTGTTCAATAAGATTAGAGATTAGAGCAATAATATGTTCAGAAGTCAACGACTTGGTCGACCAAAGTGCTGAACAGGTTTAAAACAGGAAAAAGACAAGACAGGCAAAATCAAAACAGAAGTGTCTTCTATAAAATCTTAAATAGTCTCTGATATTTCACATTATAGCAAAGGTTAAAGCCTCGATCTGTGATTTCTTCACCTGTTAGTTGGCAGTGTGTAGAGCAGCAGGAACAATATTAGGCTACTAAAACATATTGTGTTAATTGTTTAGGAATCAGCGTGGGGCGGCTCCTTTCACAGTTTCACAAATTGCACATTAGGACTTGGTCACACAAACATTTTCAGTCGTGAGATTTTATTTTGTTTTAATCCATGTAACGTGCTCTTTGTCACAGTACTACTACAAGCGTGTTAATTAAGTATTCAATCAATCAATCCTTTGGACATAGCAAACGTTTTTTGTTGAAACAATACACCAAATTCATGTTTATAAATGAAATTTGAAAATGTCAGAGCCTGGATTTGATGATCAACTTGTCAGTCACGGCGCAACTGTCTGGAGTCTAGATGACGGGATTGGTCTAATCACTTTTATCCAAATTCCGTTAAAGCGTACAATTTTGGCAAGGGTCTGAATTTGGATCCAATAGTCCGCTTTAACGCCTCTTTTGTCCATTTCTCTCCATTTCATTGTTTCCATCTTTCTGTATTTCCTTCTATCTACTGTCTGTCTATAACGTTGTATCCATCTCTCAGGTGTTTGAGGCCATGATAGCGTGGATAAAAAATGACAAAGAGTCTCGGCTGGAGCACATGCCCAAACTGATGGAGCATGTCAGACTGCCTCTGCTGTCCAGGGACTACCTGGTACAGGTAAACATTATGGGCTCTTCTGTCCAGGGACTACCTGGTACAGGTAAACATTATGGGCTCTTCTCCTCGAAGTCTAGCTGATTCTCCTCTGCTGTCCAGGGACTACCTGGTACAGGTAAACATTATGGGCTCTTCTCCTCTAAGTCTAGCTGATTCTCCTCTGCTGTCCAGGGACTACCTGGTACAGGTAAACATTATGGGCTCTTCTCCTCGAAGTCTAGCTGATTCTCAAACCGTGAGGAAATTGCAAGTGGGCCCCCAAATAATTGGCAAAACATGAAGATTTGAATCATAATATAACATTAAATATTAAAAAAAATATATATATATATGAAAAAAAAGTCATAGTACTGTATGTTTTCTTTAAAACCTTGACATTTTTGTTTTCATTATTATAATACAAATGAATAGGAACTTGTATAGTAAATATACTGTATAGTTCGTTAGTTCCATTGATCTAAGCCAGAAAATACAACTAATTGATTGCTCATTAACAGTTTTAATGCCGTGATTAAACAATCGTATTCCAAGAGAAAAAACGTGCACTTTGTGTGGCACCGCCACCATTGTAATGCATTGGGCCTCAATTTCCCAGAACCCTTTGCATGCCGGTGCGACGGATGTTTTTTGCGATGACGTCACCTATCCCACTCTGTCCGATGGAAACCCTGTATTACTTAAGACATATTAAAAACGTGGATTAAACGATGAAAAGAAATGTGTTGATGTATAAGCACAAAAATGTTCTTTTGATTATCCGATTAACCTACATGAGCAAGATTACGTTCTACCACCAACATTCTACCACCGTCATCATACCAAGTCATTTGTAAATGTGCTGTTTGGGGTGTCAGATCGTGGAGGAGGAAGCTCTGATCAAGAACAACAACACCTGCAAGGATTTCCTCATCGAGGCCATGAAATACCACCTACTACCAGCAGACCAGAGGCACCTTATAAAGACCGATAGGACACGGCCACGCACACCTATCAGCATACCAAAGGTACACACACACACACACACACACACACACACACACACACACACGTTAGCTCTATATTCTGATAGTGTTTGTTCAGTAACGGGAGTCTCCATGTCTCTCCAGCTCTTTATTAAACAGAATTTTCAGGTCAGGATACCAATTTTATCCAATCAGGATAGAGAACTCGGGATACAGATTAAACAAGTGAAGTGGTGACGCAAAGAACCCTGCAAATGTATTTTCTGTTTATTAAAGAGCTGTAGAGACGGGTGTCTCGCACTGCGAGACGTTGTGAGCTTGTAGATCAGCATTTTTCGCAATGTTTGCCTCTTTCTTATGTAATACAAACAAGGCTAATTTGGTGTTAAAAAGGTCTTAAAAGTGCTCAAATTGTCATGTTGTAAATGTCCAGATACCCTGTATACCACTTATACTGTCTGTTGGTTTGTTTACTGATGAGTGAGAAAACAATGTTGCACATTAAGCCAATCATCTGGGGGGACCCCAACATTATTTGGGAACCTCCTGGGGGTCCCGACCTCCAGTTTGGAAACCACCGTTCTACACCAACTTTGATCATAAATAATGTGTTTGTTGTGCATGCGTGTAGGTGATGATCGTGGTGGGGGGCCAGGCTCCTAAGGCCATCCGCAGTGTGGAGTGTTATGACTTCCAAGAAGACCGCTGGTACCAGGTAGCAGACCTGCCGTCCAGACGCTGCCGTGCAGGTCAGTGTCCTCACAAGGATGGATTGGAAAGTGGGCTTGGGATCCGGAACTTTGAGGAACCGGAATCGGTTCCATTACATTTGGAAACGGTGTTTCTCTAACTTTTTTATTTCAAGGACCACCATAAACCTGAGAGTGTACACGGGTCCATTTGGTTCCACTTAGGAACCGATCAGGTGTTTTTTGGGGTCCGATCCCTGTCGCCGATTGTTTTTCTCATGATCGGCCGATACCGATCTTGTGCATAATGGGAAAATTTGAATATTTCTAAAATTGGTATATGTCAAAACTGTTTCCTCTGTGTTGGGAGGAAGGGGAGAATGTTTTGGCCTGTCACAAAGATGAAAAATGATATTATACTATATATCTGATTGACATTCATACCACTTAAATGGTGTAAAAGATCAGTTTCTCCAGATAGGGTAACTTGACGAACACAGATCGGAGTGAATATCGGCCGATACGGCCCATCACCAATCGGTGGCCAATTATCGGAGCATCTCTAGTTCCACTTGTACTCTGAGTTACAGTCCTGTACGGTTTCATTTGGAACCCCCTATTGGAATCGTTACAGGGAACCGGGGAATCGGACCACTAACGTTAAAATCCTAAAGGATCCAGATCTATCCATTATTTTCTTAATTATAATTCTATTTTTTTGTGATTAATGATTATAAGTTTTTGATTAATCAAATAGTTGATAACCTTTTGTTTATTTTTCTGCAAGATCTGGACGGTGCCCATTTAGGAGACCATTTGTAGGATTTGTATACCTCTAGTGGCTCCAATAGAGCGTCGCAGTCCCGCCCCCTTTCATGAAGATGCCAGGCCCAGGAAATAATTCCCAATGCATTTTTCCCATAGACATTTCAAAACGTATTTATTTAAAGACTTTATAAGCGTCGTACAAAGCCAACTCGAGTTGTGACAAATCATGACAACAAACACAATATTTTGGACCAAACAAATAATTACAAAGAAGAAAAACAACAAAAAAAGTGTTGTAACCTGCCGTTTTCTTCTTCTTTCTAATTATTTGTTCGGCCCGAAAACCTTTGTTTGTTGTCATGATTTGTCACAACAAGAGTTGGCTTTGTACGGCTTAAAAGGTCTTTAAGTAAATACTTTTTGAAATGTCTATGAGGACACGGGACTGCGACGCTCTATTGGGATGGTCTTACCTTTCTAAATCAAACACCTTTGACGTTACTTTGTAAATAATTAAATAAAGCCCAAAGCATGTTTAAATATCAAACCTGTGTGAAGTGAGGGGCACTCTTGTCGTCATATATCATCACATTCCGGCCAATCGCAATTGGCTTCTTCACTTTTCTGTCCTCACTTTTTATCCTCAATGTGTACTTTGCTCAGCCAATCAAATCATCGCTTTGGGCGGTGCTCAGCCAATCAAACCATCGCTAAAATTCACACAAACGAACAAAGCTGGGAAAAATAAGAATCATGTGAACATGCTCTCCCTCTGTGTCTCGTCACCGTCCTCCTTGCAGGTGTGGTGACCGTGGGGGGCCGGGTGTACGCCGTCGGGGGCTTCAACAGCTCGCTGCGGGAGCGCACGGTGGACGCGTACGACGGGGTCAAGGACCAGTGGAGTGCAGCGGCCAGCATGCAGGAGAGACGCAGCACGCTGGGAGCCGCGGTGCTGGGGGAGCTGCTCTACGCTGTGGGCGGCTTCAATGGAAGCATAGGTAGTGTACTGTGGCCCCTTTTTTCCACCAACAGAACGTTGCTTCCAGAACTGGTTCCGTTCTACATTCTTGGAACCCTGGTTCTTTCACGGAACCGGGGGCCATCTTTTGGTTCCAGTTCCAACCCAACTTTTAGGGTTCTGAACGTTATCAGTGGAAACACTCTGAACTGGTTCAATAATTAGGCGGGGAAAAAAAGAACTGAACCGGTTCAAAGTGGCCTTTGTGTGTCATTTATTTGTTCGCATGTTTTTGTTACCTGAGGCCGATTCTACAAATGCCTTCTAAATCAGAAGTTCTCACACTTTCAAGACTGTTCAAAAATGTTCAAAAAGGGCGTCACAAAGTTACCAGCTGCTATTTTTGAATAGCCAACACAAAAATCTAAAATGACATTGATGCTTTTCCAATATGAATGGGTTAACTAAACTAGTTTTTCTTGACCACAATGTTAACATGATTATTTAGACGGATACTAGTTTAATTGTTTACCTGGTATCCTATAGTTTATATTTTTTTTGTAGGTTTGTGTTGTACTTGTGATCCTAGTTAAATTACAGAGGCACCGCACTACACCATCGTGTGTGTGTGTGTGTGTGTGTGTGTGTGTGTGTGTGTGTGTGTGTGTGTGTGTGTGTGTGTGTGTGTGTGTGTGTGTGTGTGTGTGTGTGTGTGTGTGTGTGTGTGTGTGTGTGTGTGTGTGTGTGTGTGTGTGTGTGTGTGTGTGTGTGTGTGTGTGTGTGTGTGTGTGTGTGTGTGTGTGTGTGTGTGTGTGTGTGTGTGTGTGTGTGTGTGTGTGTGTGTAACTGAGGCTTGAGCCTGCCGTCACCGCCACCTTGACAGATGTTGCAGTGATAGTGTGCAGTGACCAGTAGGATGTCACACAGCTGCTCACCTCAATCACTATCTTCCTGTTGACCAGTGAACACAAACAAGATGTGTCACTGCTTGGAATGAGCTTCTTGCCAGTGTCAGGAAATCTGATGGCATGAGTGGGAGTGAAGACTCAAAACTCAGGACAGTTTACAATCTGTCTCAACTCAACATGCACACACACATACGCACATGCCTGCACACACCGTTGTCATATCTACCAGATGTGTGATACATTTGAGTACAAATGTATCTCATATCTTTTGGAAAGACAAAAACCTCTTTGTTTGAAAAAGCTTGATAAATCAATTCGACTTGAATCAGGCAGGTGCCCAGGGCGCGCACGTGCGCACTCGCTTGTGTGTGGGTGTCATACGTACCCAGTTGGCTGGCATCGTCATACGTACCCAGTTGGCTGGCATCGTCATACGTACCCAGTTGGCTGGCATCGTCATACGTACCCAGTTGGCTGGCATCGTCATACGTACCCAGTTGGCTGGCATCGTCATACGTACCCAGTTGGCTGGCATCGTCGTACGTACCCAGTTGGCTGGCATCGTCATATGTACCCAGTTGGCTGGCATCGTCATACGTACCCAGTTGGCTGGCATCGTCGTCATGACACAGATCCACCAAACCGTATAAAAGAAGGATCAGAAGAGGTTTAGTTGGTAGCTATCAGCAACCCCTACTCTTGTCACAACAGACCTTCAGCATGAGACCGAATATTTGGCCTTACAACCCAGATATTGATACCTGGCCTTACACTCATTGTGTCAGAAGTTTCGGCATCCCGGTTAAGTTCTAATCGGACACCACTGCGGCGGAGTCTAACCTTATAGTGTGTGTGTGTGTGTGGTAGCAGCAGGTTCATTGTACTACAGGGTTTGACTCCTTGTTCTTTCATTGCCACTAGAGCAGGGTTTCTCGAAGTGAGATACTGTGGCACCCGAGGGTGCCTTGACGCAAGTCCAGGGGTGCCTCAGAATACTTTGATCATATTTGGAATTCATCTATCACTTCAGTTTCACGGCCACCCTATAGAGTATGCACAGGCATGATTTTCCCATAAGGACACGCCCCCCTCATCTAGACTGAGTGGCAAAACATTGAGCAGCATGGAGTGTTGGAGTTTGGAAGCGCTCGTTGGAAATCACTCAACCGTACCACCTGTTTCTAAATGTCACATAATGCGGCAGGCAGCAAAATGTTGTGTTATTGAAAACAAGCACTCTGACACTTAGAAAAATAATCAAATGCAGGGCATTTCTTGACAGAAAGTAGCTCATAACGTTTCTATGGTGGATTTTTATGAAACAAAAACTTTACAGATAGAGGATAATTCAAGCTTTTCATACAGCTGCAATGTTGGTGAGTTTAACATTGTTTAATGCAATCAGACAGGACTTTTCTGTTTGGATGAATGGGCTGTCAAGGCCAGAAAGTAGTTTTTTGCCACTCAGTGGGCGTTCCCACATAACTTCCAGGTATGATGATGTCATGTGCATACCCTCTATACTAGGACCTGGGTTGCACTGGAATTACTTGATGCCTTCTTTTTCGATCTACGCCAAATCTCTTTGCCAGAAATTGCAGATCTACAAGCTCACAATGCCCCGCGTTGTGATATGAGCTTGAAGAACGGCTATTTTTGGCGAATGGTCACCCCAGAATAGAGGTGTTGGGGTCCAAGTGGTTAAATATCAAGCATACTGTATCTTAGGGGGAAAGATGTACATGTTTATGTACTACGGTTGGTAATGTGACATAACCTCTTAAGGTGCAGGTTTCTGTGGACGAAAAAAGTTATTTACATGGGTGCCCTGAGTTCAAACAGTTTGAAACTCTTGCACTTGACTAGAGCACAGTGCAGTTTTACGCTGAATACAGCAGGTGGGTGGATCGCTCATACACCTTTTCTTTGCCTGTATTGTTATCTTGGTGTTTCTGTTTCTCACACTCTCCCTTTCTCTCTCCCTCTTCTGTCAGCCTCTCTTCTGCATAGCTATAGTCATGGCTGGGTGGCATATCCTGTTCTAGCTCATGTTTCCATAACTTATTTTAATTGGCTCGGCAACAGATTTGAACCCGGACACACATATGACGCCTTCACGTTTTGATTACGGTCCAATCTGCTGCTGAGCCAATCAAACGAAGCGGTGGGAAAATGAACTGGAATAGGAAACGGGTATGAACTGGAATATGAAACGGGTATGCCACCTTCTGGAAACCTGGGACTGTCACAATTATGATTTAAACCTGAAACTACAGATAGGACTGTCACAATTATGATTTAAACCTGAAACTACAGATAGGACTGTCACAATTATGATTTAAACCTGAAACTACAGATAGGACTGTCACAATTATGATTTAAACCTGAAACTACAGATAGGCCCGTCACAATTATGATTTAAACCTGAAACTACAGATAGGACTGTCACAATTATGATTTAAACCTGAAACTACAGATAGGACTGTCACAATTATGATTTAAACCTGAAACTACAGATAGGACTGTCACAATTATGATTTAAACCTGAAACTACAGATAGGACTGTCACAATTATGATTTAAACCTGAAACTACAGATAGGCCTGTCACAATTATGATTTAAACCTGAAACTACAGATAGGCCCGTCACAATTATGATTTAAACCTGAAACTACAGATAGGACTGTCACAATTATGATTTAAACCTGAAACTACAGTTAGGCCCGTCACAATTATTATGTAATTTGTATCCACTTTCTCTCTTTTCACCTGTGTCTCTCTCCCGCTCTCTCTTAGGCCTGTCTACAGTGGAGGCCTACAGTTCTAAGACCAATGAGTGGACGTATGTCGCCCCCATGAACACGCGGCGCAGCAGTGTTGGGGTGGGGGTGGTCGACGGTAAGACACACACCAAAAAACGTATACCGTATGTGCATTTGTTTTTATCTGGAATACCAGATTATTGCATCAGAAGTTCAGAACATGCCAGGGTAAAAGGTACGGTCGCCCCAATTCCATCTCGCCCCTGCTTTTTTCCGCCGACCTCACGCCGACCGCTCGGTGCGGCGGTTCTTGAATTCTTGATTTTGTTTTACTGAGAATAAGGTTAGAAATACGTTTAGGGTTAGACGTAGTTTTACTGGGGTTAAGTTTAGGAATAGGGTTAGGCATAGTTTTACTGAGGTTAAGGTTAGGAATAAGGTTAGGTTTAACCGTTGAACTCATTTAGGCCTGATGTCGAAATACAAAAAAAGTCTTCTGAAAGAATATATATTCAAAGATTTGTGCCACATTTTCACGATAAAAAAAAAATAGCAGACCTACAAGCTCGTAGCGCACCACTCGGTGGCGCTCTATGAGCTTGTAGATCTGCTATTTTTCAATAGCTAAAGTATGACATAATGCTTAGTTAAAACACCAAAAGGGGTTCCCGCCCAGAATGTGTTAGGAATACCAGGCAGCACTGTTCCGCCGGCTGTACGCTCGGGGCGAGTTGGTAAAGGGGCGAGTTATTTGGTATTCCATGCCAGCTGTTAGTTTTTCCATCTAAAATGACTTTGAATTACTTTGCTGTTGGATTAGGATAATATTACCAATCTTTCATACTGTGAAATACCTTGTCTGTCTGGCTCGCCAAACAAGTCAAAACATATAGTGTGTGTGTGTGTGTGTGTGTGTCTGTGTGTGTGTGTGTGTGTGTGTCTGTGTGTGTGTGTGTGTGTCTCTCTCTCTCTCACAGGGAAGCTGTATGCAGTAGGAGGATATGATGGGGCCTCCCGTCAGTGCCTGAGCACAGTGGAGGAGTACGACCCCGTTACGGACCAATGGTGCTACGTAGCCGACATGGGAACACGACGCAGTGGCGCAGGTAGACACACTTTAACCATTGATTTATGTCCACACAAAGGAGAGCATCCAAGGACACAAGTAATTATACCAGTAGGTGCAGTGTGGTTACATTCACAAAATCATGGCACATGTCTTCATGATACAATAAGCATGTCACTCGGTAATCCTTCGTGGTGGTTCTCAACCGGTGGTCCGGGGACCACCAGCTGTCCTTGAAGGGATTGGTAACCAAATGGACTCTTATTAGATCTTTAACTCTTGAGAGTGTAAATTGTAATAATGGACCTTGATATGAAAAAGGTTGGAAACCACTGCTCTATGGGTATAAGTAACGGCTTCTCCGCCAGATGTGGCGGCTGCCAATTATAGCAGAGACAGCACAATACTTTGCCAACTTTTTGCCTCCTTTTTGGGCATCCCAAGTTGTTGAATCCCAGTAACAACCAGCCTTGGGTATGTCCTCCTAAGCTGCCAAATATTAAAACAAGTAGTCTGCACCTATAGCCCAACTCTGAGATGGTATGTACTGGAGTGGTTGGTATTTAATGATCATGGTCATAAAAGTTTCCTCTAGTATAGGCTATGGTCAGGTGCAGACACTTCTCTGGACTCTTCATCAACCACAACATCATCTGGTGTATTAGCTGTCAAGGATACACACACACACACACACACACACACACACACACACAATCTCTCTCTACAAGTACATTAATATGATTAAATATAATTTTGCTATGCAGCACCAGCACCATCTTGTGGTGTGTGAACATATAACATGGATTCTGTACTATATCAAGTCAGTATGTTTTTGTTTTATCTGGGTGTAGATAAAGGGGAGAAATACTTAACTACATCCACCCCACAATGATGTGTGTGTTTTCTTTCGGGGTTGTTCCTTTCCATGTGTGTGTACAACAGATGCTAGAACACTGATTCCCATGCCTTTTTAGCCCATGACCCAAAACTAGTAAAAAATTGCAGATCTACAAACTCACAACGCGTTGCTCTGCAACACGTTGTGAGCTTGTACATCGGCTATTTTCATTTCCGCTTTTAAAGATGGAGTACCGTGATTTTCTTTTTCTTTGGTTCTGACCCACTGTTTGGCAAACTGTGTGCTAGAACATAATTCAGTTATCCGTACTTACCTTCTCATCTTTCGTGTGTGTGTGTATCTTTTGTTTTATCCTTGTGCGTAGGATAAGAAAATTACATGTACAGATATTACAAGATTTTTTTATATCTTTACTCACTTGTGCACGCGTGTGTCATTAAACTGCCAAAAAATATTCAATTGACCCCTTAGTTTTTACTATAAATAAAAACTAAGCCATGATTATTTAAAACTCAGTTCTTCAACAAATAAAAACTAGACTAAAATGTTAGGGAGGGTCTAGTGGAGAAGAGATCCAGTAAAACTAAAAGTAAATTTGTGTTTGGCTGCGCTCAAGTGTAGATCGGCTATTGTCAGCATGCAACCAAGTGTAAAATCTGCTATTACTACGCCATCAAGGCCCTCCAAAATATTTTTTGTCGACAAAATCAACTGTAGATTTAGTTGACTAAAACTTTTCAGATTACTAATGTGTGTGTGTGTGTGTGTGTGTGTGTGTGTGTGTGTGTGTGTGTGTGTGTGTGTGTGTGTGTGTGTGTGTGTGTGTGTGTGTGTGTGTGTGTGTGTGTGTGTGTGTGTGTGTGTGTGTGTGTGTGTGTGTGTGTGTGTGTGTGTGTGTGTGTGTGTGTGTGTGTGTGTGTGTGTGTGTGTGTGTGTGTGTGTGTGCGCATGCATATAGGTGTGGGTGTACTGGGTGGTCAGCTCTATGCAGCAGGGGGTCACGACGGACCACTGGTCAGGAAGAGTGTGGAGGTGTACGACCCCCAGTCCAACACCTGGAGGCTGGTGTGTGACATGAACATGTGTCGCCGCAACGCAGGTCAGCGCTCACGCAACAACGTACAGGCAGACTGGAGCTGAATTCCATGAGCCCGATGGGCTATATGCACACAGAATAACTCTTCCTACTTCCGGGCCCCTTCACTACTTCTTTCACAGTTATTTCCGATGATACTAATTAAGGCTGCAGTGTGCAGTGGTTCTCAAATGTTTTATTTCAAGGACCCCCATAACGCCATTTGGAACCCACTCAAGGACACTTTGTGACCCACTGGTGTAGCAGAGTGTTTCCAGTGAGCCAACATGCAAAATAGCAGCACCCTGACTCTGTTTGACCAGAATGGAACAGAGTCTTCATTAGTATCATCGGTAGCACCTGTGAAGGAAGTAAGGAAGGTTCTTTCCAAAATGGTGTGTGTGCATAGATCCCATTCCAATAATGTCTGCCTCCTCACTCCCTCCGTCATCTGTCCTCCAGCATGGCAGTGTTACAGTGAAATTGGTGACCGGCCTAAATATGTGACTGACAATCGTGTAGACATTACATAACGTCAGTGTCCAAACGTAAATCAATTGCGGTTTGTTTATTAGCAGAGTTAAACCTGGCAAACATTCCATGACAAGAGTCTGCATGCGATCACATGGAAGGAAGTTGTAATGATGGTGATCATGTGCAATGGTGGAAAGTAACTAAGTACATTTACTCAAGTACTGTACTTAGTGCAATGTTGAAATTGTTGTATTTACTTGAGTATTTCAGTTTCCAATACTTTTACTTCTACTCCACTACATCTTGGATCCAAATATTGTACTTTTGCTCCACTACATTTATTTGAAAACTTTAGTTATTATTTGTAGATTTGTATTATTATTAGAAAACGTACATTAAGCACTATAGCACTATGTATATATTTCGGCCATTTGAAAATAGCCGATCTACAAGCAAACAAGCTTGTAGATCTGCTATTTTCAAACGCTTTTTATGCGTTTGAAAACTTGAAGTGGGACATTTTGTATAATGCATGCTTTTAAGTATATTTTGATGCCAATACTTTTGTACTTTTTTGATTACAGGGCTTTTACTTGTAACCGAGTATTTCTGCATGGCAGTATTGATAGTTTGACTTAAGTCCACCGCTGACTGTGTGCAGGCGTGTGTGCCATCAACGGCCTGCTGTATGTGATTGGAGGAGACGACGGGTCGTGTAACCTGTCCTCGGTAGAGTACTACAACCCGGCCACGGACAAGTGGAGCCTGGTCCCCACCAACATGAGCAACGGACGCAGCTATGCAGGTGAACCCAACAGACACCGAGCCGGACTGAGGTTTCTAAAATGCACAGTGTTATTTTTATTATTCAGATAAAAGGAGCGTTTTGTGGGTCCTTTAAATATAGAAAGAGTTATTTTTAAGTCCTTTGTAAAAATCACAGTGGAAGAAAATGAATGTCCACTTGAAGGTCCAAGGCAACTATGTTTAGTTCAAGAAAATCCTTTATTATTTATTATTCCATAAAAAGCAATGGTTAAAAAACACTGTTGACCTATTATTATTCTTTTAATGTAGCCAATTATGTTTACGCCCTTTTTCTCCCCAATTTCGTCGTAATGACAGTTAATTCCTCCCCACACATTTATGTGTTGAGTGACTGTTGCATCTTACTGACCAGTAGCGTAACATCATGGTGATAGGCCCCTGCCTGGGGAAATATGTTTTAGTGCCCTAAAATACAAAAAGCATTATTATACACAACAGACTATGATGACCGTGTTGACTACAACTTACCTGACAGTTTATTGCATAATGATCCTGTATCAATATTTCTTTGTTGATGCTTTTAAGTGGTTGCACTAAAACATGTTTTTGTGTATTTTCCATACAGTGACAATAACATCGCAATATCTTATCGCAAGTCCTTTCTTTGTGTCTGCCTCACTCTCTCCTACAGGAGTGGCAGTGATTGACAAGCCATTATGACTAAGGGAACCCTGGGCCACTGACGGACGGCCCCACCAGAACACCAACACTATGGCAACAGAACTGAGATTCTCTGAGGTTTGAGGCACAACCTGCCAAATGGACAGTCAGAGATGCACACTGGGCCAAATGGAGAACGCCAACAGGACTTGAGGATGGGGTACTGCCCCTGAGGTTGGGTACTGCCCCGCGTGATAATTTTGCTGCTTTCCCCAGACATTCTGGCAGGAGAGGACATTTTTTTGCTCCGATTCAGAATTTTGAAGTACTTGCTAACACGATAGCAGCTCTGTGAAAATCGTCATCCTCTTCAAATGCCAAAAAGGTTCCCATTGTGCTTAGTCTCTTACCTGACCCTGACAGGTTACAGGTTTAGTTTGAGACGCTGAACCCTCATTTTGAACTGCTGTTGCAAAGATTTATATTTGCAGGAGGGAAATGACTTACCTAAGCCAAACGGCACAGAACGTAGAGTGATCAAAGTGACCGACTCTGTCAACTGATGGACCTGTTCTCTCCGGTGCTCTCTCACACACACACACACACACACACACACACACACACACACACACTGACAACACTCTTTGTTAACGGAAACAAATGGCAACCGACAAAATTGCCAGCTATTTTAATCCATTAAGACCTGAGGCCAATTATACAAATGTGTTCTATATCAGTGGTACTCAAACATTTTCATGTCAAGGACACCTGCAATTATATTTGCCCGCCGACCCCCCCCCCACTTCCAGAAGTAAAGATTTGAGTTAAAAGAATACGTTAAAAATATATATATTCAAAGATTTGCACAAATGTTTGCTTGTAGTGTGGCACGAACTGAGCTTGTGTCTGTGCGGTTTTTGAATAGCCAAAGTATAAAATAATACTTTTTTTTTAGCTAAAATCTAAAATGCCACAGATGCTTTCTTGGTTTTAATGGGTTAAAACATAATTCTGTATTCATGCACAGCTTCCGGCTTTTCTCCTTTACGGTCATTCTGTGGGACAGTTTGAACTAATCGACTGCTAGCCTCGGAGACGGCAGGCGTTTTGTTAAATAAATAAATGAAAGCCTTGGCAAACGCCTCAGGAAAAGTGCAGAGGGGCATAGCTCCAAATTTGGTGAAGTCAGTGTTCTCCGCTGTGTACTACAGGGGAGGGGAGGCGGGCACATAGATTGGTGACCCAATAGAGCGTCGCAGTCCCGCCCCCTACCAGGGCCCAGGAAATGATTCTCCGTTCATTTTCCTCATAGACTTTTCAGAAAGTATTTATTTAAAGACGTTTACGCCGCGGACAAAGCCAACTCTTGTCGTGACAAATCATGACGACAAACACAATTGTTTGGGCCGAACAAATAATTAGAAGAAAAAAACGTCTTTAAATAAATTATTTTTGAAATGTCTATGGGAAAAATGCATTGGGAATCAAAATGCACTCATGAGTTACATTTCCTGGGCCTGGCATCGTCATGAAAGGGGGCGGGACTGCGACGCTCTATAGGGAGCCCGTGTCCATTTCCAGTGCTCATTTGTTCCGCCCCTCTATGCCCAAAAAAAGCACAGAGCTCTTTCAGGCTAACTACTTGCTGTGGCATCGGTGGGCGTTGCCAAACGGTGGACCAAATTGTTTTCTGATTGAATTGGAATTCCTGACTGAGTTGTGGCCTAACATTATTGTAGAACACTGTTCTTAACTTTGGCGACTTGAACTTTCTAGAGTTTTCTGATATAATGCTAGGGGTTATTAATTATATTTAAAGAATGTAGAGAAACTCTGATATGCAAATCTAGTGTCATATTTAATATTCTTTTGTGCTACTTTTCTTTTGTCTTGTGAAATAATGATTTGCATCAACTTCCTCTGGGGGGAAAAAAACGTAACAAACAAAAAAAAATGTAAAAGTTCTGAAAAGGGAATTTCTAAATAATCTGCTAGAGATGGACTACAGCATTCTGAAATCTGCCCACATCATGGGTGTGCTGGGTCACGTGTTCATTATGTCCGGCTACGGGGACCACCAGGGGTCCAAATTGGACCCTCACAGGTCTGTAACTCATGAGAGTGCATTTGGTTCCATTTGTACACACTTGGTAAAATAAACACGAATATGATTGTACAGTGTAGAGGAGCGTCCCAAACGTAACCCTCTGTACTCTCAGAGGTACAGACCATGAACCAGTGATGTAGAGCAGAGGTTTTCCACCTTTTTCATATCAAGGCCCATTTTTTTCGGCATCTGAGCCACGGTCCACGGACCACCTTGAACCCCCTCAGGGACCACTGGTGGTCCCTGGACCACTGGTTGAAAACCACTGATGTAGAGAGATGCAAGCAAGGTGATCAAGTGGGCTCAGTTTGCTATGGTCACTTCTAATGCACTGGAGACATACGCCGACTGTTGAGCCTTTATGTTATGCTTGGTTGCACACGGGTGCCATCATCTGCCATGCATCCAAAATGGCAAATCTACAAGCCCTGAAGCCCACAACATGCTGCGCTACGTACGACATGTGAGCTTGTAGAGCTGCTATGTTTGATGCGCTGACAGCTGTGCACAACAAAGTATACATCCCCTTTTTCACACTGGCAGTAGACTGGTTGATGGGATGGATGTTAGGGCTGGGCAATATGACTTCAAAGCCATGTATTTGTGCTGCTGCTGGCGTAGTGATACTGGACACAAAAAAATTGTTCCATGTGACAGAGGGGTCAAAGTTGAACGAAAGTTGCGCTATATGTTAGAAATAGGTCAACAATGCAAATTACACTAGTTTTGTGGATTCTATAGTGCAAGAAAGTATAATACAGGGCTAAGTGGTAAATCAGACTAATTGATTTAGTCGATAAATATTCAAACTTTGTGTCTGTTCTGTAGGTTATCTGTTAACCTACATGAGCAAGATTTAGTGGGTTATTGGTTATAAATGTTGGTTTCAATATATTTCCGGTTAATTGCCTAGAATGTGTACCCATCTCCATCTGATGGCTTGACATCTGCCAGTCTGTCAACATGACTGACTTCCTGATTGTCTGTCTGTTGGATGGCACTACTGACCTATTGCCTTCCAATCCTTATCTGTAACAGAATGGACTGAATGTATAGGACTATATAATTCAACACACCAACAGACTTGTTAGCATCTTGAAATTGTCCAGTAAAGTCATTAGCCATAAAATGGACCAATAAGCAGGTGAGATTAAAAAAAGAGGAACATGCAAGACTATGCACATAATGCTAACTTTTAGTGAGGCAGTACTGATTTTATTATCTCTACAATTATCTAGAATGTGATACTATTTCTAATCTTAGAATTGTGGCAGATATACTGTAGAAACTACTGCAAAATGTATACTCCAAAACTTATGAAGGAAAATGGGAAATATTTAGACATCACAACTTGTCATGTATATTGGAGGTTTTTGAGCTACTTCTGCACAGCTCCACAGTACATTGTTCACCGCATTGTCTTGAACATATTTCCCTCAAAAAGGAAGGAAAGAAAAAATATGCCCTTCTGGAAATTACAGTAGTTAGTGATTTGGGGAATTCTATTTCAAGGCTATTAACCTGAACACATTTGGTTTTGGGCCTTGTAAACCAATGAACCTGGTTCATGAATGGATGACTTCGCATGTAGAGGTCAGTGTTGTCATAGTTGAAGGTTGTTAAATGTATTAACATTAGTGTTTGAATTGATTTGTGTGGAATGTGCAGTCCGTAGCCTCCAAAAGTCTCAACTTATGCATTTAGCACTTTGGGAATTTTACCTTATGAAAATGGCTTCTTGTCTCATGGCCGAAAGACTACTTAAAGTGATAGAATGATCTAATGTAGAATGCAGCTTGATCTTTGACTCTGAGCGGGTTGTGAACCACATCTCAACCTAGTTTAATGGATGTGATGTGAACTAAACATGTACAGTACTGTTGGGTATTTGTTCAACTGGTGAGGGGGCACAATGGGTCGTAGAACCGGAGTTCACCCTATGATGGGATTTTATATCGTTGCTGTCGGCCGGAAACCTCTTATCTCCATATTTTAACTTGTGTTTTTTTCGTAAGTTAACGCCCTACTTGATTATACTACAGTGTCACACAAAGGTATAAAAAGTAGCTGATCTGGAAGCTCGAAACGTGGCACAAAGCGCCACGTTTTGAGCTTGAGATCTGTTAGTAGATCAGTTTTGAACATAATAGCTTTCTACCCGACAGAGACAATATGCCTAATATATGATGTTCAGGAAATGATAACCTTTTTCAACGTTGAACAATCCTGTGTACTGCACAATCTGTTCTGTGTGGAAAGTAGCAGTTTTTTCATCATTGCTGAACAAGGACTTAGTGTTGCCAAAAATAATTTCTTCACTTATACTGGTTTCTGAGGACTGGAATCTCTTGATAGTTTTATTGAATAAAATTGCATTTTTATCTGGTGTCTTTGGCTCAAGGCTTGTGGAGTCGAGGCAAGTCAAGTATTTGTATAGCACATTTCAACAGGGCAATTCAAAGTAGCTACATAGCCTACAACAAAGGCATTAAGAAAAAGTGCAAAAAAACTGCATCATAAAAAGCATTTGAAATACAAAATATAGCTGCAAGCAGTGATAAGGCAGGACCAAGAAAGAAGGCAATAAGAACAATACGCACAATAAGCCAGAAATGAAAGACTGTCTGAACTTGAGAAAAAGAAGACTGTAATTTTGACGGGGTCAGTTTAAATTGTACACATGTGTATCAACGTTTCATTGCCAACTTCAAAGTTTGCATTTTCAATTGAGTGCTATAGCGCCACCCTTTGGCCAATGGTCATGGGCTTCGCATAGTCACCGTTTGGCATGGCCCTCTACCATGTTGACAAGTTTCACAAAAACCGACTGCACGGTTCACCCAGAACTGCTGCTGCACCCGCTTCGGATGTTATCACCCGATAATCAAGAGAATGTTCGTGATCAGCACCTTAGAAATACCCCCAGTATGTGATAATCAACATACTGGGAAATCCAGAACTGAAACTATGAGAGCGTTTGCTTTTTGACCCCCTTTCCACCGGTTGGTTCCCAATGGGAACCGGTTCAGTTCTTTTTGGTTCTTAGTCCATGAGCCAGAGCTCCAAAATTGGTGGGAAAAACTAGACCTATATTAAATTGTTTATAGGATCAATAAAAGTAAATTAAGACATGATAACCCTTCCACAGTAGTAGCTTTTTCATATTTTCCTACATAATGCCTCATTTGCATATTTAAAAATGTAAAATTTGTAATACAATATATTGTCTTCGTGTAAGTAATCAATTGGGGAAGTGTCATGGTGATAACAATCTAATATAGGTATGGTTTTGCCCACTCAATTCATAATTAACGTTAACATTTTGGAGCTCTGGCTCATGGACTAAGAACCAAAAAGAACTGAACCCGGTGGGAAAAGGGCCTGGGTGTCATGACGGAGAACTTGGACCGTCCAAGTTGACATGACTCCCTTGCTCAAGTTACGACTCGGCGCCGTCCAAGTTACGTCCCGATAGGCAGAGAATAGTAAATATTAGTAGCCCCTAGTTTCCATGCCCCAATAGAGTTGGAAATGACCCGTTCAGCAGGGGGAGTCCTTGACCAGGCTATGTCTGCACTCTGCACCACCCTGCATGCGTGCAGTGCACCACCCTGCATGCGTGCAGTGCACCACCCTGCATGCGTGCAGTGCACCACCCTGCATGCGTGCAGTGCACCACCCTGCATGCGTGCAGTCCGGGTGAACACAGCCAAACACCACAATGTCTAATATGCCAGTATGGCCATATTAACCATATTCCAGTCCTGATAACGGTTGATTTCGTATATTTAATACAGTGATAACGGACGAATCCGCTGGCTATTTTTGGCGGAAGGAGATGGAGAAGGAAAAAAAAGACAACCCACTGAAATAAACAGATCGATTTGTTGTGTGTGTGTGTGTGTGTGTGTGTGTGTGTGTGTGTGTGTGTGTGTGTGTGTGTGTGTGTGTGTGTGTGTGTGTGTGTGTGTGAGAGAGAGTTACATGTAGCCCTGTACTCCGGGACAGTTCGATGCCTCTGAGCCCAATGCCAGATTAGTAGAGGTCACACCTGCACATTTCATTTATTTTTATTTTTATTTTATTATTTTGAGGGCTGCGTTGCAGTCCCGCCCCCTTTCATGACGACGCCAGGCCCAGGAAATGAATCCCAATGCATTTTTCCCATAGACATTTCAAAAAGTATTTATTTAAAAACCTTTTTAAGCGTACGAAGCCAACTCGAGTCGTGACAAATCATGACAACAAACACAATATTTTGGACCAAACAAATAATTACAAAGAAGAAAAACAACAAATGTTGTAACTTGCCGTTTTTTTCTACTTTCTAATTCTTTGTTTGGCCCAAAACATTGTGTTTATTGTCATGATTTGTCACGACAAGAGTTGGCTTTGTCCGCGGCGTAAACGTCTTTAAATAAATACTTTCTGAAAAGTATTTTCCGGGTCTCTCGACTGCGACGCTCTATAGCGACCTGGCGCCCTAGGTGGGGAACTGTTCTGCCTGCCCCTAGAGCCGGCCCTGTACTCATAGGAGGTAGCCTATAGGCTATATATATCTATGGCCTATAGAGCGTCGCAGTGCCGCCCTCTTTCATGAAATAATTCCCAATGCATTTTTCCCATAGACATTTCAAAACGTATTTATTTAAAGACCTCATAAGCGTCGTACCAACCCAACTCGAGTTGTGACAAATCATGACTGGCTTTGTGCGAGGCTTAAAAGGTCTTTAAATAAATACTTTTTGAAATGTCTGAGGAAAATGAACGGAGAATCATTTCCTGGGCCCTGGTAGGGGGCGGGACTGCGACGCTCTATAGGGCCCCCACACCATACCTTCCTCCATGATTGCCTTGTTGGCCCTGCATCCACTGTCGAGGTGCGTGTAATAGCCGCAATAGCTCGCTAGCCGCAATAAACTTCGACATATAGTCATACTGACGCGTAGTTCTGATTGGCTGCCTTTCTACGCAACCCATAGAGGGGGGGACGCAACCAGACACGTTTAATGCTATAGTCGAAACGGTTGCGCAACGTCGATGCCTCAGCGCAGCAAAGCAGAGCGCACCGGAGCACACCCGTGACCCGCAGATTTAACAGTAATGCAGCCTACTGCGGACCCCCGTGCCGACCTCAGCGGGGACCCTCGTTGGACCCGGCGATCCGCGGACCCCCGCGATTTTGACACGAGAGATGTTCTTTGTACCTGCCAAGCCAATGTCAACACTACAACCGACAGCTGTGCGTGCGGTGCGACATATAATGGCTTGGAGAATGTGCAACTGAGAGTGCACAAATACAAACAGTCCATTTGTATTTCCATCAGAGTTTATTGTTATAAAAGGGTCTTTTGGTTCCATTTGTCAGCCGATTCGACCGTTATCATACCATTGAAAGGGGCCAGTATGGCCGTTATCACACCTTTCAATAGAGCGTCGCAGTCCCGCCCCCTACCATGGACCAGGAAATGATTCTCCGTTCATTTTCCTCATAGACATTTCAGAAAGTATTTATTTAAAGACGTTTACGCCGCGGACAAAGCCAACTCGAGTCGTGACAAATCATGACAACAAGAAAAAAACGGCAGGTTACAACACTTGGTTGTTTTTCTTCTTTGTAATTATTTGTTTGGTCCAAAATATTGTTTGTGTTGTCATGAGTTGTCACGACTCGAGTTGGCTTTGTCCGCGGCGTAACCGTCTTTAAATAAATACTTTTTGAAATGTCTATGGGAAAAATGCATTGGGATTCATTTCCTGGTCCATGGTAGGGGGCGGGACTGCGACGCTCTATAGGGCCAGTATGGCCATACTGGCATACTCACCCTTGGCTGAACATAGCCTGGTCAAGGTTTCCCCCTGGTGGACGTGTCATTTCCAACTATTGTCGCGCATGGAAACTAGGGGCTACTAATATATACTATTCTCTGCCTATCGGGACGTAACTCAGACGGCGCTGAGTCGGGTCTGGTGGACACGGCGCCTCCATCAGGACATCAGTGACATTATCACCCGTCACAATAGGTGATAATGACATACTGAGACAGTGAGTATGCCAGTATGGCCACACTGGCCCTATTGAAAGGTGTGATAACGGCCATACTGGCCCCTTTCAATGGTATGATAACGGTCGAATGGGGTGCATTTGTTGTAGGCTAAGGCTACAGTATAGGTGCGTTTCCATTAAGCCTTTGCGAAAAAAGGAAGCGTATGTTCATTAAGTCGAAGAGCGAATTGTCGGTGTTTTCATTAAACTGATAAATATGCGCATATGAAATAAGATCATGAAATATGCAGTATGTGGCACTGTTTTGCCAGTAAAGTGAGGCTCATGTAAAGTAGCCTAGTCCATGTTCACACCATTGATTTGATGCGCTCTCAGTTTACTGTGCTGTAATCTGATCCCTGGTCAGCGGCTGACCGACCGTCAGCAAGTCTACAGCAGCACGCCAGCGGGCATCTGCTGCTTTCACAGTATTGATGACACCTACAGTCAAAGAACGTATACGATTTGTTGTGTAATGCTTGTCTTAATATATTCGGGGCACATGTAGCCTATATGTCGCGGGACTCGATTGGAGTATACTGGTCGTTTATACTGTAAATTGATTGATTGCAGATTTCCACCACTGCTATAAAAGGACTGCACAACAAGTCCGGGGGTCTTGTTTCCATTGTGGTCCTATATGTATTCAATTCATCAACAAAACTGAAAATAAAATGATTAAAATCCAGAGAAGTAAACTCTTGTCCTGTGCAGTTAGGGGAATAAAGGCTCATACATAGTCTGGATTTTCGGTGGTTAGGTGACCACCGAACTACAACATGACGTCACGAGCCGCTGTGAAGAGCAAACCACTGCCACCACTCCAGCCCTTCTCTCTGTTTTTACTCACCACCGCTCAGCGTTATTTCAGCTCCGGTGGTCAACTCACCACCGAAAATCCAGACTATGAATATAGGCCTTAAGAAGTACCATTACAGCACACCTTTCTAATAATAATTACACCTATTTGATCCTGTGGCGTAGATTCAGTTTTCAGCAGTGTTGTTCAAGTTACTTTTAAAAAGTAATTAGTTATCGTTATAGTTACTAGTCTGAAAAAGTAACAAATTACTTTACTAGATTATGAAAGTAACTAGTTACTTTACTTTATAAAAAAATAAAGATTTTCCAATTCAGACATTGTTTTCAAGGGGAAAAAAATCCCTAATGTCACTGGTCCAGTTGTGGTGTGTTTTAACACTTATGCCAATAGTACAATATCCAAAATGACACCCTGCCCATTAGTCCATGAGCCAGACCCCCCTAATTTGCGCGTTAATTACGAAATGGGTGGGCAAATTCTTGTTTGAATTTTTGACTAGCTGTACTTGTCTACTTCACATTTTTGTATGATAACAATCGCAGACTAGCAGCTTAGTGGTAGTTATCATGCATTGTGTACATGCACCCCTATATTGCCACATGCAAATTGTGACAACAAATATATGATCAACTTTTGAACCTTACTTTGTGCAGAGACCAATGAAACCACTTTTCTGCATAATTCAAATATGGGGAATTGATTGGAATGGTTATTTTACTTCCACAAAACTTCCATATATGCTTAAATGGGCTTTTAATGCAGTATTTTGCACACACATCTAAGAAATTTAAAATAAGGCTTGCAAATATCCCCATTTTGGAAGTGTGTGCTAAGAACCAACATGTTCCTAATGGCTATAGAAAACTGCTCACCATTCTAAGCTTTAATATGAGTGGTAACATGTGTTTGTACGTTTTGTAACTCTAGAGATACAATCAGAAACACTATTATAGTGTGATAACACGAGCCAGGGCCATAGCTATAAAATCAAATCTGTGGGCAAAGCTGGTGTGATTTTGTTGACTTGTTGTGCATCTCTACTTCACAGTTTGGCATGATAACCATTGCAGACACATAGCTTAGTGGTCGTTATCATGCATTGAATATGTGGCCCCCTATATTACCACACACATTCTTACAAAAATATATGATAAACGTTTGAGCCATTATTGTGTAGAGACCTATAATCACACCTTTCTGCATAATTCAAGTATGGGTAATTGACTGGAATAGTCATTTTACTTATTCAATACTTTCATATATGCTTAAAACTCGACACCAGGCTGGCTGAAGAAGTTCCTCATGCAGAAGACCCCAACTCGTGCTTTGTCTGACTCAGCTCTCTATGCACGTTGTTGTGCGTCACGCATCCGGTTGCAGTATAGGCTCGGGTACCTTTGGGCATATTGGCATGTAAAAAAGGTGATCTGTAACTGCCATCTATTAGCCAATTCATCGTTCTGTTGAGCTGGTCAAGTCATGGTGATGTCAGCGGTATCACCTTTTATGCCCATCTTTGTCAGGCATGCCCAAATATGGGGTCTATGCAGATGTCAGAAGTCGGTGGGACGAACCCGTATTTAGGCATGCCCAAATATGGAGTTGCAGAGGCAGAGGCCTTGTGATGTCAGCTGTGGCCCGGGCAGAGGCCTTTTGTGGCGGTTCTGGACAATCATGGGTCCGACCAACTCAACACCGGGCACTGCACTCCCTGTGGGGGTGTAGAACGCGTGTGTCGAATTTGAAGTAGGTGGGGCGAACGGTTTTGGTGTTACATGTATTACAGACGTACAGCTGTACAGACACAGAGACTTTGCATTTATAGTTAGATGATACATTGGCTACTATATGGACATTGAATATTCCCTCATTTAAAACCTTTGATTTTGACATGTTAACAAAATGAAATAAGAATGTTGACTCTGTCAATACAATATTCAATTGACAGTCATGCAAAATCAGGCATATTTTCCTATATAATGCCTAATTTGCATATTTAAATATACAATTTCAGAAAACTTGTAATACAATAAATCATTGTTTTCATGTAATTAATCAACTATAGGCCGTGTTGGGACCCCAGAAAAAGTGCCTAGAAAATGAATTTTGTTCCCGCGTCATGGGCACTACTCATTCAATGCATTTTTTCAAATCAACCTGGGGACCACTATTGTGTTGGGTGGGGATATGGGCTAAGATTAGTGCTTTTGTAACTTAACACTTAACACTTGCTATGCATCCCATGTGTATACAACATCCCACTGTTTCTCAACCGTTGACTACTACTGGTAAAATGTCCTAATAATAATGACTCAACCAGACAATCCGGTGCACTTCCCCTTTCTTGAGATTCTAACTCCCTTTTTCTGTTGAATTTCTTGAACTCCAACTTGTCAGTAAATGACTACATGGATGGACTCATCATAGGTCACCAGGTCATTCAGTGCACTTCCCCTTTCTTGAGATTCTAACTCCCTTTTTCTGTTGAATTTCTTGAACTCCAACTTGTCAGTAAATGACATGGATGGACTCATCATAGGTCACCAGGTCATTCAGTTCACGGTTTCTCAACTAGTGGAAAGAACATTTAAAAAAATCAACAAATCCTACATTACTAAATGCATGGTCAGGGACCACATGCAATACCTCCACGGACCACCAGTGGTCCACGGACCACCTGTTGAAAACCCATGGTCTACTAGATGGACGTGTGTATGCACGTACAGAGATTTTGTGCATTAATTATTTAATACTCCTATCTGTATCAATATGAATGTGTATATTAGAGTGTTCTAGATAGATGTAATCATACATCAGAGCATTTCAATGTGGCCTACTAGGGAAGTTTCATGGTGATCACTAGTTCTTAAGTTTTTTCATCCTATTCACATGTATATAGGTGAAAATAACAAAATGTGTGATAAATATGAAAAAGCTGCTCCTGTGGAAGTGTTATCATATATTAATTTACTTATATTGACCTTCTAAACAATTTAATATAGGTATGGTTTTGCCCACTCATTTCGTAATGAAAACTTGTCTGGCTCATGGACTACATGCACAGACAGGCCTAAAGTAATTACCCTATGTTACCCTATGTTGACCAATCATCATCATTATGATGACTTTATGCCCTGTGGAAGCCATACTTTCTCTTTCTCATGTGGAATGTGTTTCACTCTGGGAGCACTCAGCGCACCCTGGCAGTTTACATGACAGACTCCGCACTGGCAGGAGAAGGAGACGGTTCTTTTGGATTACATTACGCAACGTGGGTAACTATACTAACTCACAAAGGTAATAGAGCATGCACCTCCACTCTAGCCCAGGTGCTGGACAAAAGGCAGTACAGGAGGAAAAAATAGAGTCCGCAATACCGGTATGAAAAACTCAGCTCCAATGATTGATGATGAATCAACAATAAATCAGTGGAGCTGAGTTTTTCATACCGGTGTTGCGGACTCTATTTTTACCAGCAGCTTCGTAGAAGGTGC
This sequence comes from Electrona antarctica, assembly GCF_951216825.1. NCBI lineage: Eukaryota > Metazoa > Chordata > Actinopteri > Myctophiformes > Myctophidae > Electrona > Electrona antarctica. The sequence continues at coordinate 44,798,785 of NC_136806.1, read as the reverse complement.
TGGTTAGTGTGTGCCCTGGAAACGTGCGACAACGCTAGTTGACCGGTAGATCTTTCTGCTGAGTGTTGCCAAGTCCGCAAATTTCAAAAGCCCACAAAAACACCTTTCAACACACTACTTACACGCACTCCAACTCGTTTATAATTCGCGGACCTGGCAACACTGCCTCCCCTCTCCATTGGCTCACACACACACACGCACACACACACACGCACGCACGCCTGGAAGCCACCGCCCACTCCACAAAGTGTCATGTTGACTCTCGCCTATAGGAATTGCCGCATCACGCTTTTGCTTATTCCTTCTAAATCTCTGTATATAAAATATAGCTCACTCAGCGAATCTCTTAGTTACATCAATATTGTTCTTCGACAATAGTTGGTTTGTGCCTAAGTATTACGATTAGACAGTTCGCATTGGCTATTTCGCCTGCCACGCACTGTGATGCACCTTTCCAGGCATTAGCCATGATCGCACTGGTTTCAACCAGTCCCAGAGCCAACTAATAGAACAGTTACGACATTGAGGGGGCAAATAACAGCGGAGCGCCGCTAAAACGTGGCAGCAGACTCGCTGATTTAATGGGTAACAGACAGTAACACATTTGATTCTCAGTGACTGTACTCGCGGACTCCCACGCATACTACCGCGGACGGAGCGATGCGAATCATGCGATATATGATGGTTTGGAGAATGGGCGACCTGAGCGTGTACAAATACAACCAAATGGACCCATAACTCTACAACATTTTAGACTCTCGTTTTATGAAAGATTGACATGTCAATGTGTTCGGGTGTCAATCAAACCAACTGCGTGAGTGCTGTCAAGTGGAAACCTCATACTTAGCCAATTTGAATGCAATCTGGTCAAACTGACTGATACTGATAGTCAGATATATTGCTGTCAGGTGAAAACCTTGTATGACCAAAACCATTCCTTTACAAAATATATAATAATCAAAAATACATAAAATAGCTACAAGCTCACACTGCATCATATTCATATATTCACATCTTGGGAGCTTGTAGATCTGCTATTTTCTTTTCTGTGGACCACCACCGCCGCAAATATAAAAGCTGCTGGTAATAATATGACGAAAGTCATCATTTCTTGTTTCCTCCTAACTACTAACTCACCCATTGAAAACACAGTAACTATAATGGTGTTACTGAATGGGAAAATGTAAAGAGTTACATTACAATTTACTACAAGTTACAGCAAAAGTAGTTTTATGTAAAGTAACTTAATGTAAGGGCGTTAGTTCCAACACTGGTTTTCAGCTTCAGCCAGCTGATTGCTTCCAACAGTTCAGGGTCTTGCTCATTGACATGGTAACACATTGTTGTCAGGGCCGGGAATCGAACCTGGAACCTTCTGATGAGATGAGATGAGATGAGATATACTTTATTGTCCCACGAGGGGAAATTTGTATTGGGCAAAAGTGCAGTAGTACATCAACATTTTTAAAACACAGACAAACCATACACAATAGCAGCATTGTACATGGTATAGTATCAGAGAGTCAATCAAAGAGTATCACAAGAGATCAGTGCAAAATTGCAATCGGAGAAGGTATATGGATATACAAAGTACAAGAGTATTCACAAGGTATAGTATCACAAGGTAAGAACAATAAATAACAGACGAAGGTCAAGAAGTCCATTCCCCACTAAGAGCTATGAACTATGTGGCGGTTGTTCAGTATAGAACAATTGAAGTGGGAAGGAAAGACAGTTTGAAGCGGTTGCTCTTGCAACATGTAACCCAGGTTTATAATTGTATGTCTGTATTTGTATCTCTCTATTTGTATGGTCACGGTACCATCTGCATCAGTACGCATGCATTTGTATGGTCACGGTACCATCTGCATCAGTTCACAGCTCATCACACCGATCACTCACTCACTCACTCAGTCACACCAGTTTGGAATCAGCAATCACCACCACACCCTAGTATAAAGCACAGCACTTTTGTCTCAGTCAGTGAGGTGCACATCACTGGCTGTAGCCCTTCTTCTACAAACATTTTACTCTTCATTACAAAACTCTATATTAACACTGATCAACATTGGTTTTAGACCTCCAAATACACACTGGTGAACCGAACTGATGAGCTGTAGCACTTGAACTGAATTGGTGAGTTTATTGTTTGAAATGTTTGAACTGTTTTGTTTTGTTTGGTTATTTTCATTTGATGTTTGAAACTATTTCATTTGACATTTGTAAATGCTTGTTTGATTTGTATGCTTGTAGATCAGCTTCTTTGTTTATTATTTTGACAAGATATTTAATTTGGCCTTTTTGTGTTCAGGCCAGGTTTTTCCCTTTATTCCATGAAACCCCGAATGATGATGATGAATACAATGCTAAGTCCAAGAACAACCTGTTTTCTGCCCTACCTGGACGGTAGGACCTGATTCACTCAAACACACACTCCCCCCCCCCCCCCCCCCCCCCCCCCCATACACTCAAACACTGCCTCACACATCAGAGTATTACTTTTGTTTCCTCAATAATAATAATATCCTTAAGCATAATTTTCAGTCTCTTGGGTTCTTTATGATTTCAATGCAAATTCCTTCTACCATACACCTTCTGACAGCAGTATATGCTACAAACAGCACGCTCTGTAACGTCTACTAGAGGGTAACAGCTCATACTCTGAAGATATATGTGAAGGATCAGACAACACTCTATTTGACAGACTGAGCACCGTTTTCTCAAAGATTGTCTGAAGAGATGGAGAATCTTCATGGCTTTTTTCCCCCATTTTAGCTATTCTAGATTTGAGCTGGACAGAGAGTGTCCCAAACCAAGCTGACATGCCATATCTAATAATGCTAGTAGCACTGCATCATAGAAGGTCGACATGACTCCCTTGCTCACACCAAAGAGCCTGAGCCTGCGGAGAAAGTGCAAGTAGCCTTGCCGAGCCATGAGGCCCATAGGTCAGGAGCCTATCTCCTGTTTCTGTAGCGTGAGGCAGCTTGATGTACAAGTACACCCCCTGGACATGACGCTAGTATGTCCCAGGGACTTACCCCCAATCCAACCCTTGATGCTGAGTGCCAAGCAGGGAGGCACTGGGTCCCATTCTTTAGAGTCTTTGGTATGACCCGACTGGGGATTGAACCCCAGCCTCCCAGTCCCAGGGCGGACACTCAACCACAAGGCCACTGATCTAGTGGAGAAAGTGCAAGCTTTGTGCCAATTTGGCACACAGATAGTCCACATGGACATTCCATTTGAGCTGGTTGTCCATTTGGATCCTCAGGTACTACTTGTATTATACAACCTGCTCAATTTGCGTGCCCCCCATGACCACTGGGTCATGGATGCAGACACCTTTTGGATCTGCTCTCCAGGTGGGCTCTCTACCCAGCAGTGGTGTAAAGTAAGTAGGCTACTTCTTAAGTACTGACTTAAGTACAATTGAGATATTTGTACTTTTTTTTTTAATTAAGCTTTGGCAGATACAGGCAATGAGAAAGATAGAGAGCCATCACTGATCTGCAAGTCAGGGGTATATTTGATTGATTATTTATTTTCGTGTCCTGAACACAAAGTGCCCAACCCTCATGGGTTTATAAGACACCATTTCACATTTGCATGTTTACATTATATTCATAATCCATTGCATTATAGACCAGCAGAGTTATACAGAGTACTCTTGTCTTCTCTCCCAAGCTTGACAAATTAAATCTGCCGCAACAAAAGTCCCTTTGGCAAAACATATCTCAATTTGGAAATCCCCACAAATAAGACATCTTGTTAACCAGAACTTTGAAATGTGCCAGTGCCTCCCCAGTGTCCCCCCCAGTGCCTCCCCAGTGTCCCCCCAGTGCCTCCCCATGTGTCCCCCCAGTGTCTCCCATGTGTTTTTCCATAATCTTTTAAAATCCTCCAAAAACATGAAATATAGTGCTTTCAAATTTGAGAAATTTATAGTGGGGGTCAATGGCACTCGGAGTGATTTTCATCTTTTTTTCAAAGTCCATTGTCTCAAGTTATATTCGTCTTTTTTTTCAAATCCTCAAAAATGATATAAAACGGCGTGCTATAGTATGCCGTCCGCGATTGGCTATAGAGGGTATGCGTGTGACATCATCATCAAACCAGGGAGTTATGCAGGAACGCCTACTGAGTGGCAAAAAACTACTTTCTGGCCTTGACAGCCCATACATCCACACAGAAAAGTCATATCTGATTGCATTAAACAATGTTAAACTCACTTTGCCTGTTGCTTTGCCACTCGATGTGCCATTCACTTTAAGCATGCGCATACTCTCTATAGCCCATGGTCAAAAATGATGAAAAACGAGGATTTGAAACAAGTCGAAAATCACTCTGAGACCATGGGCTATAGTCCATTGTCTCAAGTGATTTTCGTCTTTTTTTTTCAAATCCTAAAAAATGTAGATAAACGGGGCTCCGTCTTTTTGGCAAATCTAGAACTTCCTGTTTGAGAGCTAGCAAATGTAAGACATCCGGTTGCTTTCAGAATAAAAGTGTAGTTAATTAAATAATGATTACATTACATTATTATTATTATTACATTACAGTTATTGTGAAGACACATTATGTTTCTGTGTAAAAATAAGTAAAGAAATAACGTAAAAAGGTAATCTAAATGGATAAATGCCCAAGTCCATGCACTGGAGTGCCCAAGTCCATTCACTGGAGTGCATGGACTTTATAAAGTGGATTCTGGACAAAAATCCCTGCTATGTATCGACTAGTGTGACACATGCACATGTCCGGGGAGACCTCATCTACAACACCACACCGTCCGCTAAGCAGCAGAGGTGTAAAATGTTTTTGGCATGAGGTCAGAGGTTGAATGTTGAAAATGTCACCCAGCAGCTCAGATTCTGCAACGTCTATTGTGTCTGCAATGTCAGGACTGTCTCTAATGCAATCCTCTGACTGAAAAATGATATAAAATGATGAAAATGTTGGAAAATGTTGAATGTCACCCAGCAGCTCAGATTCTGCAACGTCTATTGTGTCTGCAATGTCAGGACTGTCTAATGCATTCCTCTGACTGAAAAATGATGACAATGTTGAAAAAATGTTAATGTTGAAAATGTCACCCAGCAGCTCAGATTCTGCAATGTCTATTGCGTCTGCAATGTCAGGACTGTCTCTAATGCATTCCTCTGACTGAAAAATGATAAATGATGAAATTTTTTGAAAATGTCACCCAGCAGCTCAGATTCTGCAACGTCTATTGTGTCTGCAATGTCAGGACTGTCTCTAATGCATTCCTCTGACTGAAAAATGATGAATGTTAAATGATGAAAAATGTTGAAAAATGTCACCCAGCAGCTCAGATTCTGCAACGTCTATTGTGTCTGCAATGTCAGGACTGTCTCTAATGCATTCCTCTGACTGAAAAATTATGAAAATGAAAAATGTTGAAAATGTCACCCAGCAGCTCAGATTCTGCAACGTCTATTGTGTCTGCAATGTCAGGACTGTCTCTAATGCATTCCTCGGACTGAAAAATTATGAAAATGTTGAAAAAATGTGACCACACGCGATATACGGACTGCCATCGCAGGGGTGGCAACTGTTGAGGACAGCTGAAAAACTATTTTCTTTGTCCTTTTTTATTTTTCTATCTAAAATAATCTGAAGCTATATTATTATTCATGTCGTGTTAGAGCAGGTCTGAAATAAATGTCAGAGCTGATATCGACATATAAATATGAAATAAATGTCACTATGTCTAATGTTATAACCATTGGGTTAACCAATGCTAACTAGACATACGGCTTCCCTGCTAAAGTATGCAAATTCCGCTAAAATCCTTTTTGTACACAATCGTTTTGGAAGATAATACTAGTCTTTTACTAACTGGCTAACAGAAATAGCACAGAAAGAAGTATTAACAACGATATTTTGGAAAAAGTGTTTATTTTGGTCCGCCTAAAGCTAATTCATGCTAATGTTCCAGCTGGGGGCACTGCTGACCACAACAATGGAAAATGCGGAAATGGCTTCCTATTTCCAATAGCAGAAGAAGAAGACTCGAATGAATGTATTGTAGCATTATGTCACCATAACGTGGTTATTATTAGTTGCTTTGGAATGTACCTGCCATGAAAATTAAGGTCATAATTATGCAGATCGCATCGATATGTAATATAGCGCGATAATGTACTTGTTTTAGCTACAGGATTGATATCAATATATTAGCTAAATGTAGCTAACGGCTATCATTGCGGGGTTGCCAAAAACAAGCCCAAAATAAGCGAAAATAGCCAATCTACATTGATTGATTGATTGAAAATTGTATTAACAGTTTGCAGAATTACAGTACATTTTAAGCACAAACTCAATACAAAGGCTGTTAACTGTGAGTGGACGACCCAATTAAGCATTACACTTGTTTACACATGCATACAAACAACACAAATCTTGTGTCTGGCATAAATTATTTTCAGATGGGGGTCTGCAGACAAATAATAATAATAACAGGCTAATGAAACAGAGCAATTAAGAGAAGAGCCAAGAGGGCACAATTTGTGCTGGGTGGGTTTGAGAGCAAACTGTCCTGTTGTCTGTTGGTTACTGTTTTTTTTTATTGCATTCATATAGCTCATCTGGAACATTTACATAGGCCTAATTTATCTGCCACTGTTATTTTCCCTTTTTCATACTACAAAAGGCCAAATAAATACAGTAGCCTATTTAAAAAAGGAGAGATAACAGGCAAACGATCAAGATAACAACATTCTCTAATTGTGTAGACTTATTAAAAAAGACAAATCACTCAGACCATGGGCTATAGTCCATTGTCTCGAGTGATTTTCGTTTTTTTCAAATCCTCAAAAATGATGAAAAAACGGCATGCTATATAGTATGCCGTCTGAGATGGGCTACAGCCCATGGTCAAAAATGATGAAAAACGAGGATTTGAAAATAAGACGAAAATCACTCCGAGACCATGGGCTATAGTCCATTGTCTTGAGTGATTTCCGTCTTTTTTTCAAATCCTCAAAAATGATGAAAAACTGCATGCTATAGTATGCCGTCTGAGATGGGCTACAGCCCATGGTCAAAAATGATGAAAAAAACAACATACTATAGTCCATGGTTTGGGACGGCATAATATATTATGTCATACTTTCATAGCCAGGACTTGAACCTGCACCCTCCTGATTCCCAGGCCGGCTCTGCACCCAGTGAGCCACTGTGCATGCTGTTCTTAAAAGGCCGAATAGATAATGACAGAAGAGCCAGACTTGTTTCCATTGTGGTTCATAAACATACGAACGTCTAGAGATAAACAACAGCAAAAGAAACAATAGACAAATCTCCTGTTATTTTATTTTTTGTATTTTATTTTTGTATCAATGTTGTACTCAAAGGGAACAGCAGACTGCATTGTGGCAGGTAGCAAGTAGATCAGTGACTTAGCACACTGGCTGCATGATCTGGAGATTGTGGGTTCAAACCCCACTCAAATCTTTACTTGCCAAAATCTGCCATTGACCCCCATTCTGAATTTCTCAAATTTAAAAGCACTATATTTCTAAAACTATGAAACATTTCAAAGATTCCTTTTCAGGCAAACATGTCCACCGTGAGATGAACCTAAATAGGTTTGAATGGGGTTTCTAGGTGTAAGTATGTAGGACTAGTAGCATGCCAAAGTTTGTGCTATTGCCATTGGGAATGCATTGGGCGTTTAAGTTAGATAACTCAGAAACTACAAAACATTTCAAAGTAAGAAGTTCCAGCATGTGTCTCCACAGAAAGCTGAATTATAAAAAGTGTGAATGGAGTTCCTAGGTGAAAGTGCTTTTTTGACGTGCCAATATCTGCCATTGAGCCACATTGTAAATGTCTCAAATTTGAAAGCACTATATTTCTAAAACGATGAAACATTTCAAAGATTCCTTTTCAGGCAAACATGTCCACCGTAAGATGAACCTAAATAGGTTCGAATTGGGTTTCTAGGTGTAAGTATGTAGGACTAGTAGCATGCCAAAGTTTGTGCTATTGCCATTGGGAATGCATTTGGCGTTTAACTTAAATAACTCAAACTACAAAACAACAAGACTAGTAGCATGCCAAAGTTGTAATTCTTTTCGGACGGCATACTATAGCATGTAGTTTTTCGTGATTTTGGAGGATTTGAAAAAAAGATGAAAATCATGAAAAAACGACATACTATAGTTCATGGTTTCGGACGGCATACTATAGCATGTCGTTTTTCGTGATTTGAGGATTTGAAAAAAATATGAAAATCATGAAAAAACGACACATAGTCCATGGTTTGGGACGGCATAATATATTATGTCATACTTTCATGATTTTGGGACACTATGTCAGAGCCAGGACTTGAACCTGCACCCTCCTGATTCCCAGGCAGGCTCTGCACCCAGTGAGCCACTGTGCATGCTGTTCTTAAAAGGCCGAATAGATAATGACAGAAGAGCCAGAGACTTGTTTCCATTGTGGTTCATAAACATTCAAACGTCTAGAGATAAACAGCAAAAGAAACAAAACAATAGACAAATCTCCTGTTATTTTATTTTTTGTATTTTATTTTTGTATCAATGTTGTACTCACGCCCATGTAGGTCCAACATGGTCTACATGTGGGCTAACTTGCATGGGTTGGAAGTGGGTAAGCCCATGTAGTTCCAACATGGTCTGCATGTGGGCTAACTTGCATGGGCTGGAAGTGGGCAAGCCCATGTAGATCCAACATGGGATACATGTGGGCTAACTGGCATGGGTTGAAAGTGGGCAAAACCATGTAGGTCCCACATGGTCTACATGTGGGCTAACTGGCATGGGTTGGAAGTGGGCACGCCCATGTAGGTCCAACATTGTCTACATGTGGGCTAACTTGCATGGGTTGGAAGTGGGCAAGCCCATGTAGGTCCAACATGGTCTGCATGTGGGCTAACTTGCATGGGCTGGAAGTGGGCAAGCCCATGTAGGTCCAACATGGTCTGCATGTGGGCTAACTTGCATGGGCTGGAAGTGGGCAAGCCCATGTAGATCCAACATGGGTTACATGTGGGCTAACTGGCATGGGTTGAAAGTGGGCAAAACCATGTAGGTCCCACATGGTCTACATGTGGGCTAACTGGCATGGGTTGGAAGTGGGCAAGCCCATGTAGGTCCAACATGGTCTACATGTGGGCTAACTTGCATGGGTTGGAAGTGGGCAAGCCCATGTAGTTCCAACATGGTCTACATGTGGGCTAACGTGCATGGGTTGGAAGTGGGCAAGCCCATCTACAAGCTCACAGAACAGGTCACAATGCAAAGAGCCCTGGGCCCAGTACAAAGCACTGCATTGGAAGTTGGGAACCCCGGTCAAGAAAGTATACAGCTCAAGTTCTACAGACAGGCAGGCAGGCAGGCACTGCTAGCAGAAAAGACCCATATAGATATTTAACTCTATTAAATTAACTCTATTTAACAGGTTGGAGGCCCCAGACGGAGATCACCGTCAAGTTCAAGTGCACGGTCAGTTGCCCGAGACGGAGATTGATAAATCGGACGGAGATTAATGATATCAAAACCGGTCGCATCGCTCCACAGCCTAGGAGCGCTTGTTGCCCAATCCTCGGTGTTGCACAACAGTGACACGTCATCAAAAATGTTCCCTGCCTGTTTTACACTTATTGCACTTATTACACTATTACACTAATTCCACTATACCACTATTACACTATTACCTTATTACACTATTACCTTATTACCCTATTTCACTATATTTCATTACTATATTTTTAAAAAAAAGTCTCCATAAAAAATATACCCACCCTGACAATTTATTTTTTCACACCCCTTTCTTTTTTTTACCACCTAAAAAAAATCTACCCACATGTCCCCTTAGGGACACTATTTCAAAGTCGACTTTGAAATAGTCGACTTTTAAATTTCAAAGTCGACTTCAGAGACAGTCAGACAGTGACGCAGAGAGAGAGTGACGCAGAGACAGTGACGCAGAGAGAGTGACGCAAAGAAAGAGAGAGAGACTGCATACTATATATAGCATGCCGTTTTTTCATCATTTTTGAGGATTTGAAAAAAAGACGAAAATCACTCCGACCATGGACTATATATAGCCCATGGACTTGTAATACACACATGCACGTGCGCGCACACACATACACAGGGCACAGCAGCACGGTACAGCACAGTATGCTACAGTACAGTACATTACAGTACAGTACTGTATGGTAAGGCACAGCACAGTACAGTATTGTACAGTACCGTATGGCACAGTTCAGTACAGTACAGTACAGAAGAGAAGAGAGCAGAACAAAATGATGAAAAACGAGGATTTGAAAAATCACTCCATTGTCTTGAGTGATTTTCGTCTTTTTTTCAAATCCTCAAAAATGATGAAAAACTGCATGCTATAGTATGCCGTCTGAGATGGGCTACAGCCCATGGTCAAAAATGATGAAAAACGAGGATTTGAAAATAAGACGAAAATCACTCCGAGACCATGGGCTATAGTCCATTGTCTTGAGTGATTTTTGTCTTTTTCAAATCCTCAAAAATGATGAAAAACTGCATGCTATAGTATGCCGTCTGAGATGGGCTACAGCCCATGGTCAAAAATGATGAAAAACACGCTTTTTCGCCATGCTTTTCCGTCACGCTTTTCCACACACACCCCTATTGTTCGGATTTCGGGAGATTAGCCGAGTATCCGACGAACTCTAGCAACAGGCGGGATTTACTAAAGAATTAACACGCATAGGCTAAACTAAATGTTCCAATAATCGCTTCTCTTTACAAACTCAACGTGCGTTTTATAAGGTTTTATTAGCTCATTACAACAAACCCATACAACATACACACTGGTTTGTTCCACCCTCCCCTGACACAGGACGGATACAGTACTCCGGATCTTTGCCTAATAGCCTGTTCCTCTCCTATCTGTCTGTGAGGAGTTTAGCCCCTGTTGATCTTGGTACTATTTAGCTCAACACTACCAACCTATGTTCACCTCTGGTAGTCTACAACCTATGTTCACCGATATACCTATGGTTTTAAATCTACGTTACGTGGGAGACAAACAAGAAGCACAGATACATACATTGTTATAATCTAAACATCACACAACACAACACATGCTATTAATTAAGCACACTTGTATCTATATTTACCACTGGCCTCCCGCCTTCTGCTCTCCATGATGTTCTCCCTGAATCTACCCCCCCTGCTAGCTTACACACATGATACAGCTGCAGGCCCTGGATGGGTCACACCTCCCCGGCCAATCAAAAGCCCATGGCCCCTTCTCCGCCTGAGAGAGGCGGTTCTAAGCCCTTGCCTGTCAGCTAACTTGCATCACACTCCTTGTGCTGCAAGCCTGGCTCTCTCTCTGACCAGCTTAAACCGGTAGACTCTTAGATATTATAATAAAGGTGTTTGGTAACCCAATATCTAAGTATGGACTCTAGAACACATATTGATCACCTATGACAGGATTAAAGTGGTACTTGTTCACACATTGCTCCTCCTGCCATTATATGTGCCCATACAGTGAGTCAGCACCCCCACCTCTGTGAGGTGTCTGGTAGACCCCTCACGCTCCAGGAAGGTGGCTTATCACACAACCCCCTTTTATGGCCTTACTGGAATGTAGAAGACCCACCACTATCAGGAGTTAGCTCTCCTCTCTCCCTGAGAGCACATGGTAACACCCAATATATATTTCCCCAATGTTGCCATATCTCGTCCATCCACAATTGGACAATACACCTATAAGAGGTACCAGAGTATCAAAGCTAACACAAGCAGACTGAAGAACAGTTTTGTTCAGGCTGCTGCCCTCGGGGAAGAGGTACCAGAGTATCAAAGCCAACACAAGACACTTAAAAGCACTAAAGACACCTTTGATGCACAGCACCATTCAAATGCTCTGTACATGATCCCAAGGCCCCATTTGAAAAGTGACACCAAGAAGAACAACTTACAACCTAAAAATCACTGAGAGCTCAGTGGCACCCTTGTTAAGATGACGTCCATGTGAGCCAGAGGTTGTGAGTTCAAATCCAGCTGAGTTCCTCCTACTTTCACTCTGCAGCATGTTTTGGAGAATAACATCCAGAAGAGAACTGGAAAGAGATGGAAAGTTGAGGAGATTCTCAGAGAGAATGGTGGCACTCTGTGATAAGCTGCTGTCTATGTGAGCCACAGGTTGTGGGTTCAAGTTCAGCCCATGGCCTCAGACGGCATACTATAGCATGCCATTTTTCATCAGTTTTGAGGATTTGAAAATAAGTCGAAAATCACTCCGAGACCATGGGCCATTGTCTCGAGTGATTTTCGTCTTTTTTTCAAATCCTCAAAAATGATGAAAAACTGCATGCTATAGTGGGCTATGCCGTCTGAGATGGGCTACAGCCCATGGTCAAAAATGATAAAACGAGGATTTGAAAATAAGACGAAAATCACTCCGAGACCATGGGCTATAGTCCATTGTCTTGAGTGATTTGTCTTTTTTTCAAATCCTCAAATGATGAAAAACGGCATGCTATAGTATGCCGTCTGAGATGGGCTACAGCCCATGGTCAAAAATGATGAAAAACGAGGATTTGAAAATAAGTCGAAAATCACTCCGAGACCATGGGCTATAGTCCATTGTCTTGAGTGATTTTCGTCTTTTTTTCAAATCCTCAAAAATGATAAACAGCATGCTATATAGTATGCCGTCTGAGATGGGCTACAGCCCATGGTCAAAAATGATGAAAAACGAGGATTTGAAAATAAGTCGAAAATCAATCCGAGACCATGGGCTATAGTCCATTGTCTTGAGTGATTTTCGTCTTTTTTCCAAATCCTCAAAAATTATGAAAAACTGCATGCTATAGTATGCCGTCTGAGATGGGCTACAGCCCATGGTCAAAAATGATGAAAAACGAGGATTTGAAAATAAGTCGAAAATCACTCCGAGACCATGGGCTATAGTCCATTGTCTTGAGTGATTTTCTCTCTTTTTTTTCAAATCCTCAAAAATGATGAAAAACTGCATGCTATATAGTATGCCGTCTGAGATGGGCTACAGCCCATGGTCAAAAATGATGAAAAACGAGGATTTGAAAATAAGTCGAAAATCACTCCGAGACCATGGGCTATAGTCCATTGTCTTGAGTGATTTTCGTCTTTTTTTCAAATCCTCAAAAATGATGAAAAACTGCATGCTATAGTATGCCGTCTGAGATGGGCTACAGCCAAAAATGGTGAAAAACACGCTTTTTCGCCACGCTTTTCCGTCACGCTTTTCCGTCACGCTTTTCCGTCACGCTTTTCCACACACACCCCTATACAGTTTTTTTCAGGCTGCTGCCCTCGGGGAAGAGGTACCAGAGTATCAAAGCTGACACAAGCAGACTGAAGAACAGTTTTGTTCAGGCTGCTGCCCTCGGGGAAGAGGTACCAGAGTATCAAAGCCAACACAAGACACTTAAAAGCACTAAAGACACCTTTGATGCACAGCACCATTCAAATGCTCTGTACATGATCCCAAGGCCCCATTTGAAAAGTGACACCAAGAAGAACAACTTACAACCTAAAAATCACACCCGTGTGAACTGAGTGGTGTAAGGTTTTATATAGCATGATCAGCTGTGGTCTTGACGTAATGTCTGACGTAATGAAATCACACAAAATATGTTAAGTAAAAAAAGCTATCATTTTTGATAAATGTATGTATCACACCCGGATGTGATTTCACAACTGGCTTTTTTTGCGCAGAGAAAATGACCACGGTTGCTACGGTCATCCAGTTCACCCGGGTGTGATTTAATTACGTCAGAAATTATTTTGAACATAGCAACCATGGTCATTTTTTTATGCACACAAAAGCCAGTTGTAGGAGTGGTTTACACCACTCAACAAAAGCCAGTTGTAGGAGTGGTTTACACCACTCAAAAATCACTGAGAGCTCAGTGGCACCCTTGTTAAGATGACGTCCATGTGAGCCAGAGGTTGTGAGTTCAAATCCAGCTGAGTTCCTCCTACTTTCACTCTGCAGCATGTTTTGGAGAATAACATCCAGAAGAGAACTGGAAAGAGATGGAAAGCTGAGGAGATTCTCAGAGAGCATGGTGGCACTATGTGATAAGCTGCTGTCTATGTGAGCCACAGGCTGTGGGTTCAAGTTCAGCCCATGGCCTCAGACGGCATACTATAGCATGCCATTTGATGGAGTTGAAACAACAGATGTTCAGGAGGAGGAAAAACTCTCCGCCCTCAACGTCAATCTACCTGTCCCCATTTATACCTGCCCAGTACCATTCAGAATCCTCCATGTTTCGCCTGCCTCGCTGCGTCGCACACTAGCTGCCTTCTTACAGGCTTCTCGCAATTTCGATTAATACTATTTATTTACTTACCGTCGTCCACGGAACCAGCATTCTACCTCCTTCGTTCGTCATAACTCCCGCCGCCATATAGCCACGGCGTCCCCGTCCTCCACCTCCAGCAACAACAACATCCATGGCTTCCAACTTCGCCACCCGTTCGCCAGCGCTCCCGTTCCCGGTTCTGTACTTCCAACGCCACCCAGGCTCAACACGTTTGCTGCGGGACACACAGACAGACGCCTCCCGCCACAACTTTCAAAACCGGCACACTGCCATACACGGGACCCCCGCCGATCAGATGACGTCACCCACAGGTCCAGATCCACGCTGTTCGAGCCAAGCAGAACGATCCATCCGCCACACCACCGCAACAACTCATTCAACTGTCCTTCACTAAGCCACAGCGTAGCTCAGGGTTTTCCATTAATGCCCGAAGTTTCACAACCTGACGCGCAGCCTGTCACCATCATAACAGCTGCAACCAGGAGCAGTTCTTCCTGAAACCACACGGGGTCGCTGAAAGCCAAATGAAATGAAATGAAATGATTACTATATTTACCCAGGGTATCTGGGCTAAGCTCAATAACTGGTTTCCAGCCAGGCCCTGCTCATAGAACATTTCATCGTAGTGGTTCAATGCCTTGTTCAAGGGCACTTCAGCGGTGGTAATTTTTAACGTGTCGGACAGCTGATTCGAACTGGCGACCTTCCGGTATCAAGACCGCTCCGCAATCTGTTCGGCCACCGCTGCCAAGCTAACGGATTGCACTTCATAGTGCATTTCCCTGTGGCCATATGCTTCCACACAGATTTTCATTAATGTTAACGGATTGCACCTTCACAGTGCTTTTCCCTGTAGCCAGGCTTCATTGCAGTCTTTCATTCCACCCCATTCGACTGGTATGTATATAATCGGCGAAATCATCCGTTATCAGCACGTTTGAATGGTGCCAAAATGTTGATACTGGCATCCTCACTGTTCAGTATGTCATTATCAAAACAACACAATATGCACACATAAGATACAATGTTCCTTCTTTTTTTTTTTTCTTTTTTTTTTTTACAATCGTTTTCACTTATAAGTCAAGCTTATGTGGAGGTCGTCTCTGCCTCTGTGGGAAACGTCTGCCCTGAGACGTTTGTTTGGGGGAATTAGGTTTTTGGTTGGGAGAATGGGTTGTGAGGTTGGGGGAATGTGTTTCTACAGGTTCAGGTGGTTCATTAGCATAGGCAACCACGTCCGCTGTAGGCGAGGCTGTTGGGCACACAACCGGGGCTTCCACTCTCATCGTAGGTGAGCATGGGTCAGGTGTTGAGTTTCCCACCTGAGCATCCAGGATTTGGTCTACATGACGTCTCCACACATCCTGTCCCACTTCTACCCTATACATCAGTGGTCCCTTTATGGCAGAGATTGTGCCCGGCTGCCACTTGTCGGTCCAGTAATCATGCACAAAGACCGATTGTCCCACACTGAAGCTTCGTGTTGGCCTGGCATTCACACCTTTGAACTGTCTGTTTTCCACATCCCGCCGCACATCCGGTTTGAGAAAATCCATACGAGATCTCAGGCGCCTGTTCAGGAACATCATTGCCGGAGTGTGGTTAGTGGTGGCATGCACAGCATTGCGATAGGCAAGAAGGAAGTTATCCATCTTGTGTTGTAGTGGCCGTTTGTCGTGGTCCATTGCCTTCATGGCTTTCTTGAACGTCTGCACAAATCTTTCTGCCAAGCCATTGGTGGATGGATGGTATGGAGCAGACGTAAAGTGCTTGATTCCATTGCTCTTCACAAAACTTCGGAATTCCTCAGAGACAAATTGTCTTCCATTATCTGTACAGATTTGTTCCGGAATCCCGTTCCTGGCAAACATGGTTCTCAGAACTGCAATGGTCTTGTCTGATGTAGTTGTTTTCATTTTGATTACCTCTGGCCACTTGGAATGTGCATCAACAGCTATTAAGAACATAGAGTCCATGAATGGCCCAGCAAAGTCAATATGTACTCGTTGCCATGGTGATGAGGGCCACTCCCATGGGTGGAGAGGGGCTTGTGGTGGTGCGTTCTGAACCTTTTGACATCCAGAGCAGTGTTTGCTCAAATCCTCGATCTGTTTATCAATTCCTGGCCACCACACATAAGCACGGGCAAGGCTTTTCATCTTCACCGTACCCAGGTGCCCATTGTGCAGTTCCTCCAGCACTCTGGTGCGCAGCTTGGGAGGAATCACGACTCGTGAACCACACATTAGGGTTCCCCGACACACTGACAGCTGCTCTTTCCTCGCAGAGAAGGCCGGATACAATGTGTTGTCACACGCCGGCCACCCCCTAACCGTGATATCATACACCCTTGACAACACGGGGTCATTGCGTGTTTCTCTTTCAATGAGGCTGTTTGTGACTGGCAATTGTTCAACTATTGTCGCATGAAACACCTCTGCTGAATCCAATTTTGCGGTTGTTTCCGTAATTGGCAGTGGCAAACACGACAAACCATCCGCGTTGCCATGCTGCTTGGTCCCCTTGTGGTCAATCTCGTACATGTGACCACCTAAGAAAAGAGACCATCTCTGGAGCCTTTGCGCCGACATCACTGGAACACCCTTCCTTGGGTGAAAAATCAACAAGAGAGGCTTATGATCGGTCAACAGAGTGAACTTGTGGCCATACAAGTAGTGATTAAACTTCTTGACCCCCCCACACAAGGCTCAAGGCCTCCCTATCAATCTGCGCATAGTTGCGTTCAGCTGAAGTCAGTGTTCTGGAGGCAAAAGCTATTGGTCTTTCAGAGCCATCTGGAAACTTGTGTGATAGCACGGCTCCGATCCCATGAGGGGAGGCATCACAGGCCAGTCGGATTGGTACAGATGGATTAAAGTGCGTAAGCACCTCCTCCGAAGTTATGAGCCTTTTTGACTCTTGGAACGCCCCCTCACAGCTGTCAGTCCACTCCCATTGTGTTCCCGTCTGCAACAGTGCATGTAGAGGGTGTAGGACTGTGGAAAGATTAGGCAAAAACTTGTGGTAGTAGTTTACTAACCCAAGATAGGCACGTAACTGAGACACATTTTCAGGGGGTGGAGCTTTAAGAACTGCCTCTATCTTGTCTTGAGACATGTGCAAGCCATTCTTGTTGATAACATGTCCACAGTATGAGATTTCCTCTTTGAAAAACTCACATTTCTGTTGATTAGCTCGGAGCCCATATTCTCGTAATTTGGTGAGCACTTGTTCAAGGTTAGAAAGATGTTCGTCGTCATCTTTGCCAGTACTAATGATGTCATCTAGGTAACACTGGGTCCCTGGAATCCCCTGTAGGACCTGATCCATCGCTCTCTGCCAGATTGCAGGAGCTGACGCAATACCAAACACCATCCTGTTGTACTGATACAGCCCTTTGTGTGTGTTGATGGTCAGGTATTGTTTGGATGCCTCATCAACTTCCATTTGGAGGTAAGCCTGAGCCAAGTCTATCTTTGAGAAACGTTCTCCTCCAGACAGTGAAGCAAAGATGTCCTCAATGCGAGGTAGAGGATACTGTACTGTGCGGAGAACTGGGTTAACAGTTACTTTAAAGTCTCCACATATGCGCACCTTGCAGAGATTCCCTGGCTTTGTATCAGAGGTTTTCTTCACCACTGGAACGATAGGCGTGGCCCATTCACTCCACTCCACCTTTGACAGGACTCCAGTCTGCTCCAGATTTTCCAGCTCTGTTTCCACTGCAGGGCGGATGGCATATGGCACTGGTCTGGCTCTGTGAAATTTAGGACATGCACCTTCCTCAATTTCAATCTTTGCATTTATGCCCTTAAGTGTACCAATTCCCTTTGCAAACACTTCCTCAGAGCCCACTAATATCTGTGACAGTCTCTCAGGTGTGGCTTTATTTCCCCCCTTTGCTGACACAAATAAAGCTTTGATGGTGTTCCAATCCAGCTGAATTTTTCTGAGCCATTCCCGTCCCAGCAATGGTGGACCTCCATTCTTCAGAACATAGAGGTTCAATTGCTGTGATTTGTCTCTGTAGGTCACTGCCACTTTAATTTTCCCTTTTGGATGCACTTTCTGTCCTTTGTGTCTTGAGCAGCAGTTTTGTTTGTTTCAGTGGTATGTGTGAAAACAGTCGTTTGTAGTCGTTTTTAGATCACTGTTAACGCAGAGCCTGTGTCCAATTCCATTTTCAGTCTCACGCCTGCCACCTGTGGAGTGATCCATATTACTCGTCGATCATCTGTTTCTTTGACACTGTGGAGTTGTAGGCAAGACAAGTCACTGGCACTGCTGTCTGAGGCATTTCCATCAGAACTGCTCTCTTTCATTTTGTGTACCTTTTTCCTTTTTGGGGTCTCTTTTCTGTATTTTGTCTTTTTGTTGTTGTTTACTGGCCCTGCAAACTCTGGCGATGTGGCCCTGTTTGCCACAATTGTTGCAATCTTTGTCTTTAAACCAACAGTCATCCGGGTCACTGACAACCTTGATGTGGCCAACTACTTGAATATCTTCTTTACAAACATAGCAACAACTCTGGTTAACAAACTGCCCTCCCACTCTGGGCTCTTTGGTGTAGAGCACATTACAACCTTCTACAAAAACCTAGGTGTTTGTAAAGACGATTTTAAACTAGTTATGGTAACAACTGATGAGGTAATTAAGAAACTGAGTGCCCTCCAACCCCACAAGGCCACAGGCCATGACAACATTCCCTCCAAATTTCTCAGAGACTCAGCCATCTCTATAGCTCCAATCATCACCCACATAGTAAACCTCTCCATCAAACAGGGACAGGTCCCCCAAGATTTCAAACTGGCCAAAGTAACCCCCTTGCACAAGAAAGGGAGTAAATTAGACCCCGGCAACTACCGCCCTATTTCTATTCTTAGTTCCATCTCGAAAGTGATGGAAAAAATAGTCTATGAACAGGTTGAAAAGTATCTTGCCACTAATAAATTATTGTACGAGTTCCAATCTGGCTTCAGAACATCCCACTCCACTGACACATGTCTTCTCTATTTGAGCGACCACATCAAACAAGAGGTGGACGCTGGCAAATACTGCGGCATGGTCATGCTGGACCTCCAAAAGGCTTTTGACACCGTGAACCACTCCATACTGGTTAACAAGCTAAAAGCAATTGGTTTCGATAGCACATCAGTGAGCTGGATGCAATCCTACCTGGAGGGGAGAGAACAGATGGTGGAAGTGAACGGAACACTGTCCCCCCCCCTCCCAGTGAGCTGTGGCGTTCCACAAGGAAGCATACTAGGGCCTCTACTGTTCCTAATATATGTAAACGACATGACTTCAGCCTGTGACTGCAACTTGTTCCTGTTCGCAGATGACTCAGCACTGCTGGTCTCGGACAAGGACAAACTGCAGGTTGAAAATGCCCTCAGCTCTGAACTCGGTAGAATCTGCACCTGGCTCGCTGATAACAAACTATCTTTACACCTGGGAAAAACTGAATCCATTCTCTTTGGCTCTATTAGTAATCTCAGCAAGGCAAATGGCTTCTTGGTTAGAGTGGGTGACAATGTTATCACACGTAAAGATGAAATTACCTACCTAGGTTCCATCCTGGAGGCTAATCTTTCCGGTGATAAAATGGCCACCAACGTAATCAAAAAAGTCAACCATAGAACAAGATTCCTCTACAGGATCTCCTCACTGGTCAACAAAAACACCTTGAAGACCTTAACAGGAGCCCTTGTACAGGGTTTCTTTGACTATGCATGCACCTCCTGGTACCACAGCACCTCAAAGGCCCTTAAAACCAGGCTCCAGACTTCCCAAAACAAACTGGTCAGGCTCCTACTTGATCTAGCCCCCCGAACCCACCTCACCCCTGCCCACTTCGACAGGCTGGAATGGCTTAGGGTCGACGACAGAGTACAGCATCTTGCAATGGGTCTGGTCCACAAGATTCGATACACCACCAAGATACCCATGTACCTGTCTAGATACTTCCTTAATGTTAACGAAGTCCACACCCACAACACCAGAGGGAGTGCAACGAACCATGTACAACCCAGATTCGGCACAAACAAGGGACTAAATTCTTTTCGCTCCTATGCCACCAAAATGTGGAACGCCCTACCAACTGTCATTAAGACATGCGAATCCCTTGACTCCTTCAAAACCGCTCTCAAAGGGCACCTACGGATGGCTGCAATTCGAAACTGGCCCCCGTAAAATCTGAATCCCCCCCCCGCCCCCCCCCTTCTTTCCCCTCACTGTATATATTTCTTTTCCCTTTTTACCTCCTTTTTGATGAATTCCTGTTCTGTCTATAGAAGTGTCTATTTGTACATCTCTAAATGTTTTGATGATTTGAACATGGTGGACCCTGTTGGAAACAAGTGTAATGCTTAATTGGGTCGTCCACTCACAGTTAACAGCCTTTGTATTGAGTTTGTGCTTGAAATGTACTGTAATTCTGCAAAACTGTTAATAAATTCTTCAATCAATCAATCAATCAAAGTCATGTGATGTGTTTCCACAACGGTAGCATTTCTTTCCCTCATTTCTGTTCAGAGACATTTTATTTGTGGCATATTCCAGAGATTTCTTTTGTATCTCTGAGGCATCACGTGCTGCAGTTTCCATTGATACAGCAACGTCCAGGGCCTTCTGAAATGTAAGATCCCTTTCACATAGGAGCCTCTTCTGTGTGGATTCACAGTGCATGCCACACACCAGCCTGTCCCTCAATGCATCTGATAAGCCATTTCCAAATTGGCAATGTTCTGATAATTTGCGTAATTCAGCACAAAATTCAGAAATGCTTTCACCTTTGCTCTGATTTCGTTTGATAAATTTAAATCTTTCAGCTATGACCAGTGGTCTGGGGTTCAAATGCTGTTTCAAAGTCTCTACAATTTCCGCAAACGTTTTGTCAGCTGGCTTTTCAGGGGTTAACAAGCTCCGTAGCAGCCCATATGTCTTGGCTCCCATTACACTGAGTAACACACTGGCTGTCTTGGCAGCAGCAATGTCGTTAGCAGTACAATATAACTTCACTCTTTCAATATACGTTGCCCAGTCTTCAGCACCACTGTCAAATTCTGTCATAGTTCCAATCATTGCCATCTTTTTTGTAAATCACTCACGTGTCCTTGTTTTGTTTTGTTTATGTCCAAGCAGGCTGTGCAATCTGCGCACACACACCCTTTTCTCCGTGTCCACTTTAATCTTCACTCAAAGTCACTCGTTTTCCTTCCTCCAAACTCCAAAGCTGGCATTGCAAACGTCCTTCAACAACGCACTGCAGGTTCTTAATTCTCGTCGCCAATTTGTTGTGTATGTGGCCTATGAACACAACTAATAAGGAAATAAAACACTGGAGAAGGGAGCTCAGGTTTATAGTACTTTACAGGTCAAAGCCAGAACTGACATACATCAATCAAGGGTATAATACAATGCAGCTGCGCAGGACCTAAGAGCACCTAGCACAAGGCAGTGGTCTGCCACATAAAGTAGTCCCTGGATAAGCAATACACTACATCTATATACTTACAATTCTCCAGTTTAAATGCCTACAATTCTAGACAGGACTCCACGACTACTACAGCAACATACGAGTAGTGCAGACCTGACAATATAAAAATACTTTCATTGTAGATCATACAAAAAAACGAATAAAACAAATATACAATACAAAAAACAAGTGGACAGGCTTACCGAGTGACAGTTCAGCAGTCAAACATCCCCTCTCTCAACAACACACTACTGGCAGTGTTGTGAGGCATCCCAGCTGTCAGACCTGCTACCTGCCTGCTCAGAAAGCCTTTAAATACCCTTGTCACTTAACCTCTGCCTCCCTCTAGGGGTTACATTCTACACACTACTTTACACTGTGTCTTTAGTGGCGTTTCTGTGGTGAAGAAAATATATTTTACCTGTCAGTGCTGCTGCTGCTCGGGTCTTAATTGAATGTATGTGGAGTAAACACTGGGGCATAAATATAAATCCAGGTCTTAATGTCGTCCAAAAAATATAAAACGCCAAAAAACGCGATATATTTATATAGTCAGCTAGTCATTGGCTTGGTTTGATTGTTCGCTGTGATAAAGGAACTAAAAGGTGACGAAGAAGCACAGCAGAGGAAAAAACACAAAAGTCAGTTGGCAGTGAAAATCAGAACAGTGCCACAGCACGTTGAGAAATATCATTACCTCCGTAGTGGTTCATCAGCACTAGGGCCGTTGAGCTAAAGAATCCGCCAGAATGTTCCATTTGTACACTCTCAGAGTTAAATAAACCTTGGTTTTACAATATAAATTGGGGGTCCCAGAGATAGAAATTCCATTAAATGGTGGTCCGTGGACTAATTCATGTCAAACTAGCCCTGACCGTAACCTCACAAAAACAAGTAATCCGTGTTTGTTGAAAAAACATCAGAGGGGTTTGAACCCATGAAGTTCGGATTCAAAGTCAGGTGACGAGACCGCTAGACCACTGAGGACGCTGGCAGGATGAAGCATCAATGTCGCTATTGACTATTTACGCCGTGACGTAACCCGCTCTTCCAGAGCCACTTCCGGGTCTTACTCAAGGAAGCTTCCACATCATATATTTTATTTGTCATGGACACAGTTACATTAATAATTCTACTCGGGTTGGAAGCATTAAGTCCCATTTTAACCATCAATGGCTTCCTTTTTGAAAAATAACGTCATTGTAAAAAGAATCACGTGTTGCTAGTATTTACAATGAGAAGCGGACGGGAGCTGGTGCGGACTAGGAGCCGGATGTAACGTAGTAGGACTACAACAAACTCGCGGGAAAAACTCGTGGGCGGAGCCTCACACCGGAAAGAAGTGACGCCCCCCTCAAATATGGCGCAGACGCATTGATGCGGGTTTGATCAGTGCCACATCACCCATCGTGCTCTCCGTCTGCAGGTAAACAATTAATGTTACTTTAATACTTAATGCTGGTTTTGTGGTTGTTACTTACTATGTTGTTTATATATGTTATATCTTTATACCACTGTAGACCAGAGTTCCTGTAGTGGAGTGGTTAGAATCGCTGCTTCTTAAACACCAGGCTGAGGTTCTCGTCCCGGTTGAGGCATTAGTCTTTTTCCTTTGTACCAAACAAACAAAATACATTTCACATCTGGTCAAAAGGTCCATCAGAGTCTAACCATTCGACTATAAGAACACGGTTCAATAAGTCAGTAGTATGAATAACTTAAGTAACATCACAATTAGAGAATGTAGAAGAATATAATCTGCCGAATTAGTTTATTTATGTTACTGTGGCCGATTTGTTGGGGCGGTCTGTTTACATGACGCCAATTTCAAACAACGCTTGTCCCTTTACCAACCAAACAACAAACAATACTCTTTTCACATCTAGTCGATTCTTTATTCAGCATTTGAGCCTCTCACAATGGTAGTCAGTCAGTGGCTCAAATGGGTCTGAGAGGCTAAATGCCATCAAATGGTGGTCCGTGAATCAAATGCTGAGAGTGTAAAGATCTACTATTAGGGTCCATTTGGTTACCTAAATTGAATTGCTCTGTATTGTGACAGTAATCATTGCTATAGTGTGTGTTCAGTAACAGTGTTAAATAGCTCTGTATTGTGACAGTAATCATTACTATAGAGTGTGTGTGTTCAGTAACGGTGTTAAATATCTCTGTATTGTGACAGTAATCATTGCTATAGTGTGTGTTCAGTAACAGTGTTAAATAGCTCTATAGTGTGACCGTAATCATTGCACCAGGAACCCAGTCAGGATACAGATTAAACAAGTGGAATTGTAATGTAACAGACAAAATGAGAACTGGAACATTAAGCTCATCAATAGCTACTTTCTCCTGATTGGCTGAAAATGTGTCACCTACTTGAACATTCTTTTTTTTAAGCCCTTTTCATTTTATTAAAGAGCTGGAGAGACAGGAATATTCCTGTTACTGAACACATACTCTATAGCAATGATTACTGTCACAATATAGTTATTTAACACGTACTGAACACACACTATAGCAATCATTACTGCCATAATATAGAACTATTTAACACTGTTACACTGTTACACACACTATATCAATTATTACTGTCACAATAACTTTGTAATGCTACTGATGTTTGTGTGCAACATTTGAGCTGACAGGCCTTTTTTATGTCAATCAATAAAGTCACCTTAATTCAAGTGATAGATTATATACAGGGGCATGCCATGTGGTCTACCTGCACAGCCTTTGTGATATACTGGTAGATCACGATGTACCTTTTGGGCCCCCCTGCAATACAGGATTCCTGTCCAGAATTGTTTAAATTAAATATAGAGGGTTTAAGTCGTTCTGAATTTATGTGTGTATTTTTCTGTCTTTCTTTCTTAGGAACCCGTTGGAAGGCTCTAGCCAGCAAGCCCGCTCAGTCAGCCAACGCAGCCAGCCAGCCCCGCCAGTCAGCCAGTGTAGAAAGTCAGGCTGCCAAGCCAGCGCACTTCAGCCATTGCAGCCAAGGGTTAGGGTTAGTCAGCTCAGCCAGGCCTCTCTCGAGGCCTGGCTCTCTGTCTGCCTGGCCCGGTCTGCCCCGCCCTGCCTTGCAGCAACAGAACCAGCTGGCCTGGCAAGCCAGCCAGCTCAGAATGCGAGCTCAGCAAGCCAGCGCAGCGAAAATCTTTACAAGCCCAGACTCAGGATGCCCAGCAGACAGCCAGGGTCTCCTACCTGACAGCCAACAGTCAGCCAGACCAGACCCGCATTTGCAGCAAGCCAGGCTCTCAGCCCTAACAGTGCAGTGCCTTTGATTAGTCATCCAAGCCAAAGGGTAGGGTTTGACTGCCCAGGCCTGTAGTGCCCTTGATTAGTCATCCAAGCCAAAGGGTAGGGTTTGACTGCCCGGGCCCAGTGCAGTGCCCTTGATTAGTCATCCAAGCCAAAGGGTAGGGTTTGACTGCCCGGGCCTCCTGCCAGCTGCCAATGCTTTCCTGCGACCCTTCCTGCTTGCCAAGGTCTGCCACAAACTGTCTGTCCTGTCCTGGCCTGAACTGTTTTTTTCTGAGTCTGGGCTTGTAAAAATGTTCGCTGCGCTGGCTTGCTGAGCTCGCATTCTGATCTGGCTGGCTTGCCAAGCCGGCTGATTCTGTTGCTGCAAGGCAGGGCAGGGCAGACCGGGCCAGGCAGACAGAGAGCCAGGCCTCGAGAGAGGCCTGGCTGAGCTGACTAACCCTAACCCTTGACTGCCTCGGCCGGCCTACCTGCATGCCTGCCTCGGCCTGCTTGCTTGCTTGCCTGCATGCTTGCCTGTCTCGTCCTGCCTGCCTGCCTGCCTGCCTGCCTGCCTGCCTGCCTGCCTGCAACTTGAATGAGGTGTGTAAACACTTATTTTACGGGAGTGGGTGTTGACCGTGGCTTTTGTGTTCTCCAGTTGTTTCTTGAAGGAGAGTGTTCTGTCCAGTGTAACTCCAAGTTACATGGGGTGGGTATGGTTAGGTTTTTGACCATCCCAAGTGACGCTCAGTTCTTTTTTCGCGTCTCGGTTCCTCAGGTGGAAGCTGCATAGTTGGGTTTTTGATGGGTGACTCAATCTTCTGGAAGTCTGCTTGTTGGGTGGTAATGCAGAGGTCGTCAGCGTAGATTAAACGCTGGCATTCTGTGGGTAGTGGCTGGTCGTTTGTGTAGATATTGAAAAGGAGGGGGGTGAGCACGCTACCTTGTGGGAGGCCGTTCTTTTGGGATTTCCATTTAATCCTCTGGTCATTTAACTGGACATAGAAGCACCTGTTGTTGAGGAGGCTTTTGATGACTTGACACAGGTCCAGGTCACCAGTCATGTCCAGTAGTTTCCTGACCATTGTGCGGTGTTGGACAGTGTTGTAGGCAGCAGAGAGATCTATGAATGCTGCTCCAGTTATTTGTTTTCCCTCAGACCCATCCTCAATGTGTTGGGTGAGGTTGAGCTCTGTCCAGCACAGGAGCGGCCGGGACGGAAACCAGCTTGGTCTTTAGTCAGCTTGGTGTCTATGAGTGGCATGAGGCGTTGGAGTAGCAGCCTCTCATAGAGCTTGTAGGTGATGCAGAGGTGGGAAATGGGTCGGTAGCTCTTTGGGGATGATGGGTCTTTGCCATGTTTGGGGATTGCAACCACTTTGGCCTTTCTCCAGACAGAAGGGATGGTTTTCTGTGCCATGCATGTGTTCAGCATCCCCAGGAGCCAGGTCTTTGCGTTAGGTCCCAGGTGCTGTATCATTCTGCCATTATGTCATCAATCCCTGCTACTTTTCCAGATTTCAACTTACCCATTGCAGTTTCGAGTTCTTCTAGGTCGAAGGTTTTGGTTTGAGGGCTGGCTGATTGTGTTTGGTCTGATGCCACTGTGTGATGGTGTTCTCCTGTGGGTCGGCAGCGGTGTTTGTTACGACTTTTGGCCACCAGTTGTGATGCAACAGAGTTTGCTGTGACCATTGTGATTATGGGTGGTGTGGTCTTTGCCAAGAAGGCGGATTGTGGCCCATGCCTTCCTGCTGTTTATTGTCATGTTGGTGTTCTCTATCATTTCCTTCCAGACTTTCCTCCGTTCATCCCCAACTTCACTGTCTATCTCCTGTGTTCTCCATTCATCTTGAGCGATACACAGTCGTCTGATGTGCGGGGGGGAGGTGCCGGCTAGCGCATAAAGGCACGTGATCGGCTCCAGCTTGAGCAGGCATACTCTGCTGTAGAGAAAGACAGGGCCATCCATGGCAGTTGCACGGATTGTTTGTGGGTCTGCGCCCCACTTGGAGTTCACTAGTTTTCACAGGATGTTATTGTGGGTGTTGACCGTGGCTTTTGTGTTCTCTAGGTGTTTTTTGAAGGAGAGTGTCCTGTCCAGTGTAACTCCAAGATACATGGGGAGGGTATGGTTGGAGAGTTTGTGACCATCCCAAGTGACGCTCAGTAATTTTTTCGCGTCTCGGTTCCTCAGGTGGAAGCTGCATAGTTGGGTTTATGTGTGTCTTTCTTTTTTTCTGTCTTTCTTTCTTAGGACGGAGATCAAGGTAGACGCCGTTGGAAGGCTCAACACAAGCCGATGCCCCTAGAGATCCTTCCCAAAGCTTCCCCCGGGGAGCTCAGCTAGCCAGCAAGCCTGCCCAGTCAGCCAACACAGCCAGCCAGCCCCGCCAGTCAGCCAGTGTAGAAAGTCAGGCTGCCAAGCCAGCGCACATCAGCCCTTGCAGCCAGCCCTTGCAGCCAGCCTTGCTCAGTCAGCTCAGCCTGGCCTCTCTTGCGGCCTGGCTCTCTGTCTGCCTGGCCCGGTCTGCCCGCCTTGCCTTGCAGCAACAGAACCAGTGAATATTTCAGGGTCAAGGTCATTTATACTGGTGAAGTTAATTTATACTGGTCAAGGTCATTTATATGGTGAAGGTAATTTATATTGGTCAAGGTCATTTATACTGGTGAAGGTCATTATTTTACTAGTCTTATGAAGGTCATTTATACTGGTCAAGGTCATTTATACTGGTGAAGGTCATTTACTAGTCTTATGAAGGTCATTTATGCTGGTCAATGTCATTGATACTGGCGCGCTATAGTACCCGATTCTTCATCATTGTTGAGGATTTGAAAGAAAGGTGAAAATCACGGAAAATCTAAAGGCTATAGTCCATTGCCTCAGAGGGCATACTATAGTAGCCTATGTAGTTTTTCACCATTTCGGAGGATTTGAAAAAAAGGTGAAAATCACGGAAAAGCGAAAGGCTATAGTCCATGGTCTCGGAGGGCATACAATAGTGTGCCACTTTTTGCATGATTTTTGAGGATTTGAAAAAGGTGAAAAGCGAAAGGCTGTAGTCCATGGTCTCGGAGGGCTTACTATAGTATGTCGTGTTTCATCATTTCGAAGGTCATCTATTCTGGTCAAGGTCATTTATACTGGTGATAGCTGGGTCCCAATTCGTCAACAAGATCGTGCACTTGGTGACACGTTTTTGATTTTTGGTATGGTGTTAGGTATGGTTATAAGGTTTTCAAAAACAATCGCAAACTAGTTGGGCTCGCCCCCTAGTGGTCTGTTTGCAATGAATCAAATATTAAAGTATATGGTTAAAAAACAAAATAATTGATAAAAGAGATTTTCCAATGGATTCTATTAGTATTGGGTATGCTAAATAACATATAAAAAATGTGGGTGAAAATAACTTCTGCAAAGGCATAATGTTCGAGATGGCGTCCACGGTGGCCTCAGTGAGCTTAAAATGCCTATAAACTGGGATTTAATACATACAAAATCATAACAATTATGCACTTGGTGACAAGTTTTTGGATTTGTGGCATGGTGTTAGGTATGGGCATAAGGTTTTCAAAAACCATCGCAAACGAGTTGGGCTCGCCCCCTAGTGGTCCGTTTGCAATGAATCCAATGTTAAATAGGCCAGCATTGGATTCATTGCAAACAGACCACTAGGGGGCGAGCCCAACTTGTTTGCGATGGTTTTTGAAAACATTATGCCCATATCTAACATCATGCCAAATATCTAAAACCTGTCACCAAGTGCATAATTGTTATGATTTGTTATGTATTCAATCCAAGTTTATAGGCATTTTAAGCTCAACTGAGGCCACCGTGGACGCCATCTTGAAAATGATGCCTTTCCCGAAGTTATTTTTTCCTACATTTTGAATATGTTATTTAGCATACCTAATACTAATAGAATCCATTGAATTTTTTATTTTATCCATTATTATGGTTTTTAACCATATACTGGCCCATTTAATATTAGATTCATTGCAAACGGACCACTAGGGGGGCGAGCCCAACTCGTTTGCGATGCTTTTTGAAAACCTTATAACCATACCTAACACCATGCCAAAAAACAAAAACTTGTCACCAAGTGCACGATTATAACGAATTGGGACCCATCTATATAGTATGTTGTTTTGCACGATTTCAGAGAAAAAGGTAAAAATCGTGAAAAAGCGAAAGGCTATAGTCCATGGTGTCGGAGGGAATACTATAGTATGTCGTTTTTCACGATTTCGGAGGATTTGAAAAAAAGGTTAAAATCGCGGAAAAGCGAAAGGCTATAGTCCATGGTCACGGACCGCATACTGGTCAAGGTAATTTATACTGGTCAAGGTCATTTATACTGGTCAAGGTCATTTATACTGGTCAAGGTCATTTACTAGTCTTATGAAGGTCATTTATACTGCTCAAGGTCATTGATATTGGTCAAGGTCATTTACGAGTCTTATGAAGGTTATTTATACTAGTCAAGGTCATTTATACTCTCAAGGTCATTGATATTGGTCAAGGTCATTGATATTGGTCAAGGTCATTGAGCGACGCGCTATAGTGCGCGAGTCTTCATCATTGTTGAGGATTTGAAAAAAAGGTGAAAGGCTATAGTCCAAGGTCTCGGAGGGCTTTAAATAAATACTTTCTGAAGTCTATGAGGAAAATGAACAGGGATTTATTTTCCGGGTCTCTCGAGGGGGCGGGACTGCGACGCTCTATAGTATGCCGTGGTGCAACCCACCCCCCCTTACTTCACACGGGTGTGATTTTCATGATTTTGGAGGATTAAAAAAAAAGAAAAAAGAAGGGCATACCATGGTTTCGGACTGCATGACGTTTTTCATGATTTTTCAGGATTTGAGAACAAGATGAAAAAAATGGACCTGTAAATTACAACAAAACAAACTAAGGCACTGGTGTGGTACTCCTGGTTTTCCAGAACGGGGTTCAAGTCCCTGCAGTGCTCTGCTCAATGTGTTGTATTTACATGGTTTATTTAAATGTTCTGCTCATTGTTCATCCTTTTCATAGATGATAACCCTTAGGTTCTCTACTGTGTTTGTACTCCCTACAGTTAGGTTACCAAGTCTATTTATTACATATGATATTCTGTTCACTAGACCCAGAACAAAGTATGAGAACGTCTCTTATTTTTGTTTGAGAAAGTTCTCACACGTATATTTCTTCTGCAAAAATTGGTGATGAAGTGATGTTTTATGAGCAACACAACACTGACTCATCAAAGTTGGTTTGGGAACTTTATACATTGTGAGATACTTGAATGTGTTCTTATATTATAGCCCATCGCCATGGTCATAAATGATGAAAAACGAGGATTTGAAAAAAAGATCCTCATTTACATCATTTTTGACCATGGGTTGTAGCCCATCTCAGATGGCATACTATAGCATGCCGTTTTTCATCATTTTTGAGGATTTGAAAAAAAAGATGGAAATCACTCGAGACAATGGACTATAGCCCATGGTCTCGGAGTGATTTTCGTCTTTTTTTTTTGAATCCTCGTTTTTCATCATTTTTGACCATGGGCTGTAGCCATAGAGTATATAAAAGGATAGAGACTGAACTGGCGCGAAGCTCCGCCCCCCCAGCTATTCATGTCAGTGGAAGTTGCTCAGTGGCGTTTTGAAGCACCCGGAAGACTGCCGGAAAAAAGGATTGAAAAACAAGGATTTGAAAAAAAGACGAAAATCACTCCGAGACCATGGGCTATAGCCCATGGACTCGAAGTAATTTGTCTTTTTTTCAAATCCTTGTTTTTCATCATTTATGACCATGGCGATGGGCTATAGCCCATGGTCTCGAACGGCATACTATAGCATGCCGTTTTCCATCATTTTTGAGGATTTGAAAAAAAGACGAAAATCACTCCGAGTCGAGACCATGGGCTATAGCCCATCGTCTCGGAGTCATTTTCGTCTTTTTTTCAAATCCTCGTTTTTCATCATTTATGACCATGGCGATGGGCTATAGCCCATGGTCTCGAACGGCATACTATAGCATGCCGTTTTCCATCATTTTTGAGGATTTGAAAAAAAGACGAAAATCACTCCGAGACCATGGGCTATAGCCCATCGTCTCGGAGTCATTTTCGTCTTTTTTTCAAATCTTTGTTTTTCATCATTTATGACCATGGCGATGGGCTATAGCCCATGGTCTCGAACGGCATACTATAGCATGCCGTTTTGCATCATTTTTGAGGATTTGAAAAAAAGACGAAAATCACTCCGAGACCATGGGCTATAGCCCATCGTCTCGGAGTCATTTGTCTTTTTTTCAAATCTTTGTTTTTCATCATTTATGACCATGGCGATGGGCTATAGCCCATGGTCTCGAACGGCATACTATAGCATGCCGTTTTGCATCATTTTTGAGGATTTGAAAAAAAGACGAAAATCACTCCGAGACCATGGGCTATAGCCCATCGTCTCGGAGTCATTTTCGTCTTTTTTTCAAATCCTTGTTTTTCATCATTTATGACCATGGCGATGGGCTAAAGCCCATGGTCTCGAACGGCATGCTATAGTATTCCGTTTTGCATCATTTTTGAGGATTTGAAAAAAAGACGAAAATCACTCCGAGACCATGGGCTATAGCCCATCGTCTCGGAGTCATTTTCGTCTTTTTTTCAAATCCTCGTTTTTCATCATTTATGACCATGGCGATGGGCTATAGCCCATGGTCTTGAACGGCATACTATAGCATGCCGTTTTGCATCATTTTTGAGGATTTGAAAAAAAGACGAAAATCACTCCGAGACCATGGGCTATAGCCCATCGTCTCGGAGTCATTTTCGTCTTTTTTTCAAATCCTTGTTTTTCATCATTTATGACCATGGCGATGGGCTATAGCCCATGGTCTCGAACGGCATACTATAGCATGCCGTTTTCCATCATTTTTGAGGATTTGAAAAAAAGACGAAAATCACTCCGAGACCATGGGCTATAGCCCATCGTCTCGGAGTCATTTTCGTCTTTTTTTCAAATCCTTGTTTTTCATAATTTATGACCATGGCGATGGGCTATAGCCCATGGTCTTGAACGGCATACTATAGCATGCCGTTTTCCATCATTTTTGAGGATTTGAAAAAAAGACGAAAATCACTCCGAGTCGAGACCATGGGCTATAGCCCATCGTCTCGGAGTCATTTTCGTCTTTTTTTTCAAACCCTTGTTTTTCATCATTTATGACCATGGCGATGGGCTATAGCCCATGGTCTCGAACGGCATACTATAGCATGCCGTTTTGCATCATTTTTGAGGATTTGAAAAAAAGACAAAAAATCACTCCGAGACCATGGGCTATAGCCCATCGTCTCGGAGTCATTTTCGTCTTTTTTTCAAATCCTTTTTTTTCATCATTTATGACCATGGCGATGGGCTAAGGCCCATGGTCTCGAACGGCATGCTATAGCATGCCGTTTTGCATCATTTTTGAGGATTTGAAAAAAAGACGAAAATCACTCCGAGACCATGGGCTTATAGCCCATCTTCTCGGAGTCATTTTCGTCTTTTTTTCAAATCCTTGTTTTTCATCATTTATGACCATGGCGATGGGCTATAGCCCATGGTCTTGAACGGCATACTATAGCATGCCGTTTTGCATCATTTTTGAGGATTTGAAAAAAAGACGAAAATCACTCCGAGACCATGGGCTATAGCCCATGGACTCGAAGTCATTTTCGTCTTTTTTTCAAATCCTTGTTTTTCATCATTTATGACCATGGCGATGGGCTATAGCCCATGGTCTCGAACGGCATACTATAGCATGCCGTTTTCCATCATTTTTGAGGATTTGAAAAAAAGACGAAAATCACTCCGAGACCATGGGCTATAGCCCATCGTCTCGGAGTCATTTTCGTCTTTTTTTCAAATCTTTGTTTTTCATCATTTATGACCATGGCGATGGGCTATAGCCCATGGTCTCGAACGGCATACTATAGCATTCCGTTTTGCATCATTTTTGAGGATTTGAAAAAAAGACGAAAATCACTCCGAGACCATGGCCTATAGCCCATCGTCTCGGAGTAATTTTCGTCTTTTTTTCAAATCCTTGTTTTTCATCATTTATGACCATGGCGATGGGCTAAAGCCCATGGTCTCGAACGGCATGCTATAGTATTCCGTTTTGCATCATTTTTGAGGATTTGAAAAAAAGACGAAAATCACTCCGAGACCATGGGCTATAGCCCATCGTCTCGGAGTCATTTTCGTCTTTTTTTCAAATCCTTGTTTTTCATCATTTATGACCATGGCGATGGGCTATAGCCCATGGTCTCGAACGGCATGCTATAGCATGCCGTTTTGCATCATTTTTGAGGATTTGAAAAACAGACGAAAATCACTCCGAGACCATGGGCTATAGCCCATCGTCTCGGAGTCATTTTCGTCTTTTTTTCAAATCCTTGTTTTTTCATCATTTATGACCATGGCGATGGGCTATAGCCCATGGTCTCGAACGGCATACTATAGCATGCCGTTTTGCATCATTTTTGAGGATTTGAAAAAAAGACAAAAAATCACTCCGAGACCACGGGCTATAGCCCATCGTCTCGGAGTCATTTTCGTCTTTTTTTCAAATCCTTGTTTTTCATCATTTATGACCATGGCGATGGGCTAAGGCCCATGGTCTCGAACGGCATGCTATAGCATGCCGTTTTGCATCATTTTTGAGGATTTGAAAAAAAGACGAAAATCAATCCGAGACCATGGGCTATAGCCCATCGTCTCGGAGTCATTTTCGTCTTTTTTTCAAATCCTCGTTTTTCATCATTTATGACCATGGCGATGGGCTATAGCCCATGGTCTCGAACGGCATGCTATAGCATGCCGTTTTGCATCATTTTTGAGGATTTGAAAAAAAGACAAAAAATCACTCCGAGACCATGGGCTATAGCCCATCGTCTCGGAGTCATTTTCGTCTTTTTTTCAAACCCTTGTTTTTCATCATTTATGACCATGGCAATGGGCTATAGCCCATGGTCTCGAACGGCATACTATAGCATGCCGTTTTGCATCATTTTTGAGGATTTGAAAAAAAGACGAAAATCACTCCGAGACAATGGGCTATAGCCCATCGTCTCGGAGTCATTTTCGTCTTTTTTTCAAATCCTTGTTTTTCATAATTTATGACCATGGCGATGGGCTATAGCCCATGGTCTTGAACGGCATACTATAGCATGCCGTTTTCCATCATTTTTGAGGATTTGAAAAAAAGACGAAAATCACTCCGAGTCGAGACCATGGGCTATAGCCCATCGTCTCGGAGTCATTTTCGTCTTTTTTTTCAAACCCTTGTTTTTCATCATTTATGACCATGGCGATGGGCTATAGCCCATGGTCTCGAACGGCATACTATAGCATGCCGTTTTGCATCATTTTTGAGGATTTGAAAAAAAGACAAAAAATCACTCCGAGACCATGGGCTATAGCCCATCGTCTCGGAGTCATTTTCGTCTTTTTTTCAAACCCTTGTTTTTCATCATTTATGACCATGGCGATGGGCTATAGCCCATGGTCTCGAACGGCATGCTATAGCATGCCGTTTTGCATCATTTTTGAGGATTTGAAAAACAGACGAAAATCACTCCGAGACCATGGGCTATAGCCCATCGTCTCGGAGTCATTTTCGTCTTTTTTTCAAATCCTTGTTTTTTCATCATTTATGACCATGGCGATGGGCTATAGCCCATGGTCTCGAACGGCATACTATAGCATGCCGTTTTGCATCATTTTTGAGGATTTGAAAAAAAGACAAAAAATCACTCCGAGACCATGGGCTATAGCCCATCGTTTCGGAGTCATTTTCGTCTTTTTTTCAAATCCTTGTTTTTCATCATTTATGACCATGGCGATGGGCTAAGGCCCATGGTCTCGAACGGCATGCTATAGCATGCCGTTTTGCATCATTTTTGAGGATTTGAAAAAAAGACGAAAATCAATCCGAGACCATGGGCTATAGCCCATCGTCTCGGAGTCATTTTCGTCTTTTTTTCAAATCCTCGTTTTTCATCATTTATGACCATGGCGATGGGCTATAGCCCATGGTCTCGAACGGCATGCTATAGCATGCCGTTTTGCATCATTTTTGAGGATTTGAAAAAAAGACAAAAAATCACTCCGAGACCATGGGCTATAGCCCATCGTCTCGGAGTCATTTTCGTCTTTTTTTCAAACCCTTGTTTTTCATCATTTATGACCATGGCAATGGGCTATAGCCCATGGTCTCGAACGGCATACTATAGCATGCCGTTTTGCATCATTTTTGAGGATTTGAAAAAAAGACGAAAATCACTCCGAGACAATGGGCTATAGCCCATCGTCTCGGAGTCATTTTCGTCTTTTTTTCAAATCCTTGTTTTTCATAATTTATGACCATGGCGATGGGCTATAGCCCATGGTCTTGAACGGCATACTATAGCATGCCGTTTTCCATCATTTTTGAGGATTTGAAAAAAAGACGAAAATCACTCCGAGTCGAGACCATGGGCTATAGCCCATCGTCTCGGAGTCATTTTCGTCTTTTTTTTCAAACCCTTGTTTTTCATCATTTATGACCATGGCGATGGGCTATAGCCCATGGTCTCGAACGGCATACTATAGCATGCCGTTTTGCATCATTTTTGAGGATTTGAAAAAAAGACAAAAAATCACTCCGAGACCATGGGCTATAGCCCATCGTCTCGGAGTCATTTTCGTCTTTTTTTCAAACCCTTGTTTTTCATCATTTATGACCATGGCGATGGGCTATAGCCCATGGTCTTGAACGGCATACTATAGCATGCCGTTTTCCATAATTTTTGAGGATTTGAAAAAAAGACGAAAATCACTCCGAGTCGAGACCATGGGCTAAAGCCCATCGTCTCGGAGTCATTTTCGTTTTTTTTTTCAAATCCTTGTTTTTCATCATTTATGACCATGGCGATGGGCTATAGCCCATGGTCTCGAACGGCATACTATAGCATGCCGTTTTGCATCATTTTTGAGGATTTGAAAAAAAGACAAAAAATCACTCCGAGACCATGGGCTATAGCCCATCGTCTCGGAGTCATTTTCTTCTTTTTTTCAAATCCTTGTTTTTCATCATTTATGACCATGGCGATGGGCTAAGGCCCATGGTCTCGAACGGCATGCTATAGCATGCCGTTTTGCATCATTTTTGAGGATTTGAAAAAAAGACGAAAATCAATCCGAGACCATGGGCTATAGCCCATCGTCTCGGAGTCATTTTCGTCTTTTTTTCAAATCCTCGTTTTTCATCATTTATGACCATGGCGATGGGCTATAGCCCATGGTCTCGAACGGCATGCTATAGCATGCCGTTTTGCATAATTTTTGAGGATTTGAAAAACAGACGAAAATCACTCCGAGACCATGGGCTATAGCCCATCGTCTCGGAGTAATTTTCGTCTTTTTTTAAAATCCTTGTTTTTCATCATTAATGACCATGGCGATGGGCTATAGCCCATGGTCTTGAACGGCATACTATAGCATGCCGTTTTGCATCATTTTTGAGGATTTGAAAAAAAGACGAAAATCACTCCGAGACCATGGGCTTATAGCCCATCTTCTCGGAGTCATTTTCGTCTTTTTTTCAAATCCTTGTTTTTCATCATTTATGACCATGGCGATGGGCTATAGCCCATGGTCTTGAACGGCATACTATAGCATGCCGTTTTGCATCATTTTTGAGGATTTGAAAAAAAGACGAAAATCACTCCGAGACCATGGGCCCATGGACTCGAAGTCATTTTCGTCTTTTTTTCAAATCCTTGTTTTTCATCATTTATGACCATGGCGATGGGCTATAGCCCATGGTCTCGAACGGCATACTATAGCATGCCGTTTTCCATCATTTTTGAGGATTTGAAAAAAAGACGAAAATCACTCCGAGTCGAGACCATGGGCTATAGCCCATCGTCTCGGAGTCATTTTCGTCTTTTTTTCAAATCCTTGTTTTTCATCATTATGACCATGGCGATGGGCTATAGCCCATGGTCTCGAACGGCATACTATAGCATGCCGTTTTCCATCATTTTTGAGGATTTGAAAAAAAGACGAAAATCACTCCGAGACCATGGGCTATAGCCCATCGTCTCGGAGTCATTTTCGTCTTTTTTTCAAATCCTTGTTTTTCATCATTTATGACCATGGCGATGGGCTATAGCCCATGGTCTCGAACGGCATACTATAGCATGCCGTTTTCCATAATTTTTGAGGATTTGAAAAAAAGACGAAAATCACTCCGAGTCGAGACCATGGGCTAAAGCCCATCGTCTCGGAGTCATTTTCGTCTTTTTTTCAAATCCTTGTTTTTCATCATTTATGACCATGGCGATGGGCTAAAGCCCATGGTCTCGAACGGCATGCTATAGTATTCCGTTTTGCATCATTTTTGAGGATTTGAAAAAAAGACGAAAATCACTCCGAGACAATGGGCTATAGCCCATCGTCTCGGAGTCATTTTCGTCTTTTTTTCAAATCCTTGTTTTTCATAATTTATGACCATGGCGATGGGCTATAGCCCATGGTCTTGAACGGCATACTATAGCATGCCGTTTTCC
The DNA here is from genome assembly GCF_951216825.1 of Electrona antarctica. Classification (NCBI taxonomy): domain Eukaryota; kingdom Metazoa; phylum Chordata; class Actinopteri; order Myctophiformes; family Myctophidae; genus Electrona; species Electrona antarctica. The sequence continues at coordinate 44,761,113 of NC_136806.1, read as the reverse complement.
ATAATTTTTGAGGATTTGAAAAAAAGACGAAAATCACTCCGAGTCGAGACCATGGGCTAAAGTCCATCGTCTCGGAGTCATTTTCGTTTTTTTTTTCAAATCCTTGTTTTTCATCATTTATGACCATGGCGATGGGCTATAGCCCATGGTCTCGAACGGCATACTATAGCATGCCGTTTTGCATCATTTTTGAGGATTTGAAAAAAAGACAAAAAATCACTCCGAGACCATGGGCTATAGCCCATCGTCTCGGAGTCATTTTCGTCTTTTTTTCAAATCCTTGTTTTTCATCATTTATGACCATGGCGATGGGCTAAGGCCCATGGTCTCGAACGGCATGCTATAGCATGCCGTTTTGCATCATTTTTGAGGATTTGAAAAAAAGACGAAAATCAATCCGAGACCATGGGCTATAGCCCATCGTCTCGGAGTCATTTTCGTCTTTTTTTCAAATCCTCGTTTTTCATCATTTATGACCATGGCGATGGGCTATAGCCCATGGTCTCGAACGGCATGCTATAGCATGCCGTTTTGCATAATTTTTGAGGATTTGAAAAACAGACGAAAATCACTCCGAGACCATGGGCTATAGCCCATCGTCTCGGAGTCATTTTCGTCTTTTTTTCAAATCCTTGTTTTTCATCATTAATGACCATGGCGATGGGCTATAGCCCATGGTCTTGAACGGCATACTATAGCATGCCGTTTTGCATCATTTTTGAGGATTTGAAAAAAAGACGAAAATCACTCCGAGACCATGGGCTTATAGCCCATCTTCTCGGAGTCATTTTCGTCTTTTTTTCAAATCCTTGTTTTTCATCATTTATGACCATGGCGATGGGCTATAGCCCATGGTCTTGAACGGCATACTATAGCATGCCGTTTTGCATCATTTTTGAGGATTTGAAAAAAAGACGAAAATCACTCCGAGACCATGGGCCCATGGACTCGAAGTCATTTTCGTCTTTTTTTCAAATCCTTGTTTTTCATCATTTATGACCATGGCGATGGGCTATAGCCCATGGTCTCGAACGGCATACTATAGCATGCCGTTTTCCATCATTTTTGAGGATTTGAAAAAAAGACGAAAATCACTCCGAGTCGAGACCATGGGCTATAGCCCATCGTCTCGGAGTCATTTTCGTCTTTTTTTCAAATCCTTGTTTTTCATCATTATGACCATGGCGATGGGCTATAGCCCATGGTCTCGAACGGCATACTATAGCATGCCGTTTTCCATCATTTTTGAGGATTTGAAAAAAAGACGAAAATCACTCCGAGACCATGGGCTATAGCCCATCGTCTCGGAGTCATTTTCGTCTTTTTTTCAAATCCTTGTTTTTCATCATTTATGACCATGGCGATGGGCTATAGCCCATGGTCTCGAACGGCATACTATAGCATGCCGTTTTCCATAATTTTTGAGGATTTGAAAAAAAGACGAAAATCACTCCGAGTCGAGACCATGGGCTAAAGCCCATCGTCTCGGAGTCATTTTCGTCTTTTTTTCAAATCCTTGTTTTTCATCATTTATGACCATGGCGATGGGCTAAAGCCCATGGTCTCGAACGGCATGCTATAGTATTCCGTTTTGCATCATTTTTGAGGATTTGAAAAAAAGACGAAAATCACTCCGAGACCATGGGCTATAGCCCATCGTCTCGGAGTCATTTTCGTCTTTTTTTCAAATCCTTGTTTTTCATCATTTATGACCATGGCGATGGGCTAAGGCCCATGGTCTCGAACGGCATGCTATAGCATGCCGTTTTGCATCATTTTTGAGGATTTGAAAAAAAGACGAAAATCACTCCGAGACCATGGGCTATAGCCCATCGTCTCGGAGTCATTTTCGTCTTTTTTTCAAATCCTCGTTTTTCATCATTTATGACCATGGCGATGGGCTATAGCCCATGGTCTCGAACGGCATGCTATAGCATGCCGTTTTGCATAATTTTTGAGGATTTGAAAAACAGACGAAAATCACTCCGAGACCATGGGCTATAGCCCATCGTCTCGGAGTCATTTTCGTCTTTTTTTCAAATCCTTGTTTTTCATCATTTATGACCATGGCGATGGGCTATAGCCCATGGTCTCGAACGGCATACTATAGCATGCCGTTTTCCATCATTTTTGAGGATTTGAAAAAAAGACGAAAATCACTCCGAGACCATGGGCTATAGCCCATCGTCTCGGAGTCATTTTCGTCTTTTTTTCAAATCCTTGTTTTTCATCATTTATGACCATGGCGATGGGCTATAGCCCATGGTCTTGAACGGCATACTATACCATGCCGTTTTCCATCATTTTTGAGGATTTGAAAAAAAGACGAAAATCACTCCGAGACCATGGGCTATAGCCCATCGTCTCGGAGTCATTTTCGTCTTTTTTTTCAAATACTTGTTTTTCATCATTTATGACCATGGCAATGGGCTATAGCCCATGGTCTCGAACGGCATACTATAGCATGCCGTTTTGCATCATTTTTGAGGATTTGAAAAAAAGACGAAAATCACTCCGAGACAATGGGCTATAGCCCATCGTCTCGGAGTCATTTTCGTCTTTTTTTCAAATCCTTGTTTTTCATCATTTATGACCATGGCGATGGGCTATAGCTCATGGTCTTGAACGGCATACTATAGCATGCCGTTTTGCATCATTTTTGAGGATTTGAAAAAAAGACGAAAATGACTCCGAGACCATGGGCTATAGCCCATCGTCTCGGAGTGATTTTCGTCTTTTTTTTTTAATCCTTGTTTTTCATCAGTTATGACCATGGTGATGGGCTAAGGCCCATGGTCTCGAACGGCATGCTATAGCATGCCGTTTTGCATCATTTTTGAGGATTTGAAAAAAAGACGAAAATCACTCCGAGACCATGGGCTATAGCCCATCGTCTCGGAGTCATTTTCGTCTTTTTTTCAAATCCTTGTTTTTCATCATTTATGACCATGGCGATGGGCTATAGCCCATGGTCTTGAACGGCATACTATAGCATGCCGTTTTGCATCATTTTTGAGGATTTGAAAAAAAGACGAAAATCACTCCGAGACCATGGGCTATAGCCCATCGTCTCGGAGTGATTTTCGTCTTTTTTTTTAAATCCTTGTTTTTCATCAGTTATGACCATGGTGATGGGCTAAGGCCCATGGTCTCGAACGGCATGCTATAGCATGCCGTTTTGCATCATTTTTGAGGATTTGAAAAAAAGACGAAAATCACTCCGAGACCATGGGCTATAGCCCATCGTCTCGGAGTCATTTTCGTCTTTTTTTCAAATCCTTGTTTTTCATCATTAATGACCATGGCGATGGGCTATAGCCCATGGTCTCGAACGGCATACTATAGCATGCCGTTTTCCATAATTTTTGAGGATTTGAAAAAAAGACGAAAATCACTCCGAGACCATGGGCTATAGCCCATCGTCTCAGGAGTCATTTTCGTCTTTTTTTAAAATCCTTGTTTTTCATCATTTATGACCATGGCGATGGGCTATAGCCCATGGTCTCGAACGGCATACTATAGCATGCCGTTTTGCATCATTTTTGAGGATTTGAAAAAAAGACGAAAATCACTCCGAGACCATGGGCTATAGCCCATCGTCTCGGAGTCATTTTCGTCTTTTTTTCAAATCCTTGTTTTTCATCATTAATGACCGTGGCGATGGGCTATAGCCCATGGTCTCGAACGGCATACTATAGCATGCCGTTTTCCATCATTTTTGAGGATTTGAAAAAAAGACGAAAATCACTCCGAGACCATGGGCTATAGCCCATCGTCTCGGAGTCATTTTCGTCTTTTTTTCAAATCCTTGTTTTTCATCATTTATGACCATGGCGATGGGCTAAGGCCCATGGTCTCGAACGGCATGCTATAGCATGCCGTTTTGCATCATTTTTGAGGATTTGAAAAAAAGACGAAAATCACTCCGAGACCATGGGCTATAGCCCATCGTCTCGGAGTCATTTTCGTCTTTTTTTCAAATCCTTGTTTTTCATCATTTATGACCATGGCGATGGGCTATAGCCCATGGTCTTGAACGGCATGCTATAGCATGCCGTTTTGCATCATTTTTGAGGATTTGAAAAAAAGACGAAAATCACTCCGAGACCATGGGCTATAGCCCATCGTCTCGGAGTCATTTTCGTCTTTTTTTCAAATCTTTGTTTTTCATCATTTATGACCATGGCGATGGGCTATAGCCCATGGTCTCGAACGGCATACTATAGCATGCCGTTTTGCATCATTTTTGAGGATTTGAAAAAAAGACGAAAATCACTCCGAGACCATGGGCTATAGCCCATCGTCTCGGAGTCATTTTCGTCTTTTTTTTCAAATACTTGTTTTTCATCATTTATGACCATGGCAATGGGCTATAGCCCATGGTCTCGAACGGCATACTATAGCATGCCGTTTTGCATCATTTTTGAGGATTTGAAAAAAAGACGAAAATCACTCCGAGACAATGGGCTATAGCCCATCGTCTCGGAGTCATTTTCGTCTTTTTTTCAAATCCTTGTTTTTCATCATTTATGACCATGGCGATGGGCTATAGCTCATGGTCTTGAACGGCATACTATAGCATGCCGTTTTGCATCATTTTTGAGGATTTGAAAAAAAGACGAAAATGACTCCGAGACCATGGGCTATAGCCCATCGTCTCGGAGTGATTTTCGTCTTTTTTTTTTAATCCTTGTTTTTCATCAGTTATGACCATGGTGATGGGCTAAGGCCCATGGTCTCGAACGGCATGCTATAGCATGCCGTTTTGCATCATTTTTGAGGATTTGAAAAAAAGACGAAAATCACTCCGAGACCATGGGCTATAGCCCATCGTCTCGGAGTCATTTTCGTCTTTTTTTCAAATCCTTGTTTTTCATCATTTATGACCATGGCGATGGGCTATAGCCCATGGTCTTGAACGGCATACTATAGCATGCCGTTTTGCATCATTTTTGAGGATTTGAAAAAAAGACAAAAATCACTCCGAGACCATGGGCTATAGCCCATCGTCTCGGAGTCATTTTCGTCTTTTTTTCAAATCCTTGTTTTTCATCATTTATGACCATGGCGATGGGCTATAGCCCATGGTCTTGAACGGCATACTATAGCATGCCGTTTTGCATCATTTTTGAGGATTTGAAAAAAAGACGAAAATCACTCCGAGACCATGGGCTATAGCCCATCGTCTCGGAGTGATTTTCGTCTTTTTTTTTTAATCCTTGTTTTTCATCAGTTATGACCATGGTGATGGGCTAAGGCCCATGGTCTCGAACGGCATGCTATAGCATGCCGTTTTGCATCATTTTTGAGGATTTGAAAAAAAGACGAAAATCACTCCGAGACCATGGGCTATATAGCCCATCGTCTCGGAGTCATTTTCGTCTTTTTTTCAAATCCTTGTTTTTCATCATTTATGACCATGGCGATGGGCTATAGCCCATGGTCTTGAACGGCATACTATAGCATGCCGTTTTGCATCATTTTTGAGGATTTGAAAAAAAGACGAAAATCACTCCGAGACCATGGGCTATAGCCCATCGTCTCGGAGTGATTTTCGTCTTTTTTTTTTAATCCTTGTTTTTCATCAGTTATGACCATGGTGATGGGCTAAGGCCCATGGTCTCGAACGGCATGCTATAGCATGCCGTTTTGCATCATTTTTGAGGATTTGAAAAAAAGACGAAAATCACTCCGAGACCATGGGCTATAGCCCATCGTCTCGGAGTCATTTTCGTCTTTTTTTCAAATCCTTGTTTTTCATCATTAATGACCATGGCGATGGGCTATAGCCCATGGTCTCAAACGGCATACTATAGCATGCCGTTTTCCATCATTTTTGAGGATTTGAAAAAAAGACGAAAATCACTCCGAGACCATGGGCTATAGCCCATCGTCTCAGGAGTCATTTTCGTCTTTTTTTAAAATCCTTGTTTTTCATCATTTATGACCATGGCGATGGGCTATAGCCCATGGTCTCGAACGGCATACTATAGCATGCCGTTTTGCATCATTTTTGAGGATTTGAAAAAAAGACGAAAATCACTCCGAGACCATGGGCTATAGCCCATCGTCTCGGAGTCATTTTCGTCTTTTTTTCAAATCCTTGTTTTTCATCATTAATGACCGTGGCGATGGGCTATAGCCCATGGTCTCGAACGGCATACTATAGCATGCCGTTTTGCATCATTTTTGAGGATTTGAAAAAAAGACGAAAATCACTCCGAGACCATGGGCTATAGCCCATCGTCTCGTCATTTTCGTCTTTTTTTCAAATCCTTGTTTTTCATCATTTATGACCATGGCGATGGGCTAAGGCCCATGGTCTCGAACGGCATGCTATAGCATGCCGTTTTGCATCATTTTTGAGGATTTGAAAAAAAGACGAAAATCACTCCGAGACCATGGGCTATAGCCCATCGTCTCGGAGTGATTTTCGTCTTTTTTTCAAATCCTTGTTTTTCGTCATTTATGACCATGGCGATGGGCTATAGCCCATGGTCTTGAACGGCATACTATAGCATGCCGTTTTGCATCATTTTTGAGGATTTGAAAAAAAGACGAAAATCACTCCGAGACCATGGGCTATAGCCCATCGTCTCGGAGTGATTTTCGTCTTTTTTTTTTAATCCTTGTTTTTCATCAGTTATGACCATGGTGATGGGCTAAGGCCCATGGTCTCGAACGGCATGCTATAGCATGCCGTTTTGCATCATTTTTGAGGATTTGAAAAAAAGACGAAAATCACTCCGAGACCATGGGCTATAGCCCATCGTCTCGGAGTCATTTTCATCTTTTTTTCAAATCCTTGTTTTTCATCATTAATGACCATGGCGATGGGCTATAGCCCATGGTCTCGAACGGCATACTATAGCATGCCGTTTTCCATCATTTTTGAGGATTTGAAAAAAAGACGAAAATCACTCCGAGACCATGGGCTATAGCCCATCGTCTCAGGAGTCATTTTCGTCTTTTTTTAAAATCCTTGTTTTTCATCATTTATGACCATGGCGATGGGCCATAGCCCATGGTCTCGAACGGCATACTATAGCATGCCGTTTTGCATCATTTTTGAGGATTTGAAAAAAAGACGAAAATCACTCCGAGACCATGGGCTATAGCCCATCGTCTCGGAGTCATTTTCGTCTTTTTTTCAAATCCTTGTTTTGAAAAAAAGACGAAAATCACTCCGAGACCATGGGCTATAGCCCATCGTCTCGGAGTCATTTTCGTCTTTTTTTCAAATCCTTGTTTTTCATCATTTATGACCATGGCGATGGGCTAAGGCCCATGGTCTCGAACGGCATGCTATAGCATGCCGTTTTGCATCATTTTTGAGGATTTGAAAAAAAGACGAAAATCACTCCGAGACCATGGGCTATAGCCCATCGTCTCGGAGTCATTTTCGTCTTTTTTTCAAATCCTTGTTTTTCATCATTTATGACCATGGCGATGGGCTATAGCCCATGGTCTTGAACGGCATGCTATAGCATGCCGTTTTGCATCATTTTTGAGGATTTGAAAAAAAGACGAAAATCACTCCGAGACCATGGGCTATAGCCCATCGTCTCGGAGTCATTTTCGTCTTTTTTTCAAATCTTTGTTTTTCATCATTTATGACCATGGCGATGGGCTATAGCCCATGGTCTCGAACGGCATACTATAGCATGCCGTTTTGCATCATTTTTGAGGATTTGAAAAAAAGACGAAAATCACTCCGAGGCCATGGGCTATAGCCCATCGTCTCGGAGTCATTTTCGTCTTTTTTTCAAATCCTTGTTTTTCATCATTAATGACCATGGCGATGGGCTATAGCCCATGGTCTTGAACAGCATACTATAGCATGCCGTTTTGCATCATTTTTGAGGATTTGAAAAAAAGACGAAAATCACTCCGAGACCATGGGCTATAGCCCATCGTCTCGGAGTCATTTTCGTCTTTTTTTTCAAATACTTGTTTTTCATCATTTATGACCATGGCAATGGGCTATAGCCCATGGTCTCGAACGGCATACTATAGCATGCCGTTTTGCATCATTTTTGAGGATTTGAAAAAAAGACGAAAATCACTCCGAGACAATGGGCTATAGCCCATCGTCTCGGAGTCATTTTCGTCTTTTTTTCAAATCCTTGTTTTTCATCATTTATGACCATGGCGATGGGCTATAGCTCATGGTCTTGAACGGCATACTATAGCATGCCGTTTTGCATCATTTTTGAGGATTTGAAAAAAAGACGAAAATGACTCCGAGACCATGGGCTATAGCCCATCGTCTCGGAGTGATTTTCGTCTTTTTTTTTTAATCCTTGTTTTTCATCAGTTATGACCATGGTGATGGGCTAAGGCCCATGGTCTCGAACGGCATGCTATAGCATGCCGTTTTGCATCATTTTTGAGGATTTGAAAAAAAGACGAAAATCACTCCGAGACCATGGGCTATAGCCCATCGTCTCGGAGTCATTTTCGTCTTTTTTTCAAATCCTTGTTTTTCATCATTTATGACCATGGCGATGGGCTATAGCCCATGGTCTTGAACGGCATACTATAGCATGCCGTTTTGCATCATTTTTGAGGATTTGAAAAAAAGACGAAAATCACTCCGTGACCATGGGCTATAGCCCATCGTCTCGGAGTCATTTTCGTCTTTTTTTCAAATCTTTGTTTTTCATCATTTATGACCATGGCGATGGGCTATAGCCCATGGTCTCGAACGGCATACTATAGCATGCCGTTTTGCATCATTTTTGAGGATTTGAAAAAAAGACGAAAATCACTCCGAGACCATGGGCTATAGCCCATCGTCTCGGAGTCATTTTCGTCTTTTTTTCAAATCCTTGTTTTTCATCATTAATGACCATGGCGATGGGCTATAGCCCATGGTCTTGAACAGCATACTATAGCATGCCGTTTTGCATCATTTTTGAGGATTTGAAAAAAAGACGAAAATCACTCCGAGACCATGGGCTATAGCCCATCGTCTCGGAGTCATTTTCGTCTTTTTTTTCAAATACTTGTTTTTCATCATTTATGACCATGGCAATGGGCTATAGCCCATGGTCTCGAACGGCATACTATAGCATGCCGTTTTGCATCATTTTTGAGGATTTGAAAAAAAGACGAAAATCACTCCGAGACAATGGGCTATAGCCCATCGTCTCGGAGTCATTTTCGTCTTTTTTTTTAATCCTTGTTTTTCATCAGTTATGACCATGGTGATGGGCTAAGGCCCATGGTCTCGAACGGCATGCTATAGCATGCCGTTTTGCATCATTTTTGAAGATTTGAAAAAAAGACGAAAATCACTCCGAGACCATGGGCTATAGCCCATCGTCTCGGAGTCATTTTCGTCTTTTTTTCAAATCCTTGTTTTTCATCATTTATGACCATGGCGATGGGCTATAGCCCATGGTCTTGAACGGCATACTATAGCATGCCGTTTTGCATCATTTTTGAGGATTTGAAAAAAAGACGAAAATCACTCCGAGACCATGGGCTATAGCCCATCGTCTCGGAGTGATTTTCGTCTTTTTTTTTTAATCCTTGTTTTTCATCAGTTATGACCATGGTGATGGGCTAAGGCCCATGGTCTCGAACGGCATGCTATAGCATGCCGTTTTGCATCATTTTTGAGGATTTGAAAAAAAGACGAAAATCACTCCGAGACCATGGGCTATAGCCCATCGTCTCGGATTCATTTTCGTCTTTTTTTCAAATCCTTGTTTTTCATCATTAATGACCATGGCGATGGGCTATAGCCCATGGTCTCAAACGGCATACTATAGCATGCCGTTTTCCATCATTTTTGAGGATTTGAAAAAAAGACGAAAATCACTCCGAGACCATGGGCTATAGCCCATCGTCTCGGAGTCATTTTCGTCTTTTTTTCAAATCCTTGTTTTTCATCATTAATGACCATGGCGATGGGCTATAGCCCATGGTCTTGAACAGCATACTATAGCATGCCGTTTTGCATCATTTTTGAGGATTTGAAAAAAAGACGAAAATCACTCCGAGACCATGGGCTATAGCCCATCGTCTCGGAGTCATTTTCGTCTTTTTTTTCAAATACTTGTTTTTCATCATTTATGACCATGGCAATGGGCTATAGCCCATGGTCTCGAACGGCATACTATAGCATGCCGTTTTGCATCATTTTTGAGGATTTGAAAAAAAGACGAAAATCACTCCGAGACAATGGGCTATAGCCCATCGTCTCGGAGTCATTTTCGTCTTTTTTTCAAATCCTTGTTTTTCATCATTTATGACCATGGCGATGGGCTATAGCTCATGGTCTTGAACGGCATACTATAGCATGCCGTTTTGCATCATTTTTGAGGATTTGAAAAAAAGACGAAAATGACTCCGAGACCATGGGCTATAGCCCATCGTCTCGGAGTGATTTTCGTCTTTTTTTTTTAATCCTTGTTTTTCATCAGTTATGACCATGGTGATGGGCTAAGGCCCATGGTCTCGAACGGCATGCTATAGCATGCCGTTTTGCATCATTTTTGAGGATTTGAAAAAAAGACGAAAATCACTCCGAGACCATGGGCTATAGCCCATCGTCTCGGAGTCATTTTCGTCTTTTTTTCAAATCCTTGTTTTTCATCATTTATGACCATGGCGATGGGCTATAGCCCATGGTCTTGAACGGCATACTATAGCATGCCGTTTTGCATCATTTTTGAGGATTTGAAAAAAAGACGAAAATCACTCCGTGACCATGGGCTATAGCCCATCGTCTCGGAGTCATTTTCGTCTTTTTTTCAAATCTTTGTTTTTCATCATTTATGACCATGGCGATGGGCTATAGCCCATGGTCTCGAACGGCATACTATAGCATGCCGTTTTGCATCATTTTTGAGGATTTGAAAAAAAGACGAAAATCACTCCGAGACCATGGGCTATAGCCCATCGTCTCGGAGTCATTTTCGTCTTTTTTTCAAATCCTTGTTTTTCATCATTAATGACCATGGCGATGGGCTATAGCCCATGGTCTTGAACAGCATACTATAGCATGCCGTTTTGCATCATTTTTGAGGATTTGAAAAAAAGACGAAAATCACTCCGAGACCATGGGCTATAGCCCATCGTCTCGGAGTCATTTTCGTCTTTTTTTTCAAATACTTGTTTTTCATCATTTATGACCATGGCAATGGGCTATAGCCCATGGTCTCGAACGGCATACTATAGCATGCCGTTTTGCATCATTTTTGAGGATTTGAAAAAAAGACGAAAATCACTCCGAGACAATGGGCTATAGCCCATCGTCTCGGAGTCATTTTCGTCTTTTTTTTTTAATCCTTGTTTTTCATCAGTTATGACCATGGTGATGGGCTAAGGCCCATGGTCTCGAACGGCATGCTATAGCATGCCGTTTTGCATCATTTTTGAAGATTTGAAAAAAAGACGAAAATCACTCCGAGACCATGGGCTATAGCCCATCGTCTCGGAGTCATTTTCGTCTTTTTTTCAAGTCCTTGTTTTTCATCATTTATGACCATGGCGATGGGCTATAGCCCATGGTCTTGAACGGCATACTATAGCATGCCGTTTTGCATCATTTTTGAGGATTTGAAAAAAAGACGAAAATCACTCCGAGACCATGGGCTATAGCCCATCGTCTCGGAGTGATTTTCGTCTTTTTTTTTTAATCCTTGTTTTTCATCAGTTATGACCATGGTGATGGGCTAAGGCCCATGGTCTCGAACGGCATGCTATAGCATGCCGTTTTGCATCATTTTTGAGGATTTGAAAAAAAGACGAAAATCACTCCGAGACCATGGGCTATAGCCCATCGTCTCGGATTCATTTTCGTCTTTTTTTCAAATCCTTGTTTTTCATCATTAATGACCATGGCGATGGGCTATAGCCCATGGTCTCGAACGGCATACTATAGCATGCCGTTTTCCATCATTTTTGAGGATTTGAAAAAAAGACGAAAATCACTCCGAGACCATGGGCTATAGCCCATCGTCTCAGGAGTCATTTTCGTCTTTTTTTAAAATCCTTGTTTTTCATCATTTATGACCATGGCGATGGGCTATAGCCCATGGTCTCGAACGGCATACTATAGCATGCCGTTTTGCATCATTTTTGAGGATTTGAAAAAAAGACGAAAATCACTCCGAGACCATGGGCTATAGCCCATCGTCTCGGAGTCATTTTCGTCTTTTTTTCAAATCCTTGTTTTTCATCATTAATGACCGTGGCGATGGGCTATAGCCCATGGTCTTGAACGGCATACTATAGCATGCCGTTTTGCATCATTTTTGAGGATTTGAAAAAAAGACGAAAATCACTCCGAGACCATGGGCTATAGCCCATCGTCTCGGAGTGATTTTCGTCTTTTTTTAATCCTTGTTTTTCATCAGTTATGACCATGGTGATGGGCTAAGGCCCATGGTCTCGAACGGCATGCTATAGCATGCCGTTTTGCATCATTTTTGAGGATTTGAAAAAAAGACGAAAATCACTCCGAGACCATGGGCTATAGCCCATCGTCTCGGAGTCATTTTCGTCTTTTTTTCAAATCCTTGTTTTTCATCATTAATGACCATGGCGATGGGCTATAGCCCATGGTCTCGAACGGCATACTATAGCATGCCGTTTTCCATCATTTTTGAGGATTTGAAAAAAAGACGAAAATCACTCCGAGACCATGGGCTATAGCCCATCGTCTCAGGAGTCATTTTCGTCTTTTTTTCAAATCCTTGTTTTTCATCATTTATGACCATGGCGATGGACTATAGCCCATGGTCTCGAACGGCATACTATAGCATGCCGTTTTGCATCATTTTTGAGGATTTGAAAAAAAGACGAAAATCACTCCGAGACCATGGGCTATAGCCCATCGTCTCGGAGTCATTTTCGTCTTTTTTTCAAATCCTTGTTTTTCATCATTAATGACCGTGGCGATGGGCTATAGCCCATGGTCTCGAACGGCATACTATAGCATGCCGTTTTCCATAATTTTTGAGGATTTGAAAAAAAGACGAAAATCACTCCGAGACCATGGGCTATAGCCCATCGTCTCGTCATTTTCGTCTTTTTTTCAAATCCTTGTTTTTCATCATTTATGACCATGGCGATGGGCTAAGGCCCATGGTCTCGAACGGCATGCTATAGCATGCCGTTTTGCATCATTTTTGAGGATTTGAAAAAAAGACGAAAATCACTCCGAGACCATGGGCTATAGCCCATCGTCTCGGAGTGATTTTCGTCTTTTTTTCAAATCCTTGTTTTTCGTCATTTATGACCATGGCGATGGGCTATAGCCCATGGTCTTGAACGGCATACTATAGCATGCCGTTTTCCATAATTTTTGAGGATTTGAAAAAAAGACGAAAATCACTCCGAGACCATGGGCTATAGCCCATCGTCTCGTCATTTTCGTCTTTTTTTCAAATCCTTGTTTTTCATCATTTATGACCATGGCGATGGGCTAAGGCCCATGGTCTCGAACGGCATGCTATAGCATGCCGTTTTGCATCATTTTTGAGGATTTGAAAAAAAGACGAAAATCACTCCGAGACCATGGGCTATAGCCCATCGTCTCGGAGTGATTTTCGTCTTTTTTTCAAATCCTTGTTTTTCGTAATTTATGACCATGGCGATGGGCTATAGCCCATGGTCTTGAACGGCATACTATAGCATGCCGTTTTGCATCATTTTTGAGGATTTGAAAAAAAGACGAAAATCACTCCGAGACCATGGGCTATAGCCCATCGTCTCGGAGTGATTTTCGTCTTTTCTTTTTAATCCTTGTTTTTCATCAGTTATGACCATGGTGATGGGCTAAGGCCCATGGTCTCGAACGGCATGCTATAGCATGCCGTTTTGCATCATTTTTGAGGATTTGAAAAAAAGACGAAAATCACTCCGAGACCATGGGCTATAGCCCATCGTCTCGGAGTCATTTTCGTCTTTTTTTCAAATCCTTGTTTTTCATCATTTATGACCATGGCGATGGGCTATAGCCCATGGTCTTGAACGGCATGCTATAGCATGCCGTTTTGCATCATTTTTGAGGATTTGAAAAAAAGACGAAAATCACTCCGAGACCATGGGCTATAGCCCATCGTCTCGGAGTCATTTTCGTCTTTTTTTCAAATCTTTGTTTTTCATCATTTATGACCATGGCGATGGGCTATAGCCCATGGTCTCGAACGGCATACTATAGCATGCCGTTTTGCATCATTTTTGAGGATTTGAAAAAAAGACGAAAATCACTCCGAGACCATGGGCTATAGCCCATCGTCTCGGAGTCATTTTCGTCTTTTTTTCAAATCCTTGTTTTTCATCATTAATGACCATGGCGATGGGCTATAGCCCATGGTCTTGAACAGCATACTATAGCATGCCGTTTTGCATCATTTTTGAGGATTTGAAAAAAAGACGAAAATCACTCCGAGACCATGGGCTATAGCCCATCGTCTCGGAGTCATTTTCGTCTTTTTTTTCAAATACTTGTTTTTCATCATTTATGACCATGGCAATGGGCTATAGCCCATGGTCTCGAACGGCATACTATAGCATGCCGTTTTGCATCATTTTTGAGGATTTGAAAAAAAGACGAAAATCACTCCGAGACAATGGGCTATAGCCCATCGTCTCGGAGTCATTTTCGTCTTTTTTTCAAATCCTTGTTTTTCATCATTTATGACCATGGCGATGGGCTATAGCTCATGGTCTTGAACGGCATACTATAGCATGCCGTTTTGCATCATTTTTGAGGATTTGAAAAAAAGACGAAAATGACTCCGAGACCATGGGCTATAGCCCATCGTCTCGGAGTGATTTTCGTCTTTTTTTTTTAATCCTTGTTTTTCATCAGTTATGACCATGGTGATGGGCTAAGGCCCATGGTCTCGAACGGCATGCTATAGCATGCCGTTTTGCATCATTTTTGAGGATTTGAAAAAAAGACGAAAATCACTCCGAGACCATGGGCTATAGCCCATCGTCTCGGAGTCATTTTCGTCTTTTTTTCAAATCCTTGTCTTTCATCATTTATGACCATGGCGATGGGCTATAGCCCATGGTCTTGAACGGCATACTATAGCATGCCGTTTTGCATCATTTTTGAGGATTTGAAAAAAAGACGAAAATCACTCCGAGACCATGGGCTATAGCCCATCGTCTCGGAGTCATTTTCGTCTTTTTTTCAAATCTTTGTTTTTCATCATTTATGACCATGGCGATGGGCTATAGCCCATGGTCTCGAACGGCATACTATAGCATGCCGTTTTGCATCATTTTTGAGGATTTGAAAAAAAGACGAAAATCACTCCGAGACCATGGGCTATAGCCCATCGTCTCGGAGTCATTTTCGTCTTTTTTTCAAATCCTTGTTTTTCATCATTAATGACCATGGCGATGGGCTATAGCCCATGGTCTTGAACAGCATACTATAGCATGCCGTTTTGCATCATTTTTGAGGATTTGAAAAAAAGACGAAAATCACTCCGAGACCATGGGCTATAGCCCATCGTCTCGGAGTCATTTTCGTCTTTTTTTTCAAATACTTGTTTTTCATCATTTATGACCATGGCAATGGGCTATAGCCCATGGTCTCGAACGGCATACTATAGCATGCCGTTTTGCATCATTTTTGAGGATTTGAAAAAAAGACGAAAATCACTCCGAGACAATGGGCTATAGCCCATCGTCTCGGAGTCATTTTCGTCTTATTTTCAAATCTTTGTTTTTCATCATTTATGACCATGGCGATGGGCTAAGGCCCATGGTCTCGAACGGCATGCTATAGCATGCCGTTTTGCATCATTTTTGAGGATTTGAAAAAAAGACGAAAATCACTCCGAGACCATGGGCTATAGCCCATCGTCTCGGAGTCATTTTCGTCTTTTTTTCAAATCCTTGTTTTTCATCATTTATGACCATGGCGATGGGCTATAGCTCATGGTCTTGAACGGCATACTATAGCATGCCGTTTTGCATCATTTTTGAGGATTTGAAAAAAAGACGAAAATGACTCCGAGACCATGGGCTATAGCCCATCGTCTCGGAGTGATTTTCGTCTTTTTTTTTTAATCCTTGTTTTTCATCAGTTATGACCATGGTGATGGGCTAAGGCCCATGGTCTCGAACGGCATGCTATAGCATGCCGTTTTGCATCATTTTTGAGGATTTGAAAAAAAGACGAAAATCACTCCGAGACCATGGGCTATAGCCCATCGTCTCGGAGTCATTTTCGTCTTTTTTTCAAATCCTTGTTTTTCATCATTTATGACCATGGCGATGGGCTATAGCCCATGGTCTTGAACGGCATACTATAGCATGCCGTTTTGCATCATTTTTGAGGATTTGAAAAAAAAGACGAAAATCACTCCGAGACCATGGGCTATAGCCCATCGTCTCGGAGTCATTTTCGTCTTTTTTTCAAATCCTTGTTTTTCATCATTTATGACCATGGCGATGGGCTATAGCCCATGGTCTTGAACGGCATACTATAGCATGCCGTTTTGCATCATTTTTGAGGATTTGAAAAAAAGACGAAAATCACTCCGAGACCATGGGCTATAGCCCATCGTCTCGGAGTGATTTTCGTCTTTTTTTTTGAATCCTTGTTTTTCATCAGTTATGACCATGGTGATGGGCTAAGGCCCATGGTCTCGAACGGCATGCTATAGCATGCCGTTTTGCATCATTTTTGAGGATTTGAAAAAAAGACGAAAATCACTCCGAGACCATGGGCTATAGCCCATCGTCTCGGAGTCATTTTCGTCTTTTTTTCAAATCCTTGTTTTTCATCATTAATGACCATGGCGATGGGCTATAGCCCATGGTCTTGAACAGCATACTATAGCATGCCGTTTTGCATCATTTTTGAGGATTTGAAAAAAAGACGAAAATCACTCCGAGACCATGGGCTATAGCCCATCGTCTCGGAGTCATTTTCGTCTTTTTTTTCAAATACTTGTTTTTCATCATTTATGACCATGGCAATGGGCTATAGCCCATGGTCTCGAACGGCATACTATAGCATGCCGTTTTGCATCATTTTTGAGGATTTGAAAAAAAGACGAAAATCACTCCGAGACAATGGGCTATAGCCCATCGTCTCGGAGTCATTTTCGTCTTATTTTCAAATCTTTGTTTTTCATCATTTATGACCATGGCGATGGGCTATAGCCCATGGTCTCGAACGGCATACTATAGCATGCCGTTTTGCATCATTTTTGAGGATTTGAAAAAAAGACGAAAATCACTCCGAGACCATGGGCTATAGCCCATCGTCTCGGAGTCATTTTCGTCTTTTTTTCAAATCCTTGTTTTTCATCATTAATGACCATGGCGATGGGCTATTGCCCATGGTCTTGAACAGCATACTATAGCATGCCGTTTTGCATCATTTTTGAGGATTTGAAAAAAAGACGAAAATCACTCCGAGACAATGGGCTATAGCCCATCGTCTCGGAGTCATTTTCGTCTTTTTTTCAAATCCTTGTTTTTCATCATTTATGACCATGGCGATGGGCTATAGCTCATGGTCTTGAACGGCATACTATAGCATGCCGTTTTGCATCATTTTTGAGGATTTGAAAAAAAGACGAAAATGACTCCGAGACCATGGGCTATAGCCCATCGTCTCGGAGTGATTTTCGTCTTTTTTTTTTAATCCTTGTTTTTCATCAGTTATGACCATGGTGATGGGCTAAGGCCCATGGTCTCGAACGGCATGCTATAGCATGCCGTTTTGCATCATTTTTGAGGATTTGAAAAAAAGACGAAAATCACTCCGAGACCATGGGCTATAGCCCATCGTCTCGGAGTCATTTTCGTCTTTTTTTCAAATCCTTGTTTTTCATCATTTATGACCATGGCGATGGGCTATAGCCCATGGTCTTGAACGGCATACTATAGCATGCCGTTTTGCATCATTTTTGAGGATTTGAAAAAAAGACGAAAATCACTCCGAGACAATGGGCTATAGCCCATCGTCTCGGAGTCATTTTCGTCTTTTTTTCAAATCTTTGTTTTTCATCATTTATGACCATGGCGATGGGCTATAGCCCATGGTCTCGAACGGCATACTATAGCATGCCGTTTTGCATCATTTTTGAGGATTTGAAAAAAAGACGAAAATCACTCCGAGACCATGGGCTATAGCCCATCGTCTCGGAGTCATTTTCGTCTTTTTTTCAAATCCTTGTTTTTCATCATTAATGACCATGGCGATGGGCTATTGCCCATGGTCTTGAACAGCATACTATAGCATGCCGTTTTGCATCATTTTTGAGGATTTGAAAAAAAGACGAAAATCACTCCGAGACAATGGGCTATAGCCCATCGTCTCGGAGTCATTTTCGTCTTTTTTTCAAATCCTTGTTTTTCATCATTTATGACCATGGCGATGGGCTATAGCTCATGGTCTTGAACGGCATACTATAGCATGCCGTTTTGCATCATTTTTGAGGATTTGAAAAAAAGACGAAAATGACTCCGAGACCATGGGCTATAGCCCATCGTCTCGGAGTGATTTTCGTCTTTTTTTTTTAATCCTTGTTTTTCATCAGTTATGACCATGGTGATGGGCTAAGGCCCATGGTCTCGAACGGCATGCTATAGCATGCCGTTTTGCATCATTTTTGAGGATTTGAAAAAAAGACGAAAATCACTCCGAGACCATGGGCTATAGCCCATCGTCTCGGAGTCATTTTCGTCTTTTTTTCAAATCCTTGTTTTTCATCATTTATGACCATGGCGATGGGCTATAGCCCATGGTCTTGAACGGCATACTATAGCATGCCGTTTTGCATCATTTTTGAGGATTTGAAAAAAAGACGAAAATCACTCCGAGACAATGGGCTATAGCCCATCGTCTCGGAGTCATTTTCGTCTTTTTTTCAAATCCTTGTTTTTCATCATTTATGACCATGGCGATGGGCTATAGCTCATGGTCTTGAACGGCATACTATAGCATGCCGTTTTGCATCATTTTTGAGGATTTGAAAAAAAGACGAAAATGACTCCGAGACCATGGGCTATAGCCCATCGTCTCGGAGTAATTTTCGTCTTTTTTTTTTAATCCTTGTTTTTCATCAGTTATGACCATGGTGATGGGCTAAGGCCCATGGTCTCGAACGGCATGCTATAGCATGCCGTTTTGCATCATTTTTGAGGATTTGAAAAAAAGACGAAAATCACTCCGAGACCATGGGCTATAGCCCATCGTCTCGGAGTCATTTTCGTCTTTTTTTCAAATCCTTGTTTTTCATCATTTATGACCATGGCGATGGGCTATAGCCCATGGTCTTGAACGGCATACTATAGCATGCCGTTTTGCATCATTTTTGAGGATTTGAAAAAAAGACGAAAATCACTCCGAGACCATGGGCTATAGCCCATCGTCTCGGAGTCATTTTCGTCTTTTTTTCAAATCCTTGTTTTTCATCATTTATGACCATGGCGATGGGCTATAGCCCATGGTCTTGAACGGCATACTATAGCATGCCGTTTTGCATCATTTTTGAGGATTTGAAAAAAAGACGAAAATCACTCCGAGACCATGGGCTATAGCCCATCGTCTCGGAGTGATTTTCGTCTTTTTTTTTGAATCCTTGTTTTTCATCAGTTATGACCATGGTGATGGGCTAAGGCCCATGGTCTCGAACGGCATGCTATAGCATGCCGTTTTGCATCATTTTTGAGGATTTGAAAAAAAGACGAAAATCACTCCGAGACCATGGGCTATAGCCCATCGTCTCGGAGTCATTTTCGTCTTTTTTTCAAGTCCTTGTTTTTCATCATTAATGACCATCGCGATGGGCTATAGCCCATGGTCTTGAACAGCATACTATAGCATGCCGTTTTGCATCATTTTTGAGGATTTGAAAAAAAGACGAAAATCACTCCGAGACAATGGGCTATAGCCCATCGTCTCGGAGTCATTTTCGTCTTTTTTTCAAATCCTTGTTTTTCATCATTTATGACCATGGCGATGGGCTATAGCTCATGGTCTTGAACGGCATACTATAGCATGCCGTTTTGCATCATTTTTGAGGATTTGAAAAAAAGACGAAAATGACTCCGAGACCATGGGCTATAGCCCATCGTCTCGGAGTGATTTTCGTCTTTTTTTTTTAATCCTTGTTTTTCATCAGTTATGACCATGGTGATGGGCTAAGGCCCATGGTCTCGAACGGCATGCTATAGCATGCCGTTTTGCATCATTTTTGAGGATTTGAAAAAAAGACGAAAATCACTCCGAGACCATGGGCTATAGCCCATCGTCTCGGAGTCATTTTCGTCTTTTTTTCAAATCCTTGTTTTTCATCATTTATGACCATGGCGATGGGCTATAGCCCATGGTCTTGAACGGCATACTATAGCATGCCGTTTTGCATCATTTTTGAGGATTTGAAAAAAAGACGAAAATCACTCCGAGACCATGGGCTATAGCCCATCGTCTCGGAGTCATTTTCGTCTTTTTTTCAAATCCTTGTTTTTCATCATTTATGACCATGGCGATGGGCTATAGCCCATGGTCTTGAACGGCATACTATAGCATGCCGTTTTGCATCATTTTTGAGGATTTGAAAAAAAGACGAAAATCACTCCGAGACCATGGGCTATAGCCCATCGTCTCGGAGTGATTTTCGTCTTTTTTTTTGAATCCTTGTTTTTCATCAGTTATGACCATGGTGATGGGCTAAGGCCCATGGTCTCGAACGGCATGCTATAGCATGCCGTTTTGCATCATTTTTGAGGATTTGAAAAAAAGACGAAAATCACTCCGAGACAATGGGCTATAGCCCATCGTCTCGGAGTCATTTTCGTCTTTTTTTCAAATCCTTGTTTTTCATCATTTATGACCATGGCGATGGGCTATAGCTCATGGTCTTGAACGGCATACTATAGCATGCCGTTTTGCATCATTTTTGAGGATTTGAAAAAAAGACGAAAATGACTCCGAGACCATGGGCTATAGCCCATCGTCTCGGAGTGATTTTCGTATTTTTTTTTTAATCCTTGTTTTTCATCAGTTATGACCATGGTGATGGGCTAAGGCCCATGGTCTCGAACGGCATGCTATAGCATGCCGTTTTGCATCATTTTTGAGGATTTGAAAAAAAGACGAAAATCACTCCGAGACCATGGGCTATAGCCCATCGTCTCGGAGTCATTTTCGTCTTTTTTTCAAATCCTTGTTTTTCATCATTTATGACCATGGCGATGGGCTATAGCCCATGGTCTTGAACGGCATACTATAGCATGCCGTTTTGCATCATTTTTGAGGATTTGAAAAAAAGACGAAAATCACTCCGAGACCATGGGCTATAGCCCATCGTCTCGGAGTCATTTTCGTCTTTTTTTCAAATCCTTGTTTTTCATCATTTATGACCATGGCGATGGGCTATAGCCCATGGTCTTGAACGGCATACTATAGCATGCCGTTTTGCATCATTTTTGAGGATTTGAAAAAAAGACGAAAATCACTCCGAGACCATGGGCTATAGCCCATCGTCTCGGAGTGATTTTCGTCTTTTTTTTTGAATCCTTGTTTTTCATCAGTTATGACCATGGTGATGGGCTAAGGCCCATGGTCTCGAACGGCATGCTATAGCATGCCGTTTTGCATCATTTTTGAGGATTTGAAAAAAAGACGAAAATCACTCCGAGACCATGGGCTATAGCCCATCGTCTCGGAGTCATTTTCGTCTTTTTTTCAAATCCTTGTTTTTCATCATTTATGACCATGGCGATGGGCTATAGCCCATGGTCTTGAACGGCATACTATAGCATGCCGTTTTGCATCATTTTTGAGGATTTGAAAAAAAGACGAAAATCACTCCGAGAACATGGGCTATAGCCCATCGTCTCGGAGTGATTTTCGTCTTTTTTTTTTAATCCTTGTTTTTCATCAGTTATGACCATGGTGATGGGCTAAGGCCCATGGTCTCGAACGGCATGCTATAGCATGCCGTTTTGCATCATTTTTGAGGATTTGAAAAAAAGACGAAAATCACTCCGAGACCATGGGCTATAGCCCATCGTCTCGGAGTCATTTTCGTCTTTTTTTCAAATCCTTGTTTTTCATCATTTATGACCATGGCGATGGGCTATAGCCCATGGTCTCGAACGGCATACTATAGCATGCCGTTTTCCATCATTTTTGAGGATTTGAAAAAAAGACGAAAATCACTCCGAGACCATGGGCTATAGCCCATCGTCTCGGAGTCATTTTCGTCTTTTTTTCAAATCTTTGTTTTTCATCATTTATGACCATGGCGATGGGCTATAGCCCATGGTCTCGAACGGCATACTATAGCATGCCGTTTTGCATCATTTTTGAGGATTTGAAAAAAAGACGAAAATCACTCCGAGACCATGGGCTATAGCCCATCGTCTCGGAGTCATTTTCGTCTTTTTTTCAAATCCTTGTTTTTCATCATTAATGACCATGGCGATGGGCTATAGCCCATGTTCTTGAACGGCATACTATAGCATGCCGTTTTGCATCATTTTTGAGGATTTGAAAAAAAGACGAAAATCACTCCGAGACCATGGGCTATAGCCCATCGTCTCGGAGTGATTTTCGTCTTTTTTTTCAAATCCTTGTTATTCATCATTTATGACCATGGCGATGGGCTATAGCCCATGGTCTTGAACGGCATGCTATAGCATGCCGTTTTGCATCATTTTTGAGGATTTGAAAAAAAGACGAAAATCACTCCGAGACCATGGGCTATAGCCCATCGTCTCGGAGTCATTTTCGTCTTTTTTTCAAATCTTTGTTTTTCATCATTTATGACCATGGCGATGGGCTATAGCCCATGGTCTCGAACGGCATACTATAGCATGCCGTTTTGCATCATTTTTGAGGATTTGAAAAAAAGACGAAAATCACTCCGAGACCATGGGCTATAGCCCATCGTCTCGGAGTCATTTTCGTCTTTTTTTCAAATCCTTGTTTTTCATCATTTATGACCATGGCGATGGGCTATAGCCCATGGTCTCGAACGGCATACTATAGCATGCCGTTTTGCATCATTTTTGAGGATTTGAAAAAAAGACGAAAATCACTCCGAGACCATGGGCTATAGCCCATCGTCTCGGAGTCATTTTCGTCTTTTTTTCAAATCCTTGTTTTTCATCATTAATGACCATGGCGATGGGCTATAGCCCATGTTCTTGAACGGCATACTATAGCATGCCGTTTTGCATCATTTTTGAGGATTTGAAAAAAAGACGAAAATCACTCCGAGACCATGGGCTATAGCCCATCGTCTCGGAGTGATTTTCGTCTTTTTTTTCAAATCCTTGTTATTCATCATTTATGACCATGGCGATGGGCTATAGCCCATGGTCTTGAACGGCATGCTATAGCATGCCGTTTTGCATCATTTTTGAGGATTTGAAAAAAAGAGTAAAATCACTCCGAGACCATGGGCTATAGCCCATCGTCTCGGAGTCATTTTCGTCTTTTTTTCAAATCTTTGTTTTTCATCATTTATGACCATGGCGATGGGCTATAGCCCATGGTCTCGAACGGCATACTATAGCATGCCGTTTTGCATCATTTTTGAGGATTTGAAAAAAAGACGAAAATCACTCCGAGACCATGGGCTATAGCCCATCGTCTCGGAGTCATTTTCGTCTTTTTTTCAAATCCTTGTTTTTCATCATTAATGACCGTGGCGATGGGCTATAGCCCATGGTCTCGAACGGCATACTATAGCATGCCGTTTTCCATCATTTTTGAGGATTTGAAAAAAAGACGAAAATCACTCCGAGACCATGGGCTATAGCCCATCGTCTCGGAGTCATTTTCGTCTTTTTTTCAAATCCTTGTTTTTCATCATTTATGACCATGGCGATGGGCTATAGCCCATGGTCTCGAACGGCATACTATAGCATGCCGTTTTGCATCATTTTTGAGGATTTGAAAAAAAGACGAAAATCACACCGAGACCATGGGCTATAGCCCATCGTCTCGGAGTCATTTTCGTCTTTTTTTCAAATCCTTGTTTTTCATCATTTATGACCATGGCGATGGGCTAAGGCCCATGGTCTCGAACGGCATGCTATAGCATGCCGTTTTGCATCATTTTTGAGGATTTGAAAAAAAGACGAAAATCACTCCGAGACCATGGGCTATAGCCCATCGTCTCGGAGTCATTTTCGTCTTTTTTTTCAAATCCTTGTTTTTCATCATTTATGACCATGGCGATGGGCTATAGCCCATGGTCTTGAACGGCATGCTATAGCATGCCGTTTTGCATCATTTTTGAGGATTTGAAAAAAAGAGTAAAATCACTCCGAGACCATGGGCTATAGCCCATCGTCTCGGAGTCATTTTCGTCTTTTTTTCAAATCTTTGTTTTTCATCATTTATGACCATGGCGATGGGCTATAGCCCATGGTCTCGAACGGCATACTATAGCATGCCGTTTTGCATCATTTTTGAGGATTTGAAAAAAAGACGAAAATCACTCCGAGACCATGGGCTATAGCCCATCGTCTCGGAGTCATTTTCGTCTTTTTTTCAAATCCTTGTTTTTCATCATTAATGACCATGGCGATGGGCTATAGCCCATGGTCTTGAACGGCATACTATAGCATGCCGTTTTGCATCATTTTTGAGGATTTGAAAAAAAGACGAAAATCACTCCGAGACCATGGGCTATAGCCCATCGTCTCGGAGTCATTTTCGTCTTTTTTTTCAAATACTTGTTTTTCATCATTTATGACCATGGCAATGGGCTATAGCCCATGGTCTCGAACGGCATACTATAGCATGCCGTTTTGCATCATTTTTGAGGATTTGAAAAAAAGACGAAAATCACTCCGAGACAATGGGCTATAGCCCATCGTCTCGGAGTCATTTTCGTCTTTTTTTCAAATCCTTGTTTTTCATCATTTATGACCATGGCGATGGGCTATAGCTCATGATCTTGAACGGCATACTATAGCATGCCGTTTTGCATCATTTTTGAGGATTTGAAAAAAAGACGAAAATGACTCCGAGACCATGGGCTATAGCCCATCGTCTCGGAGTGATTTTCGTCTTTTTTTTTTAATCCTTGTTTTTCATCAGTTATGACCATGGTGATGGGCTAAGGCCCATGGTCTCGAACGGCATGCTATAGCATGCCGTTTTGCATCATTTTTGAGGATTTGAAAAAAAGACGAAAATCACTCCGAGACCATGGGCTATAGCCCATCGTCTCGGAGTCATTTTCGTCTTTTTTTCAAATCCTTGTTTTTCATCATTTATGACCATGGCGATGGGCTATAGCCCATGGTCTCGAACGGCATACTATAGCATGCCGTTTTGCATCATTTTTGAGGATTTAAAAAAAAGACGAAAATCACTCCGAGACCATGGGCTATAGCCCATCGTCTCGGAGTCATTTTCGTCTTTTTTTCAAATCCTTGTTTTTCATCATTTATGACCATGGCGATGGGCTATAGCCCATGGTCTTGAACGGCATACTATAGCATGCCGTTTTGCATCATTTTTGAGGATTTGAAAAAAAGACGAAAATCACTCCGAGACCATGGGCTATAGCCCATCGTCTCGGAGTCATTTTCGTCTTTTTTTTCAAATACTTGTTTTTCATCATTTATGACCATGGCAATGGGCTATAGCCCATGGTCTCGAACGGCATACTATAGCATGCCGTTTTGCATCATTTTTGAGGATTTGAAAAAAAGACGAAAATCACTCCGAGACGATGGGCTATAGCCCATCGTCTCGGAGTCATTTTCGTCTTATTTTCAAATCTTTGTTTTTCATCATTTATGACCATGGCGATGGGCTATAGCCCATGGTCTCGAACGGCATACTATAGCATGCCGTTTTGCATCATTTTTGAGGATTTGAAAAAAAGACGAAAATCACTCCGAGACCATGGGCTATAGCCCATCGTCTCGGAGTCATTTTCGTCTTTTTTTCAAATCCTTGTTTTTCATCATTAATGACCATGGCGATGGGCTATTGCCCATGGTCTTGAACAGCATACTATAGCATGCCGTTTTGCATCATTTTTGAGGATTTGAAAAAAAGACGAAAATCACTCCGAGACAATGGGCTATAGCCCATCGTCTCGGAGTCATTTTCGTCTTTTTTTCAAATCCTTGTTTTTCATCATTTATGACCATGGCGATGGGCTATAGCTCATGGTCTTGAACGGCATACTATAGCATGCCGTTTTGCATCATTTTTGAGGATTTGAAAAAAAGACGAAAATGACTCCGAGACCATGGGCTATAGCCCATCGTCTCGGAGTGATTTTCGTCTTTTTTTTTTAATCCTTGTTTTTCATCAGTTATGACCATGGTGATGGGCTAAGGCCCATGGTCTCGAACGGCATGCTATAGCATGCCGTTTTGCATCATTTTTGAGGATTTGAAAAAAAGACGAAAATCACTCCGAGACCATGGGCTATAGCCCATCGTCTCGGAGTCATTTTCGTCTTTTTTTCAAATCCTTGTTTTTCATCATTTATGACCATGGCGATGGGCTATAGCCCATGGTCTTGAACGGCATACTATAGCATGCCGTTTTGCATCATTTTTGAGGATTTGAAAAAAAGACGAAAATCACTCCGTGACCATGGGCTATAGCCCATCGTCTCGGAGTCATTTTCGTCTTTTTTTCAAATCTTTGTTTTTCATCATTTATGACCATGGCGATGGGCTATAGCCCATGGTCTCGAACGGCATACTATAGCATGCCGTTTTGCATCATTTTTGAGGATTTGAAAAAAAGACGAAAATCACTCCGAGACCATGGGCTATAGCCCATCGTCTCGGAGTCATTTTCGTCTTTTTTTCAAATCCTTGTTTTTCATCATTAATGACCATGGCGATGGGCTATAGCCCATGGTCTTGAACAGCATACTATAGCATGCCGTTTTGCATCATTTTTGAGGATTTGAAAAAAAGACGAAAATCACTCCGAGACCATGGGCTATAGCCCATCGTCTCGGAGTCATTTTCGTCTTTTTTTCAAATCCTTGTTTTTCATCATTTATGACCATGGCGATGGGCTATAGCCCATGGTCTCGAACGGCATACTATAGCATGCCGTTTTGCATCATTTTTGAGGATTTGAAAAAAAGACGAAAATCACTCCGAGACCATGGGCTATAGCCCATCGTCTCGGAGTCATTTTCGTCTTTTTTTCAAATCCTTGTTTTTCATCATTAATGACCATGGCGATGGGCTATAGCCCATGTTCTTGAACGGCATACTATAGCATGCCGTTTTGCATCATTTTTGAGGATTTGAAAAAAAGACGAAAATCACTCCGAGACCATGGGCTATAGCCCATCGTCTCGGAGTGATTTTCGTCTTTTTTTTCAAATCCTTGTTTTTCATCATTTATGACCATGGCGATGGGCTATAGCCCATGGTCTTGAACGGCATGCTATAGCATGCCGTTTTGCATCATTTTTGAGGATTTGAAAAAAAGAGTAAAATCACTCCGAGACCATGGGCTATAGCCCATCGTCTCGGAGTCATTTTCGTCTTTTTTTCAAATCTTTGTTTTTCATCATTTATGACCATGGCGATGGGCTATAGCCCATGGTCTCGAACGGCATACTATAGCATGCCGTTTTGCATCATTTTTGAGGATTTGAAAAAAAGACGAAAATCACTCCGAGACCATGGGCTATAGCCCATCGTCTCGGAGTCATTTTCGTCTTTTTTTCAAATCCTTGTTTTTCATCATTAATGACCGTGGCGATGGGCTATAGCCCATGGTCTCGAACGGCATACTATAGCATGCCGTTTTCCATCATTTTTGAGGATTTGAAAAAAAGACGAAAATCACTCCGAGACCATGGGCTATAGCCCATCGTCTCGGAGTCATTTTCGTCTTTTTTTCAAATCCTTGTTTTTCATCATTTATGACCATGGCGATGGGCTATAGCCCATGGTCTCGAACGGCATACTATAGCATGCCGTTTTGCATCATTTTTGAGGATTTGAAAAAAAGACGAAAATCACACCGAGACCATGGGCTATAGCCCATCGTCTCGGAGTCATTTTCGTCTTTTTTTCAAATCCTTGTTTTTCATCATTTATGACCATGGCGATGGGCTAAGGCCCATGGTCTCGAACGGCATGCTATAGCATGCCGTTTTGCATCATTTTTGAGGATTTGAAAAAAAGACGAAAATCACTCCGAGACCATGGGCTATAGCCCATCGTCTCGGAGTCATTTTCGTCTTTTTTTTCAAATCCTTGTTTTTCATCATTTATGACCATGGCGATGGGCTATAGCCCATGGTCTTGAACGGCATGCTATAGCATGCCGTTTTGCATCATTTTTGAGGATTTGAAAAAAGAGTAAAATCACTCCGAGACCATGGGCTATAGCCCATCGTCTCGGAGTCATTTTCGTCTTTTTTTCAAATCTTTGTTTTTCATCATTTATGACCATGGCGATGGGCTATAGCCCATGGTCTCGAACGGCATACTATAGCATGCCGTTTTGCATCATTTTTGAGGATTTGAAAAAAAGACGAAAATCACTCCGAGACCATGGGCTATAGCCCATCGTCTCGGAGTCATTTTCGTCTTTTTTTCAAATCCTTGTTTTTCATCATTAATGACCATGGCGATGGGCTATAGCCCATGGTCTTGAACGGCATACTATATCATGCCGTTTTGCATCATTTTTGAGGATTTGAAAAAAAGACGAAAATCACTCCGAGACCATGGGCTATAGCCCATCGTCTCGGAGTCATTTTCGTCTTTTTTTTCAAATACTTGTTTTTCATCATTTATGACCATGGCAATGGGCTATAGCCCATGGTCTCGAACGGCATACTATAGCATGCCGTTTTGCATCATTTTTGAGGATTTGAAAAAAAGACGAAAATCACTCCGAGACAATGGGCTATAGCCCATCGTCTCGGAGTCATTTTCGTCTTTTTTTCAAATCCTTGTTTTTCATCATTTATGACCATGGCGATGGGCTATAGCTCATGATCTTGAACGGCATACTATAGCATGCCGTTTTGCATCATTTTTGAGGATTTGAAAAAAAGACGAAAATGACTCCGAGACCATGGGCTATAGCCCATCGTCTCGGAGTGATTTTCGTCTTTTTTTTTTAATCCTTGTTTTTCATCAGTTATGACCATGGTGATGGGCTAAGGCCCATGGTCTCGAACGGCATGCTATAGCATGCCGTTTTGCATCATTTTTGAGGATTTGAAAAAAAGACGAAAATCACTCCGAGACCATGGGCTATAGCCCATCGTCTCGGAGTCATTTTCGTCTTTTTTTCAAATCCTTGTTTTTCATCATTTATGACCATGGCGATGGGCTATAGCCCATGGTCTCGAACGGCATACTATAGCATGCCGTTTTGCATCATTTTTGAGGATTTAAAAAAAAGACGAAAATCACTCCGAGACCATGGGCTATAGCCCATCGTCTCGGAGTCATTTTCGTCTTTTTTTCAAATCCTTGTTTTTCATCATTTATGACCATGGCGATGGGCTATAGCCCATGGTCTTGAACGGCATACTATAGCATGCCGTTTTGCATCATTTTTGAGGATTTGAAAAAAAGACGAAAATCACTCCGAGACCATGGGCTATAGCCCATCGTCTCGGAGTCATTTTCGTCTTTTTTTTCAAATACTTGTTTTTCATCATTTATGACCATGGCAATGGGCTATAGCCCATGGTCTCGAACGGCATACTATAGCATGCCGTTTTGCATCATTTTTGAGGATTTGAAAAAAAGACGAAAATCACTCCGAGACGATGGGCTATAGCCCATCGTCTCGGAGTCATTTTCGTCTTATTTTCAAATCTTTGTTTTTCATCATTTATGACCATGGCGATGGGCTATAGCCCATGGTCTCGAACGGCATACTATAGCATGCCGTTTTGCATCATTTTTGAGGATTTGAAAAAAAGACGAAAATCACTCCGAGACCATGGGCTATAGCCCATCGTCTCGGAGTCATTTTCGTCTTTTTTTCAAATCCTTGTTTTTCATCATTAATGACCATGGCGATGGGCTATTGCCCATGGTCTTGAACAGCATACTATAGCATGCCGTTTTGCATCATTTTTGAGGATTTGAAAAAAAGACGAAAATCACTCCGAGACAATGGGCTATAGCCCATCGTCTCGGAGTCATTTTCGTCTTTTTTTCAAATCCTTGTTTTTCATCATTTATGACCATGGCGATGGGCTATAGCTCATGGTCTTGAACGGCATACTATAGCATGCCGTTTTGCATCATTTTTGAGGATTTGAAAAAAAGACGAAAATGACTCCGAGACCATGGGCTATAGCCCATCGTCTCGGAGTCATTTTCGTCTTTTTTTCAAATCCTTGTTTTTCATCATTTATGACCATGGCGATGGGCTATAGCCCATGGTCTTGAACGGCATACTATAGCATGCCGTTTTGCATCATTTTTGAGGATTTGAAAAAAAGACGAAAATCACTCCGTGACCATGGGCTATAGCCCATCGTCTCGGAGTCATTTTCGTCTTTTTTTCAAATCTTTGTTTTTCATCATTTATGACCATGGCGATGGGCTATAGCCCATGGTCTCGAACGGCATACTATAGCATGCCGTTTTGCATCATTTTTGAGGATTTGAAAAAAAGACGAAAATCACTCCGAGACCATGGGCTATAGCCCATCGTCTCGGAGTCATTTTCGTCTTTTTTTCAAATCCTTGTTTTTCATCATTAATGACCATGGCGATGGGCTATAGCCCATGGTCTTGAACAGCATACTATAGCATGCCGTTTTGCATCATTTTTGAGGATTTGAAAAAAAGACGAAAATCACTCCGAGACCATGGGCTATAGCCCATCGTCTCGGAGTCATTTTCGTCTTTTTTTTCAAATACTTGTTTTTCATCATTTATGACCATGGCAATGGGCTATAGCCCATGGTCTCGAACGGCATACTATAGCATGCCGTTTTGCATCATTTTTGAGGATTTGAAAAAAAGACGAAAATCACTCCGAGACAATGGGCTATAGCCCATCGTCTCGGAGTCATTTTCGTCTTTTTTTCAAATCCTTGTTTTTCATCATTTATGACCATGGCGATGGGCTATAGCTCATGGTCTTGAACGGCATACTATAGCATGCCGTTTTGCATCATTTTTGAGGATTTGAAAAAAAGACGAAAATGACTCCGAGACCATGGGCTATAGCCCATCGTCTCGGAGTGATTTTCGTCTTTTTTTTTTAATCCTTGTTTTTCATCAGTTATGACCATGGTGATGGGCTAAGGCCCATGGTCTCGAACGGCATGCTATAGCATGCCGTTTTGCATCATTTTTGAGGATTTGAAAAAAAGACGAAAATCACTCCGAGACCATGGGCTATAGCCCATCGTCTCGGAGTCATTTTCGTCTTTTTTTCAAATCCTTGTTTTTCATCATTTATGACCATGGCGATGGGCTATAGCCCATGGTCTCGAACGGCATACTATAGCATGCCGTTTTGCATCATTTTTGAGGATTTGAAAAAAAGACGAAAATCACTCCGAGACCATGGGCTATAGCCCATCGTCTCGGAGTCATTTTCGTCTTTTTTTCAAATCCTTGTTTTTCATCATTAATGACCATGGCGATGGGCTATAGCCCATGTTCTTGAACGGCATACTATAGCATGCCGTTTTGCATCATTTTTGAGGATTTGAAAAAAAGACGAAAATCACTCCGAGACCATGGGCTATAGCCCATCGTCTCGGAGTGATTTTCGTCTTTTTTTTCAAATCCTTGTTTTTCATCATTTATGACCATGGCGATGGGCTATAGCCCATGGTCTTGAACGGCATGCTATAGCATGCCGTTTTGCATCATTTTTGAGGATTTGAAAAAAAGAGTAAAATCACTCCGAGACCATGGGCTATAGCCCATCGTCTCGGAGTCATTTTCGTCTTTTTTTCAAATCTTTGTTTTTCATCATTTATGACCATGGCGATGGGCTATAGCCCATGGTCTCGAACGGCATACTATAGCATGCCGTTTTGCATCATTTTTGAGGATTTGAAAAAAAGACGAAAATCACTCCGAGACCATGGGCTATAGCCCATCGTCTCGGAGTCATTTTCGTCTTTTTTTCAAATCCTTGTTTTTCATCATTAATGACCGTGGCGATGGGCTATAGCCCATGGTCTCGAACGGCATACTATAGCATGCCGTTTTCCATCATTTTTGAGGATTTGAAAAAAAGACGAAAATCACTCCGAGACCATGGGCTATAGCCCATCGTCTCGGAGTCATTTTCGTCTTTTTTTCAAATCCTTGTTTTTCATCATTTATGACCATGGCGATGGGCTATAGCCCATGGTCTCGAACGGCATACTATAGCATGCCGTTTTGCATCATTTTTGAGGATTTGAAAAAAAGACGAAAATCACACCGAGACCATGGGCTATAGCCCATCGTCTCGGAGTCATTTTCGTCTTTTTTTCAAATCCTTGTTTTTCATCATTTATGACCATGGCGATGGGCTAAGGCCCATGGTCTCGAACGGCATGCTATAGCATGCCGTTTTGCATCATTTTTGAGGATTTGAAAAAAAGACGAAAATCACTCCGAGACCATGGGCTATAGCCCATCGTCTCGGAGTCATTTTCGTCTTTTTTTTCAAATCCTTGTTTTTCATCATTTATGACCATGGCGATGGGCTATAGCCCATGGTCTTGAACGGCATGCTATAGCATGCCGTTTTGCATCATTTTTGAGGATTTGAAAAAAAGAGTAAAATCACTCCGAGACCATGGGCTATAGCCCATCGTCTCGGAGTCATTTTCGTCTTTTTTTCAAATCTTTGTTTTTCATCATTTATGACCATGGCGATGGGCTATAGCCCATGGTCTCGAACGGCATACTATAGCATGCCGTTTTGCATCATTTTTGAGGATTTGAAAAAAAGACGAAAATCACTCCGAGACCATGGGCTATAGCCCATCGTCTCGGAGTCATTTTCGTCTTTTTTTCAAATCCTTGTTTTTCATCATTAATGACCATGGCGATGGGCTATAGCCCATGGTCTTGAACGGCATACTATAGCATGCCGTTTTGCATCATTTTTGAGGATTTGAAAAAAAGACGAAAATCACTCCGAGACCATGGGCTATAGCCCATCGTCTCGGAGTCATTTTCGTCTTTTTTTTCAAATACTTGTTTTTCATCATTTATGACCATGGCAATGGGCTATAGCCCATGGTCTCGAACGGCATACTATAGCATGCCGTTTTGCATCATTTTTGAGGATTTGAAAAAAAGACGAAAATCACTCCGAGACAATGGGCTATAGCCCATCGTCTCGGAGTCATTTTCGTCTTTTTTTCAAATCCTTGTTTTTCATCATTTATGACCATGGCGATGGGCTATAGCTCATGATCTTGAACGGCATACTATAGCATGCCGTTTTGCATCATTTTTGAGGATTTGAAAAAAAGACGAAAATGACTCCGAGACCATGGGCTATAGCCCATCGTCTCGGAGTGATTTTCGTCTTTTTTTTTTAATCCTTGTTTTTCATCAGTTATGACCATGGTGATGGGCTAAGGCCCATGGTCTCGAACGGCATGCTATAGCATGCCGTTTTGCATCATTTTTGAGGATTTGAAAAAAAGACGAAAATCACTCCGAGACCATGGGCTATAGCCCATCGTCTCGGAGTCATTTTCGTCTTTTTTTCAAATCCTTGTTTTTCATCATTTATGACCATGGCGATGGGCTATAGCCCATGGTCTCGAACGGCATACTATAGCATGCCGTTTTGCATCATTTTTGAGGATT
Organism: Electrona antarctica; assembly: GCF_951216825.1. Classification (NCBI taxonomy): domain Eukaryota; kingdom Metazoa; phylum Chordata; class Actinopteri; order Myctophiformes; family Myctophidae; genus Electrona; species Electrona antarctica. The sequence goes on along the minus strand of NC_136806.1, from coordinate 44,727,336 downwards.
TAAAAAAAAGACGAAAATCACTCCGAGACCATGGGCTATAGCCCATCGTCTCGGAGTCATTTTCGTCTTTTTTTCAAATCCTTGTTTTTCATCATTTATGACCATGGCGATGGGCTATAGCCCATGGTCTTGAACGGCATACTATAGCATGCCGTTTTGCATCATTTTTGAGGATTTGAAAAAAAGACGAAAATCACTCCGAGACCATGGGCTATAGCCCATCGTCTCGGAGTGATTTTCGTCTTTTTTTTTTTATCCTTGTTTTTCATCAGTTATGACCATGGTGATGGGCTAAGGCCCATGGTCTCGAACGGCATGCTATAGCATGCCGTTTTGCATCATTTTTGAGGATTTGAAAAAAAGACGAAAATCACTCCGAGACCATGGGCTATAGCCCCTCGTCTCGGAGTCATTTCCGTCTTTTTTTAAAATCCTTGTTTTTCATCATTAATGACCATGGCGATGGGCTATAGCCCATGGTCTCGAACGGCATACTATAGCATGCCGTTTTCCATCATTTTTGAGGATTTGAAAAAAAGACGAAAATCACTCCGAGACCATGGGCTATAGCCCATCGTCTCGGAGTCATTTTCGTCTTTTTTTCAAATCCTTGTTTTTCATCATTAATGACCGTGGCGATGGGCTATAGCCCATGGTCTCGAACGGCATACTATAGCATGCCGTTTTCCATCATTTTTGAGGATTTGAAAAAAAGACGAAAATCACTCCGAGACCATGGGCTATAGCCCATCGTCTCGGAGTCATTTTCGTCTTTTTTTCAAATCCTTGTTTTTCATCATTTATGACCATGGCGATGGGCTAAGGCCCATGGTCTCGAACGGCATGCTATAGCATGCCGTTTTGCATCATTTTTGAGGATTTGAAAAAAAGACGAAAATCACTCCGAGACCATGGGCTATAGCCCATCGTCTCGGAGTCATTTTCGTCTTTTTTTTCAAATACTTGTTTTTCATCATTTATGACCATGGCAATGGGCTATAGCCCATGGTCTCGAACGGCATACTATAGCATGCCGTTTTGCATCATTTTTGAGGATTTGAAAAAAAGACGAAAATCACTCCGAGACAATGGTTATAGCCCATCGTCTCGGAGTCATTTTCGTCTTTTTTTCAAATCCTTGTTTTTCATCATTTATGACCATGGCGATGGGCTATAGCTCATGGTCTTGAACGGCATACTATAGCATGCCGTTTTGCATCATTTTTGAGGATTTGAAAAAAAGACGAAAATGACTCCGAGACCATGGGCTATAGCCCATCGTCTCGGAGTGATTTTCGTCTTTTTTTTTTAATCCTTGTTTTTCATCAGTTATGACCATGGTGATGGGCTAAGGCCCATGGTCTCGAACGGCATGCTATAGCATGCCGTTTTGCATCATTTTTGAGGATTTGAAAAAAAGACGAAAATCACTCCGAGACCATGGGCTATAGCCCATCGTCTCGGAGTCATTTTCGTCTTTTTTTCAAATCCTTGTTTTTCATCATTTATGACCATGGCGATGGGCTATAGCCCATGGTCTTGAACGGCATACTATAGCATGCCGTTTTGCATCATTTTTGAGGATTTGAAAAAAAGACGAAAATCACTCCGAGACCATGGGCTATAGCCCATCGTCTCGGAGTGATTTTCGTCTTTTTTTTTTAATCCTTGTTTTTCATCAGTTATGACCATGGTGATGGGCTAAGGCCCATGGTCTCGAACGGCATGCTATAGCATGCCGTTTTGCATCATTTTTGAGGATTTGAAAAAAAGACAAAAATCACTCCGAGACCATGGGCTATAGCCCATCGTCTCGGAGTCATTTTCGTCTTTTTTTCAAATCCTTGTTTTTCATAATTTATGACCATGGCGATGGGCTATAGCCCATGGTCTTGAACGGCATACTATAGCATGCCGTTTTGCATCATTTTTGAGGATTTGAAAAAAAGACGAAAATCACTCCGAGACCATGGGCTATAGCCCATCGTCTCGGAGTCATTTTCGTCTTTTTTTCAAATCCTTGTTTTTCATCATTAATGACCGTGGCGATGGGCTATAGCCCATGGTCTCGAACGGCATACTATAGCATGCCGTTTTCCATCATTTTTGAGGATTTGAAAAAAAGACGAAAATCACTCCGAGACCATGGGCTATAGCCCATCGTCTCGGAGTCATTTTCGTCTTTTTTTCAAATCCTTGTTTTTCATCATTTATGACCATGGCGATGGGCTATAGCCCATGGTCTCGAACGGCATACTATAGCATGCCGTTTTGCATCATTTTTGAGGATTTGAAAAAAAGACGAAAATCACTCCGAGACCATGGGCTATAGCCCATCGTCTCGCAGTCATTTTCGTCTTTTTTTCAAATCCTTGTTTTTCATCATTTATGACCATGGCGATGGGCTAAGGCCCATGGTCTCGAACGGCATGCTATAGCATGCCGTTTTGCATCATTTTTGAGGATTTGAAAAAAAGACGAAAATCACTCCGAGACCATGGGCTATAGCCCATCGTCTCGGAGTCATTTTCGTCTTTTTTTCAAATCCTTGTTTTTCATCATTTATGACCATGGCGATGGGCTATAGCCCATGGTCTTGAACGGCATGCTATAGCATGCCGTTTTGCATCATTTTTGAGGATTTGAAAAAAAGACGAAAATCACTCGGAGACCATGGGCTATAGCCCATCGTCTCGGAGTCATTTTCGTCTTTTTTTCAAATCTTTGTTTTTCATCATTTATGACCATGGCGATGGGCTATAGCCCATGGTCTCGAACGGCATACTATAGCATGCCGTTTTGCATCATTTTTGAGGATTTGAAAAAAAGACGAAAATCACTCCGACACCATGGGCTATAGCCCATCGTCTCGGAGTCATTTTCGTCTTTTTTTCAAATCCTTGTTTTTCATCATTTATGACCATGGCGATGGGCTAAAGCCCATGGTCTCGAACGGCATGCTATAGTATTCCGTTTTGCATCATTTTTGAGGATTTGAAAAAAAGACGAAAATCACTCCGAGACCATGGGCTATAGCCCATCGTCTCGGAGTCATTTTCGTCTTTTTTTCAAATCCTCGTTTTTCATCATTTATGACCATGGCGATGGGCTATAGCCCATGGTCTTGAACGGCATACTATAGCATGCCGTTTTGCATCATTTTTGAGGATTTGAAAAAAAGACGAAAATCACTCCGAGACCATGGGCTATAGCCCATCGTCTCGGAGTCATTTTCGTCTTTTTTTCAAATCCTTGTTTTTCATCATTTATGACCATGGCGATGGGCTATAGCTCATGGTCTTGAACGGCATACTATAGCATGCCGTTTTGCATCATTTTTGAGGATTTGAAAAAAAGACGAAAATGACTCCGAGACCATGGGCTATAGCCCATCGTCTCGGAGTGATTTTCGTCTTTTTTTCAAATCCTTGTTTTTCATCATTTATGACCATGGCGATGGGCTATAGCCCATGGTCTCGAACGGCATACTATAGCATGCCGTTTTCCATCATTTTTGAGGATTTGAAAAAAAGACGAAAATCACTCCGAGACCATGGGCTATAGCCCATCGTCTCGGAGTCATTTTCGTCTTTTTTTCAAATCCTTGTTTTTCATCATTTATGACCATGGCGATGGGCTATAGCCCATGGTCTCGAACGGCATACTATAGCATGCCGTTTTGCATCATTTTTGAGGATTTGAAAAAAAGACGAAAATCACTCCGAGACCATGGGCTATAGCCCATCGTCTCGGAGTCATTTTCGTCTTTTTTTCAAATCCTTGTTTTTCATCATTTATGACCATGGCGATGGGCTAAGGCCCATGGTCTCGAACGGCATGCTATAGCATGCCGTTTTGCATCATTTTTGAGGATTTGAAAAAAAGACGAAAATCACTCCGAGACCATGGGCTATAGCCCATCGTCTCGGAGTTATTTTCGTCTTTTTTTCAAATCCTTGTTTTTCATCATTTATGACCATGGCGATGGGCTATAGCCCATGGTCTTGAACGGCATACTATAGCATGCCGTTTTGCATCATTTTTGAGGATTTGAAAAAAAGACGAAAATCACTCCGAGACCATGGGCTATAGCCCATCGTCTCGGAGTCATTTTCGTCTTTTTTTTCAAATACTTGTTTTTCATCATTTTTGACCATGGCAATGGGCTATAGCCCATGGTCTCGAACGGCATACTATAGCATGCCGTTTTGCATCATTTTTGAGGATTTGAAAAAAAGACGAAAATCACTCCGAGACAATGGGCTATAGCCCATCGTCTCGGAGTCATTTTCGTCTTTTTTTCAAATCCTTGTTTTTCATCATTTATGACCATGGCGATGGGCTATAGCTCATGGTCTTGAACGGCATACTATAGCATGCCGTTTTGCATCATTTTTGAGGATTTGAAAAAAAGACGAAAATGACTCCGAGACCATGGGCTATAGCCCATCGTCTCGGAGTGATTTTCGTCTTTTTTTTTTAATCCTTGTTTTTCATCAGTTATGACCATGGTGATGGGCTAAGGCCCATGGTCTCGAACGGCATGCTATAGCATGCCGTTTTGCATCATTTTTGAGGATTTGAAAAAAAGACGAAAATCACTCCGAGACCATGGGCTATAGCCCATCGTCTCGGAGTCATTTTCGTCTTTTTTTCAAATCCTTGTTTTTCATCATTTATGACCATGGCGATGGGCTATAGCCCATGGTCTTGAACGGCATACTATAGCATGCCGTTTTGCATCATTTTTGAGGATTTGAAAAAAAGACGAAAATCACTCCGAGACCATGGGCTATAGCCCATCGCCTCGGAGTGATTTTCGTCTTTTTTTCAAATCCTTGTTTTTCATCAGTTATGACCATGGTGATGGGCTAAGGCCCATGGTCTCGAACGGCATGCTATAGCATGCCGTTTTGCATCATTTTTGAGGATTTGAAAAAAAGTCGAAAATCACTCCGAGACCATGGGCTATAGCCCATCGTCTCGGAGTCATTTTCGTCTTTTTTTCAAATCCTTGTTTTTCATCATTAATGACCATGGCGATGGGCTATAGCCCATGGTCTCGAACGGCATACTATAGCATGCCGTTTTCCATCATTTTTGAGGATTTGAAAAAAAGACGAAAATCACTCCGAGACCATGGGCTATAGCCCATCGTCTCGGAGTCATTTTCGTCTTTTTTTTAAATCCTTGTTTTTCATCATTTATGACCATGGCGATGGGCTATAGCCCATGGTCTCGAACGGCATACTATAGCATGCCGTTTTGCATCATTTTTGAGGATTTGAAAAAAAGACGAAAATCACTCCGAGACCATGGGCTATAGCCCATCGTCTCGGAGTCATTTTCGTCTTTTTTTCAAATCCTTGTTTTTCATCATTAATGACCGTGGCGATGGGCTATAGCCCATGGTCTCGAACGGCATACTATAGCATGCCGTTTTCCATCATTTTTGAGGATTTGAAAAAAAGACGAAAATCACTCCGAGACCATGGGCTATAGCCCATCGTCTCGGAGTCATTTTCGTCTTTTTTTCAAATCCTTGTTTTTCATCATTTATGACCATGGCGATGGGCTATAGCCCATGGTCTCGAACGGCATACTATAGCATGCCGTTTTGCATCATTTTTGAGGATTTGAAAAAAAGACGAAAATCACTCCGAGACCATGGGCTATAGCCCATCGTCTCGGAGTCATTTTCGTCTTTTTTTCAAATCCTTGTTTTTCATCATTTATGACCATGGCGATGGGCTATAGCCCATGGTCTTGAACGGCATGCTATAGCATGCCGTTTTGCATCATTTTTGAGGATTTGAAAAAAAGACGAAAATCACTCCGAGACCATGGGCTATAGCCCATCGTCTCGGAGTCATTTTCGTCGTTTTTTCAAATCCTTGTTTTTCATCATTTATGACCATGGCGATGGGCTAAAGCCCATGGTCTCGAACGGCATGCTATAGTATTCCGTTTTGCATCATTTTTGAGGATTTGAAAAAAAGACGAAAATCACTCCGAGACCATGGGCTATAGCCCATCGTCTCGGAGTCATTTTCGTCTTTTTTTCAAATCCTCGTTTTTCATCATTTATGACCATGGCGATGGGCTATAGCCCATGGTCTTGAACGGCATACTATAGCATGCCGTTTTGCATCATTTTTGAGGATTTGAAAAAAAGACGAAAATCACTCCGAGACCATGGGCTATAGCCCATCGTCTCGGAGTCCTTTTCGTCTTTTTTTCAAATCCTTGTTTTTCATCATTTATGACCATGGCGATGGGCTATAGCTCATGGTCTTGAACGGCATACTATAGCATGCCGTTTTGCATCATTTTTGAGGATTTGAAAAAAAGACGAAAATGACTCAGAGACCATGGGCTATAGCCCATCGTCTCGGAGTGATTTTCGTATTTTTTTCAAATCCTTGTTTTTCATCATTTATGACCATGGCGATGGGCTATAGCCCATGGTCTCGAACGGCATACTATAGCATGCCGTTTTCCATCATTTTTGAGGATTTGAAAAAAAGACGAAAATCACTCCGAGACCATGGGCTATAGCCCATCGTCTCGGAGTCATTTTCGTCTTTTTTTCAAATCCTTGTTTTTCATCATTTATGACCATGGCGATGGGCTAAGGCCCATGGTCTCGAACGGCATGCTATAGCATGCCGTTTTGCATCATTTTTGAGGATTTGAAAAAAAGACGAAAATCACTCCGAGACCATGGGCTATAGCCCATCGTCTCGGAGTCATTTTCGTCTTTTTTTCAAATCTTTGTTTTTCATCATTTATGACCATGGCGATGGGCTATAGCCCATGGTCTCGAACGGCATACTATAGCATGCCGTTTTGCATCATTTTTGAGGATTTGAAAAAAAGACGAAAATCACTCCGAGACCATGGGCTATAGCCCATCGTCTCGGAGTCATTTTCGTATTTTTTTCAAATCCTTGTTTTTCATCATTTATGACCATGGCGATGGGCTAAAGCCCATGGTCTCGAACGGCATGCTATAGTATTCCGTTTTGCATCATTTTTGAGGATTTGAAAAAAAGACGAAAATCACTCCGAGACCATGGGCTATAGCCCATCGTCTCGGAGTCATTTTCGTCTTTTTTTCAAATCATCGTTTTTCATCATTTATGACCATGGCGATGGGCTATAGCCCATGGTCTTGAACGGCATACTATAGCATGCCGTTTTGCATCATTTTTGAGGATTTGAAAAAAAGACGAAAATCACTCCGAGACCATGGGCTATAGCCCATCGTCTCGGAGTCATTTTCGTCTTTTTTTTCAAATCCTTGTTTTTCATCATTTATGACCATGGCGATGGGCTATAGCCCATGGTCTCGAACGGCATACTATAGCATGCCGTTTTGCATCATTTTTGAGGATTTGAAAAAAAGACAAAAAATCACTCCGAGACCATGGGCTATAGCCCATCGTCTCTGAGTCATTTTCGTCTTTTTTTCAAATCCTTGTTTTTAATCATTTATGACCATGGCGATGGGCTAAGGCCCATGGTCTCGAACGGCATGCTATAGCATGCCGTTTTGCATCATTTTTGAGGATTTGAAAAAAAGACGAAAATCACTCCGAGACCATGGGCTATAGCCCATCGTCTCGGAGTCATTTTCGTATTTTTTTCAAATCCTTGTTTTTCATCATTTATGACCATGGCGATGGGCTAAAGCCCATGGTCTCGAACGGCATGCTATAGTATTCCGTTTTGCATCATTTTTGAGGATTTGAAAAAAAGACGAAAATCACTCCGAGACCATGGGCTATAGCCCATCGTCTCGGAGTCATTTTCGTCTTTTTTTCAAATCATCGTTTTTCATCATTTATGACCATGGCGATGGGCTATAGCCCATGGTCTTGAACGGCATACTATAGCATGCCGTTTTGCATCATTTTTGAGGATTTGAAAAAAAGACGAAAATCACTCCGAGACCATGGGCTATAGCCCATCGTCTCGGAGTCATTTTCGTCTTTTTTTTCAAATCCTTGTTTTTCATCATTTATGACCATGGCGATGGGCTATAGCCCATGGTCTCGAACGGCATACTATAGCATGCCGTTTTGCATCATTTTTGAGGATTTGAAAAAAAGACAAAAAATCACTCCGAGACCATGGGCTATAGCCCATCGTCTCTGAGTCATTTTCGTCTTTTTTTCAAATCCTTGTTTTTAATCATTTATGACCATGGCGATGGGCTAAGGCCCATGGTCTCGAACGGCATGCTATAGCATGCCGTTTTGCATCATTTTTGAGGATTTGAAAAAAAGACGAAAATCACTCCGAGACCATGGGCTATAGCCCATCGTCTCGGAGTCATTTTCGTCTTTTTTTCAAATCCTTGTTTTTCATCATTTATGACCATGGCGATGGGCTATAGCCCATGGTCTTGAACGGCATACTATAGCATGCCGTTTTGCATCATTTTTGAGGATTTGAAAAAAAGACGAAAATCACTCCGAGACCATGGGCTATAGCCCATCGTCTCGGAGTCATTTTCGTCTTTTTTTTCAAATCCTTGTTTTTCATCATTTATGACCATGGCGATGGGCTATAGCCCATGGTCTCGAACGGCATACTATAGCATGCCGTTTTGCATCATTTTTGAGGATTTGAAAAAAAGACGAAAATCACTCCGAGACCATGGGCTATAGCCCATCGTCTCGGAGTCATTTTCGTCTTTTTTTCAAATCCTTGTTTTTCATCATTAATGACCAGGCTGATGGGCTATAGCCCATGGTCTTGAACGGCATACTATAGCATGCCGTTTTGCATCATTTTTGAGGATTTGAAAAAAAGACGAAAATCACTCCGAGACCATGGGCTATAGCCCATCGTCTCGGAGTCATTTTCGTCTTTTTTTTCAAATCCTTGTTTTTCATCATTTATGACCATGGCGATGGGCTATAGCCCATGGTCTCGAACGGCATACTATAGCATGCCGTTTTGCATCATTTTTGAGGATTTGAAAAAAAGACGAAAATGACTCCGAGACGATGGGCTATAGCCCATGGTCTCGGAGTGATTTTCGTCTTTTTTTCAAATCCTTGTTTTTCATCATTAATGACCATGGCGATGGGCTATAGCCCATGGTCTTGAACGGCATACTATAGCATGCCGTTTTGCATCATTTTTGAGGATTTGAAAAAAAGACGAAAATCACTCCGAGACCATGGGCTATAGCCCATCGTCTCGGAGTCATTTTCGTCTTTTTTTTCAAATACTTGTTTTTCATCATTTATGACCATGGCAATGGGCTATAGCCCATGGTCTCGAACGGCATACTATAGCATGCCGTTTTGCATCATTTTTGAGGATTTGAAAAAAAGACGAAAATCACTCCGAGACAATGGGCTATAGCCCATCGTCTCGGAGTCATTTTCGTCTTTTTTTCAAATCCTTGTTTTTCATCATTTATGACCATGGCGATGGGCTAAGGCCCATGGTCTCGAACGGCATGCTATAGCATGCCGTTTTGCATCATTTTTGAGGATTTGAAAAAAAGACGAAAATCACTCCGAGACCATGGGCTATAGCCCATCGTCTCGGAGTCATTTTCGTCTTTTTTTCAAATCTTTGTTTTTCATCATTTATGACCATGGCGATGGGCTATAGCCCATGGTCTCGAACGGCATACTATAGCATGCCGTTTTGCATCATTTTTGAGGATTTGAAAAAAAGACGAAAATCACTCCGAGACCATGGGCTATAGCCCATCGTCTCGGAGTCATTTTCGTATTTTTTTCAAATCCTTGTTTTTCATCATTTATGACCATGGCGATGGGCTAAAGCCCATGGTCTCGAACGGCATGCTATAGTATTCCGTTTTGCATCATTTTTGAGGATTTGAAAAAAAGACGAAAATCACTCCGAGACCATGGGCTATAGCCCATCGTCTCGGAGTCATTTTCGTCTTTTTTTCAAATCCTCGTTTTTCATCATTTATGACCATGGCGATGGGCTATAGCCCATGGTCTTGAACGGCATACTATAGCATGCCGTTTTGCATCATTTTTGAGGATTTGAAAAAAAGACGAAAATGACTCCGAGACCATGGGCTATAGCCCATCGTCTCGGAGTGATTTTCGTCTTTTTTTCAAATCCTTGTTTTTCATCATTTATGACCATGGCGATGGGCTATAGCCCATGGTCTCGAACGGCATACTATAGCATGCCGTTTTCCATCATTTTTGAGGATTTGAAAAAAAGACGAAAATCACTCCGAGACCATGGGCTATAGCCCATCGTCTCGGAGTCATTTTCGTCTTTTTTTCAAATCCTTGTTTTTCATCATTTATGACCATGGCGATGGGCTATAGCCCATGGTCTTGAACGGCATACTATAGCATGCCGTTTTCCATAATTTTTGAGGATTTGAAAAAAAGACGAAAATCACTCCGAGTCGAGACCATGGGCTATAGCCCATCGTCTCTGAGTCATTTTCGTCTTTTTTTCAAATCCTTGTTTTTCATCATTTATGACCATGGCGATGGGCTAAGGCCCATGGTCTCGAACGGCATGCTATAGCATGCCGTTTTGCATCATTTTTGAGGATTTGAAAAAAAGACGAAAATCACTCCGAGACCATGGGCTATAGCCCATCGTCTCGGAGTCATTTTCGTCTTTTTTTCAAATCCTTGTTTTTCATCATTTATGACCATGGCGATGGGCTATAGCCCATGGTCTTGAACGGCATACTATAGCATGCCGTTTTGCATCATTTTTGAGGATTTGAAAAAAAGACGAAAATCACTCCGAGACCATGGGCTATAGCCCATCGTCTCGGAGTCATTTTCGTCTTTTTTTTCAAATCCTTGTTTTTCATCATTTATGACCATGGCGATGGGCTATAGCCCATGGTCTCGAACGGCATACTATAGCATGCCGTTTTGCATCATTTTTGAGGATTTGAAAAAAAGACGAAAATCACTCCGAGACCATGGGCTATAGCCCATCGTCTCGGAGTCATTTTCGTCTTTTTTTCAAATCCTTGTTTTTCATCATTAATGACCATGGCGATGGGCTATAGCCCATGGTCTTGAACGGCATACTATAGCATGCCGTTTTGCATCATTTTTGAGGATTTGAAAAAAAGACGAAAATCACTCCGAGACAATGGGCTATAGCCCATCGTCTCGGAGTCATTTTCGTCTTTTTTTTCAAATACTTGTTTTTCATCATTTATGACCATGGCAATGGGCTATAGCCCATGGTCTCGAACGGCATACTATAGCATGCCGTTTTGCATTTTTGAGGATTTGAAAAAAAGACGAAAATCACTCCGAGACAATGGGCTATAGCCCATCGTCTCGGAGTCATTTTCGTCTTTTTTTCAAATCCTTGTTTTTCATCATTTATGACCATGGCGATGGGCTATAGACCATGGTCTCGAACGGCATACTATAGCATGCCGTTTTGCATCATTTTTGAGGATTTGAAAAAAAGACGAAAATCACTCCGAGACCATGGGCTATAGCCCATCGTCTCGGAGTGATTTTCGTCTTTTTTTTTTAATCCTTGTTTTTCATCAGTTATGACCATGGTGATGGGCTAAGGCCCATGGTCTCGAACGGCATGCTATAGCATGCCGTTTTGCATCATTTTTGAGGATTTGAAAAAAAGACGAAAATCACTCCGAGACCATGGGCTATAGCCCATCGTCTCGGAGTCATTTTCGTCTTTTTTTCAAATCCTTGTTTTTCATAATTTATGACCATGGCGATGGGCTATAGCCCATGGTCTTGAACGGCATACTATAGCTGCCGTTTTGCATCATTTTTGAGGATTTGAAAAAAAGACGAAAATCACTCCGAGACCATGGGCTATAGCCCATCGTCTCGGAGTGATTTTCGTCTTTTTTTCAAATCCTTGTTTTTCATCAGTTATGACCATGGTGATGGGCTAAGGCCCATGGTCTCGAACGGCATGCTATAGCATGCCGTTTTGCATCATTTTTGAGGATTTGAAAAAAAGTCGAAAATCACTCCGAGACCATGGGCTATAGCCCATCGTCTCGGAGTCATTTTCGTCTTTTTTTCAAATCCTTGTTTTTCATCATTAATGACCATGGCGATGGGCTATAGCCCATGGTCTCGAACGGCATACTATAGCATGCCGTTTTCCATCATTTTTGAGGATTTGAAAAAAAGACGAAAATCACTCCGAGACCATGGGCTATAGCCCATCGTCTCGGAGTCATTTTCGTCTTTTTTTCAAATCCTTGTTTTTCATCATTTATGACCATGGCGATGGGCTATAGCCCATGGTCTTGAACGGCATACTATAGCATGCCGTTTTCCATCATTTTTGAGGATTTGAAAAAAAGACGAAAATCACTCCGAGTCGAGACCATGGGCTATAGCCCATCGTCTCGGAGTCATTTTCGTATTTTTTTTCAAATCCTTGTTTTTCATCATTTATGACCATGGCGATGGGCTATAGCCCATGGTCTCGAACGGCATACTATAGCATGCCGTTTTGCATCATTTTTGAGGATTTGAAAAAAAGACAAAAAATCACTCCGAGACCATGGGCTATAGCCCATCGTCTCGGAGTCATTTTCGTCTTTTTTTCAAATCCTTGTTTTTCATCATTTATGACCATGGCGATGGGCTAAGGCCCATGGTCTCGAACGGCATGCTATAGCATGCCGTTTTGCATCATTTTTGAGGATTTGAAAAAAAGACGAAAATCACTCCGAGACCATGGGCTATAGCCCATCGTCTCGGAGTCATTTTCGTCTTTTTTTTCAAATCCTTGTTTTTCATCATTTATGACCATGGCGATGGGCTATAGCCCATGGTCTCGAACGGCATACTATAGCATGCCGTTTTGCATCATTTTTGAGGATTTGAAAAAAAGACGAAAATCACTCCGAGACCATGGGCTATAGCCCATCGTCTCAGAGTCATTTTCGTATTTTTTTTCAAATCCTTGTTTTTCATCATTTATGACCATGGCGATGGGCTATAGCCCATGGTCTCGAACGGCATACTATAGCATGCCGTTTTGCATCATTTTTGAGGATTTGAAAAAAAGACAAAAAATCACTCCGAGACCATGGGCTATAGCCCATCGTCTCGGAGTCATTTTCGTCTTTTTTTCAAATCCTTGTTTTTCATCATTTATGACCATGGCGATGGGCTAAGGCCCATGGTCTCGAACGGCATGCTATAGCATGCCGTTTTGCATCATTTTTGAGGATTTGAAAAAAAGACGAAAATCACTCCGAGACCATGGGCTATAGCCCATCGTCTCGGAGTCATTTTCGTCTTTTTTTTCAAATCCTTGTTTTTCATCATTTATGACCATGGCGATGGGCTATAGCCCATGGTCTCGAACGGCATACTATAGCATGCCGTTTTGCATCATTTTTGAGGATTTGAAAAAAAGACGAAAATCACTCCGAGACCATGGGCTATAGCCCATCGTCTCGGAGTCATTTTCGTCTTTTTTTCAAATCCTTGTTTTTCATCATTAATGACCATGGCGATGGGCTATAGCCCATGGTCTTGAACGGCATACTATAGCATGCCGTTTTGCATCATTTTTGAGGATTTGAAAAAAAGACGAAAATCACTCCGAGACCATGGGCTATAGCCCATCGTCTCAGAGTCATTTTCGTCTTTTTTTTCAAATACTTGTTTTTCATCATTTATGACCATGGCAATGGGCTATAGCCCATGGTCTCGAACGGCATACTATAGCATGCCGTTTTGCATCATTTTTGAGGATTTGAAAAAAAGACGAAAATCACTCCGAGACAATGGGCTATAGCCCATCGTCTCGGAGTCATTTTCGTCTTTTTTTCAAATCCTTGTTTTTCATCATTTATGACCATGGCGATGGGCTATAGCTCATGGTCTTGAACGGCATACTATAGCATGCCGTTTTGCATCATTTTTGAGGATTTGAAAAAAAGACGAAAATGACTCCGAGACCATGGGCTATAGCCCATCGTCTCGGAGTGATTTTCGTCTTTTTTTTTTAATCCTTGTTTTTCATCAGTTATGACCATGGTGATGGGCTAAGGCCCATGGTCTCGAACGGCATGCTATAGCATGCCGTTTTGCATCATTTTTGAGGATTTGAAAAAAAGACGAAAATCACTCCGAGACCATGGGCTATAGCCCATCGTCTCGGAGTCATTTTCGTCTTTTTTTCAAATCCTTGTTTTTCATTATTTATGACCATGGCGATGGGCTATAGCCCATGGTCTTGAACGGCATACTATAGCATGCCGTTTTGCATCATTTTTGAGGATTTGAAAAAAAGACGAAAATCACTCCGAGACCATGGGCTATAGCCCATCGTCTCGGAGTGATTTTCGTCTTTTTTTTTTAATCCTTGTTTTTCATCAGTTATGACCATGGTGATGGGCTAAGGCCCATGGTCTCGAACGGCATGCTATAGCATGCCGTTTTGCATCATTTTTGAGGATTTGAAAAAAAGACGAAAATCACTCCGAGACCATGGGCTATAGCCCATCGTCTCGGAGTCATTTTCGTCTTTTTTTCAAATCTTTGTTTTTCATCATTTATGACCATGGCGATGGGCTATAGCCCATGGTCTCGAACGGCATACTATAGCATGCCGTTTTGCATCATTTTTGAGGATTTGAAAAAAAGACGAAAATCACTCCGAGACCATGGGCTATAGCCCATCGTCTCGGAGTCATTTTCGTCGTTTTTTCAAATCCTTGTTTTTCATCATTTATGACCATGGCGATGGGCTAAAGCCCATGGTCTCGAACGGCATGCTATAGTATTCCGTTTTGCATCATTTTTGAGGATTTGAAAAAAAGACGAAAATCACTCCGAGACCATGGGCTATAGCCCATCGTCTCGGAGTCATTTTCGTCTTTTTTTCAAATCCTTGTTTTTCATCATTTATGACCATGGCGATGGGCTATAGCTCATGGTCTTGAACGGCATACTATAGCATGCCGTTTTGCATCATTTTTGAGGATTTGAAAAAAAGACGAAAATGACTCCGAGACCATGGGCTATAGCCCATCGTCTCGGAGTGATTTTCGTATTTTTTTCAAATCCTTGTTTTTCATCATTTATGACCATGGCGATGGGCTATAGCCCATGGTCTCGAACGGCATACTATAGCATGCCGTTTTCCATCATTTTTGAGGATTTGAAAAAAAGACGAAAATCACTCCGAGACCATGGGCTATAGCCCTTCGTCTCGGAGTCATTTTCGTCTTTTTTTCAAATCCTTGTTTTTCATCATTTATGACCATGGCGATGGGCTATAGCCCATGGTCTTGAACGGCATACTATAGCATGCCGTTTTCCATCATTTTTGAGGATTTGAAAAAAAGACGAAAATCACTCCGAGACCATGGGCTATAGCCCATCGTCTCAGAGTCATTTTCGTATTTTTTTTCAAATCCTTGTTTTTCATCATTTATGACCATGGCGATGGGCTATAGCCCATGGTCTCGAACGGCATACTATAGCATGCCGTTTTGCATCATTTTTGAGGATTTGAAAAAAAGACAAAAAATCACTCCGAGACCATGGGCTATAGCCCATCGTCTCGGAGTCATTTTCGTCTTTTTTTCAAATCCTTGTTTTTCATCATTTATGACCATGGCGATGGGCTAAGGCCCATGGTCTCGAACGGCATGCTATAGCATGCCGTTTTGCATCATTTTTGAGGATTTGAAAAAAAGACGAAAATCACTCCGAGACCATGGGCTATAGCCCATCGTCTCGGAGTCATTTTCGTCTTTTTTTTCAAATCCTTGTTTTTCATCATTTATGACCATGGCGATGGGCTATAGCCCATGGTCTCGAACGGCATACTATAGCATGCCGTTTTGCATCATTTTTGAGGATTTGAAAAAAAGACGAAAATCACTCCGAGACCATGGGCTATAGCCCATCGTCTCGGAGTCATTTTCGTCTTTTTTTCAAATCCTTGTTTTTCATCATTAATGACCATGGCGATGGGCTATAGCCCATGGTCTTGAACGGCATACTATAGCATGCCGTTTTGCATCATTTTTGAGGATTTGAAAAAAAGACGAAAATCACTCCGAGACCATGGGCTATAGCCCATCGTCTCAGAGTCATTTTCGTCTTTTTTTTCAAATACTTGTTTTTCATCATTTATGACCATGGCAATGGGCTATAGCCCATGGTCTCGAACGGCATACTATAGCATGCCGTTTTGCATCATTTTTGAGGATTTGAAAAAAAGACGAAAATCACTCCGAGACAATGGGCTATAGCCCATCGTCTCGGAGTCATTTTCGTCTTTTTTTCAAATCCTTGTTTTTCATCATTTATGACCATGGCGATGGGCTATAGCTCATGGTCTTGAACGGCATACTATAGCATGCCGTTTTGCATCATTTTTGAGGATTTGAAAAAAAGACGAAAATGACTCCGAGACCATGGGCTATAGCCCATCGTCTCGGAGTGATTTTCGTCTTTTTTTTTTAATCCTTGTTTTTCATCAGTTATGACCATGGTGATGGGCTAAGGCCCATGGTCTCGAACGGCATGCTATAGCATGCCGTTTTGCATCATTTTTGAGGATTTGAAAAAAAGACGAAAATCACTCCGAGACCATGGGCTATAGCCCATCGTCTCGGAGTCATTTTCGTCTTTTTTTCAAATCCTTGTTTTTCATTATTTATGACCATGGCGATGGGCTATAGCCCATGGTCTTGAACGGCATACTATAGCATGCCGTTTTGCATCATTTTTGAGGATTTGAAAAAAAGACGAAAATCACTCCGAGACCATGGGCTATAGCCCATCGTCTCGGAGTGATTTTCGTCTTTTTTTTTTAATCCTTGTTTTTCATCAGTTATGACCATGGTGATGGGCTAAGGCCCATGGTCTCGAACGGCATGCTATAGCATGCCGTTTTGCATCATTTTTGAGGATTTGAAAAAAAGACGAAAATCACTCCGAGACCATGGGCTATAGCCCATCGTCTCGGAGTCATTTTCGTCTTTTTTTCAAATCTTTGTTTTTCATCATTTATGACCATGGCGATGGGCTATAGCCCATGGTCTCGAACGGCATACTATAGCATGCCGTTTTGCATCATTTTTGAGGATTTGAAAAAAAGACGAAAATCACTCCGAGACCATGGGCTATAGCCCATCGTCTCGGAGTCATTTTCGTCGTTTTTTCAAATCCTTGTTTTTCATCATTTATGACCATGGCGATGGGCTAAAGCCCATGGTCTCGAACGGCATGCTATAGTATTCCGTTTTGCATCATTTTTGAGGATTTGAAAAAAAGACGAAAATCACTCCGAGACCATGGGCTATAGCCCATCGTCTCGGAGTCATTTTCGTCTTTTTTTCAAATCCTTGTTTTTCATCATTTATGACCATGGCGATGGGCTATAGCTCATGGTCTTGAACGGCATACTATAGCATGCCGTTTTGCATCATTTTTGAGGATTTGAAAAAAAGACGAAAATGACTCCGAGACCATGGGCTATAGCCCATCGTCTCGGAGTGATTTTCGTATTTTTTTCAAATCCTTGTTTTTCATCATTTATGACCATGGCGATGGGCTATAGCCCATGGTCTCGAACGGCATACTATAGCATGCCGTTTTCCATCATTTTTGAGGATTTGAAAAAAAGACGAAAATCACTCCGAGACCATGGGCTATAGCCCTTCGTCTCGGAGTCATTTTCGTCTTTTTTTCAAATCCTTGTTTTTCATCATTTATGACCATGGCGATGGGCTATAGCCCATGGTCTTGAACGGCATACTATAGCATGCCGTTTTCCATCATTTTTGAGGATTTGAAAAAAAGACGAAAATCACTCCGAGTCGAGACCATGGGCTATAGCCCATCGTCTCGGAGTCATTTTCGTCTTTTTTTTCAAATCCTTGTTTTTCATCATTTATGACCATGGCGATGGGCTATAGCCCATGGTCTCGAACGGCATACTATAGCATGCCGTTTTGCATCATTTTTGAGGATTTGAAAAAAAGACAAAAAATCACTCCGAGACCATGGGCTATAGCCCATCGTCTCTGAGTCATTTTCGTCTTTTTTTCAAATCCTTGTTTTTCATCATTTATGACCATGGCGATGGGCTAAGGCCCATGGTCTCGAACGGCATGCTATAGCATGCCGTTTTGCATCATTTTTGAGGATTTGAAAAAAAGACGAAAATCACTCCGAGACCATGGGCTATAGCCCATCGTCTCGGAGTCATTTTCGTCTTTTTTTTCAAATCCTTGTTTTTCATCATTTATGACCATGGCGATGGGCTATAGCTCATGGTCTTGAACGGCATACTATAGCATGCCGTTTTGCATCATTTTTGAGGATTTGAAAAAAAGACGAAAATGACTCCGAGACCATGGGCTATAGCCCATCGTCTCGGAGTGATTTTCGTATTTTTTTCAAATCCTTGTTTTTCATCATTTATGACCATGGCGATGGGCTATAGCCCATGGTCTCGAACGGCATACTATAGCATGCCGTTTTCCATCATTTTTGAGGATTTGAAAAAAAGACGAAAATCACTCCGAGACCATGGGCTATAGCCCTTCGTCTCGGAGTCATTTTCGTCTTTTTTTCAAATCCTTGTTTTTCATCATTTATGACCATGGCGATGGGCTATAGCCCATGGTCTTGAACGGCATACTATAGCATGCCGTTTTCCATCATTTTTGAGGATTTGAAAAAAAGACGAAAATCACTCCGAGACCATGGGCTATAGCCCTTCGTCTCGGAGTCATTTTCGTCTTTTTTTCAAATCCTTGTTTTTCATCATTTATGACCATGGCGATGGGCTATAGCCCATGGTCTTGAACGGCATACTATAGCATGCCGTTTTCCATCATTTTTGAGGATTTGAAAAAAAGACGAAAATCACTCCGAGTCGAGACCATGGGCTATAGCCCATCGTCTCGGAGTCATTTTCGTCTTTTTTTTCAAATCCTTGTTTTTCATCATTTATGACCATGGCGATGGGCTATAGCCCATGGTCTCGAACGGCATACTATAGCATGCCGTTTTGCATCATTTTTGAGGATTTGAAAAAAAGACAAAAAATCACTCCGAGACCATGGGCTATAGCCCATCGTCTCTGAGTCATTTTCGTCTTTTTTTCAAATCCTTGTTTTTCATCATTTATGACCATGGCGATGGGCTAAGGCCCATGGTCTCGAACGGCATGCTATAGCATGCCGTTTTGCATCATTTTTGAGGATTTGAAAAAAAGACGAAAATCACTCCGAGACCATGGGCTATAGCCCATCGTCTCGGAGTCATTTTCGTCTTTTTTTTCAAATCCTTGTTTTTCATCATTTATGACCATGGCGATGGGCTATAGCCCATGGTCTCGAACGGCATACTATAGCATGCCGTTTTGCATCATTTTTGAGGATTTGAAAAAAAGACGAAAATCACTCCGAGACCATGGGCTATAGCCCATCGTCTCGGAGTCATTTTCGTCTTTTTTTCAAATCCTTGTTTTTCATCATTAATGACCATGGCGATGGGCTATAGCCCATGGTCTTGAACGGCATACTATAGCATGCCGTTTTGCATCATTTTTGAGGATTTGAAAAAAAGACGAAAATCACTCCGAGACCATGGGCTATAGCCCATCGTCTCGGAGTCATTTTCGTCTTTTTTTTCAAATACTTGTTTTTCATCATTTATGACCATGGCAATGGGCTATAGCCCATGGTCTCGAACGGCATACTATAGCATGCCGTTTTGCATCATTTTTGAGGATTTGAAAAAAAGACGAAAATCACTCCGAGACAATGGGCTATAGCCCATCGTCTCGGAGTCATTTTCGTCTTTTTTTCAAATCCTTGTTTTTCATCATTTATGACCATGGCGATGGGCTAAGGCCCATGGTCTCGAACGGCATGCTATAGCATGCCGTTTTGCATCATTTTTGAGGATTTGAAAAAAAGACGAAAATCACTCCGAGACCATGGGCTATAGCCCATCGTCTCGGAGTCATTTTCGTCTTTTTTTCAAATCTTAGTTTTTCATCATTTATGACCATGGCGATGGGCTATAGCCCATGGTCTCGAACGGCATACTATAGCATGCCGTTTTGCATCATTTTTGAGGATTTGAAAAAAAGACGAAAATCACTCCGAGACCATGGGCTATAGCCCATCGTCTCGGAGTCATTTTCGTATTTTTTTCAAATCCTTGTTTTTCATCATTTATGACCATGGCGATGGGCTAAAGCCCATGGTCTCGAACGGCATGCTATAGTATTCCGTTTTGCATCATTTTTGAGGATTTGAAAAAAAGACGAAAATCACTCCGAGACCATGGGCTATAGCCCATCGTCTCGGAGTCATTTTCGTCTTTTTTTCAAATCCTCGTTTTTCATCCTTTATGACCATGGCGATGGGCTATAGCCCATGGTCTTGAACGGCATACTATAGCATGCCGTTTTGCATCATTTTTGAGGATTTGAAAAAAAGACGAAAATCACTCCGAGACCATGGGCTATAGCCCATCGTCTCGGAGTCATTTTCGTCTTTTTTTTCAAATCCTTGTTTTTCATCATTTATGACCATGGCGATGGGCTATAGCCCATGGTCTCGAACGGCATACTATAGCATGCCGTTTTGCATCATTTTTGAGGATTTGAAAAAAAGACGAAAATCACTCCGAGACCATGGGCTATAGCCCATCGTCTCGGAGTCATTTTCGTCTTTTTTTCAAATCCTTGTTTTTCATCATTAATGACCATGGCGATGGGCTATAGCCCATGGTCTTGAACGGCATACTATAGCATGCCGTTTTGCATAATTTTTGAGGATTTGAAAAAAAGACGAAAATCACTCCGAGACCATGGGCTATAGCCCATCGTCTCGGAGTCATTTTCGTCTTTTTTTTTCAAATACTTGTTTTTCATCATTTATGACCATGGCAATGGGCTATAGCCCATGGTCTCGAACGGCATGCTATAGCATGCCGTTTTGCATCATTTTTGAGGATTTGAAAAAAAGACGAAAATCACTCCGAGACCATGGGCTATAGCCCATCGTCTCGGAGTCATTTTCGTCTTTTTTTCAAATCCTTGTTTTTCATAATTTATGACCATGGCGATGGGCTATAGCCCATGGTCTTGAACGGCATACTATAGCTGCCGTTTTGCATCATTTTTGAGGATTTGAAAAAAAGACGAAAATCACTCCGAGACCATGGGCTATAGCCCATCGTCTCGGAGTGATTTTCGTCTTTTTTTCAAATCCTTGTTTTTCATCAGTTATGACCATGGTGATGGGCTAAGGCCCATGGTCTCGAACGGCATGCTATAGCATGCCGTTTTGCATCATTTTTGAGGATTTGAAAAAAAGTCGAAAATCACTCCGAGACCATGGGCTATAGCCCATCGTCTCGGAGTCATTTTCGTCTTTTTTTCAAATCCTTGTTTTTCATCATTAATGACCATGGCGATGGGCTATAGCCCATGGTCTCGAACGGCATACTATAGCATGCCGTTTTCCATCATTTTTGAGGATTTGAAAAAAAGACGAAAATCACTCCGAGACCATGGGCTATAGCCCATCGTCTCGGAGTCATTTTCGTCTTTTTTTCAAATCCTTGTTTTTCATCATTTATGACCATGGCGATGGGCTATAGCCCATGGTCTTGAACGGCATACTATAGCATGCCGTTTTCCATCATTTTTGAGGATTTGAAAAAAAGACGAAAATCACTCCGAGTCGAGACCATGGGCTATAGCCCATCGTCTCGGAGTCATTTTCGTCTTTTTTTTCAAATCCTTGTTTTTCATCATTTATGACCATGGCGATGGGCTATAGCCCATGGTCTCGAACGGCATACTATAGCATGCCGTTTTGCATCATTTTTGAGGATTTGAAAAAAAGACAAAAAATCACTCCGAGACCATGGGCTATAGCCCATCGTCTCGGAGTGATTTTCGTCTTTTTTTCAAATCCTTGTTTTTCATCATTTATGACCATGGCGATGGGCTATAGCCCATGGTCTTGAACGGCATACTATAGCATGCCGTTTTGCATCATTTTTGAGGATTTGAAAAAAAGACGAAAATCACTCCGAGACCATGGGCTATAGCCCATCGTCTCGGAGTCATTTTCGTCTTTTTTTTCAAATACTTGTTTTTCATCATTTATGACCATGGCAATGGGCTATAGCCCATGGTCTCGAACGGCATACTATAGCATGCCGTTTTGCATCATTTTTGAGGATTTGAAAAAAAGACGAAAATCACTCCGAGACAATGGGCTATAGCCCATCGTCTCGGAGTCATTTTCGTCTTTTTTTCAAATCCTTGTTTTTCATCATTTATGACCATGGCGATGGGCTATAGCTCATGGTCTTGAACGGCATACTATAGCATGCCGTTTTGCATCATTTTTGAGGATTTGAAAAAAAGACGAAAATGACTCCGAGACCATGGGCTATAGCCCATCGTCTCGGAGTGATTTTCGTCTTTTTTTTTTAATCCTTGTTTTTCATCAGTTATGACCATGGTGATGGGCTAAGGCCCATGGTCTCGAACGGCATGCTATAGCATGCCGTTTTGCATCATTTTTGAGGATTTGAAAAAAAGACGAAAATCACTCCGAGACCATGGGCTATAGCCCATCGTCTCGGAGTCATTTTCGTCTTTTTTTCAAATCCTTGTTTTTCATCATTTATGACCATGGCGATGGGCTATAGCCCATGGTCTTGAACGGCATACTATAGCATGCCGTTTTGCATCATTTTTGAGGATTTGAAAAAAAGACGAAAATCACTCCGAGACCATGGGCTATAGCCCATCGTCTCGGAGTGATTTTCGTCTTTTTTTTTTAATCCTTGTTTTTCATCAGTTATGACCATGGTGATGGGCTAAGGCCCATGGTCTCGAACGGCATGCTATAGCATGCCGTTTTGCATCATTTTTGAGGATTTGAAAAAAAGACGAAAATCACTCCGAGACCATGGGCTATAGCCCATCGTCTGAGTCATTTTCGTCTTTTTTTCAAATCCTTGTTTTTCATCATTTATGACCATGGCGATGGGCTATAGCCCATGGTCTTGAACGGCATACTATAGCATGCCGTTTTGCATCATTTTTGAGGATTTGAAAAAAAGACGAAAATCACTCCGAGACCATGGGCTATAGCCCATCGTCTCGGAGTGATTTTCGTCTTTTTTTCAAATCCTTGTTTTTCATCAGTTATGACCATGGTGATGGGCTAAGGCCCATGGTCTCGAACGGCATGCTATAGCATGCCGTTTTGCATCATTTTTGAGGATTTGAAAAAAAGTCGAAAATCACTCCGAGACCATGGGCTATAGCCCATCGTCTCGGAGTCATTTTCGTCTTTTTTTCAAATCCTTGTTTTTCATCATTAATGACCATGGCGATGGGCTATAGCCCATGGTCTCGAACGGCATACTATAGCATGCCGTTTTCCATCATTTTTGAGGATTTGAAAAAAAGTCGAAAATCACTCCGAGACCATGGGCTATAGCCCATCGTCTCGGAGTCATTTTCGTCTTTTTTTCAAATCCTTGTTTTTCATCATTAATGACCATGGCGATGGGCTATAGCCCATGGTCTCGAACGGCATACTATAGCATGCCGTTTTCCATCATTTTTGAGGATTTGAAAAAAAGACGAAAATCACTCCGAGACCATGGGCTATAGCCCATCGTCTCGGAGTCATTTTCGTCTTTTTTTCAAATCCTTGTTTTTCATCATTTATGACCATGGCGATGGGCTATAGCCCATGGTCTTGAACGGCATACTATAGCATGCCGTTTTCCATCATTTTTGAGGATTTGAAAAAAAGACGAAAATCACTCCGAGTCGAGAACATGGGCTATAGCCCATCGTCTCGGAGTCATTTTCGTCTTTTTTTTCAAATCCTTGTTTTTCATCATTTATGACCATGGCGATGGGCTATAGCCCATGGTCTCGAACGGCATACTATAGCATGCCGTTTTGCATCATTTTTGAGGATTTGAAAAAAAGACAAAAAATCACTCCGAGACCATGGGCTATAGCCCATCGTCTCGGAGTGATTTTCGTCTTTTTTTCAAATCCTTGTTTTTCATCATTTATGACCATGGCGATGGGCTATAGCCCATGGTCTTGAACGGCATACTATAGCATGCCGTTTTGCATCATTTTTGAGGATTTGAAAAAAAGACGAAAATCACTCCGAGACCATGGGCTATAGCCCATCGTCTCGGAGTCATTTTCGTCTTTTTTTTCAAATACTTGTTTTTCATCATTTATGACCATGGCAATGGGCTATAGCCCATGGTCTCGAACGGCATACTATAGCATGCCGTTTTGCATCATTTTTGAGGATTTGAAAAAAAGACGAAAATCACTCCGAGACAATGGGCTATAGCCCATCGTCTCGGAGTCATTTTCGTCTTTTTTTCAAATCCTTGTTTTTCATCATTTATGACCATGGCGATGGGCTATAGCTCATGGTCTTGAACGGCATACTATAGCATGCCGTTTTGCATCATTTTTGAGGATTTGAAAAAAAGACGAAAATGACTCCGAGACCATGGGCTATAGCCCATCGTCTCGGAGTGATTTTCGTCTTTTTTTTTTAATCCTTGTTTTTCATCAGTTATGACCATGGTGATGGGCTAAGGCCCATGGTCTCGAACGGCATGCTATAGCATGCCGTTTTGCATCATTTTTGAGGATTTGAAAAAAAGACGAAAATCACTCCGAGACCATGGGCTATAGCCCATCGTCTCGGAGTCATTTTCGTCTTTTTTTCAAATCCTTGTTTTTCATCATTTATGACCATGGCGATGGGCTATAGCCCATGGTCTTGAACGGCATACTATAGCATGCCGTTTTGCATCATTTTTGAGGATTTGAAAAAAAGACGAAAATCACTCCGAGACCATGGGCTATAGCCCATCGTCTCGGAGTCATTTTCGTCTTTTTTTTCAAATACTTGTTTTTCATCATTTATGACCATGGCAATGGGCTATAGCCCATGGTCTCGAACGGCATACTATAGCATGCCGTTTTGCATCATTTTTGAGGATTTGAAAAAAAGACGAAAATCACTCCGAGACAATGGGCTATAGCCCATCGTCTCGGAGTCATTTTCGTCTTTTTTTCAAATCCTTGTTTTTCATCATTTATGACCATGGCGATGGGCTATAGCTCATGGTCTTGAACGGCATACTATAGCATGCCGTTTTGCATCATTTTTGAGGATTTGAAAAAAAGACGAAAATGACTCCGAGACCATGGGCTATAGCCCATCGTCTCGGAGTGATTTTCGTCTTTTTTTTTTAATCCTTGTTTTTCATCAGTTATGACCATGGTGATGGGCTAAGGCCCATGGTCTCGAACGGCATGCTATAGCATGCCGTTTTGCATCATTTTTGAGGATTTGAAAAAAAGACGAAAATCACTCCGAGACCATGGGCTATAGCCCATCGTCTCGGAGTCATTTTCGTCTTTTTTTCAAATCCTTGTTTTTCATCATTTATGACCATGGCGATGGGCTATAGCCCATGGTCTTGAACGGCATACTATAGCATGCCGTTTTGCATCATTTTTGAGGATTTGAAAAAAAGACGAAAATCACTCCGAGACCATGGGCTATAGCCCATCGTCTCGGAGTGATTTTCGTCTTTTTTTTTTAATCCTTGTTTTTCATCAGTTATGACCATGGTGATGGGCTAAGGCCCATGGTCTCGAACGGCATGCTATAGCATGCCGTTTTGCATCATTTTTGAGGATTTGAAAAAAAGACGAAAATCACTCCGAGACCATGGGCTATAGCCCATCGTCTGAGTCATTTTCGTCTTTTTTTCAAATCCTTGTTTTTCATCATTTATGACCATGGCGATGGGCTATAGCCCATGGTCTTGAACGGCATACTATAGCATGCCGTTTTGCATCATTTTTGAGGATTTGAAAAAAAGACGAAAATCACTCCGAGACCATGGGCTATAGCCCATCGTCTCGGAGTGATTTTCGTCTTTTTTTCAAATCCTTGTTTTTCATCAGTTATGACCATGGTGATGGGCTAAGGCCCATGGTCTCGAACGGCATGCTATAGCATGCCGTTTTGCATCATTTTTGAGGATTTGAAAAAAAGTCGAAAATCACTCCGAGACCATGGGCTATAGCCCATCGTCTCGGAGTCATTTTCGTCTTTTTTTCAAATCCTTGTTTTTCATCATTTATGACCATGGCGATGGGCTAAGGCCCATGGTCTCGAACGGCATGCTATAGCATGCCGTTTTGCATCATTTTTGAGGATTTGAAAAAAAGACGAAAATCACTCCGAGACCATGGGCTATAGCCCATCGTCTCGGAGTCATTTTCGTCTTTTTTTCAAATCCTCGTTTTTCATCATTTATGACCATGGCGATGGGCTATAGCCCATGGTCTTGAACGGCATACTATAGCATGCCGTTTTGCATCATTTTTGAGGATTTGAAAAAAAGACGAAAATCACTCCGAGACCATGGGCTATAGCCCATCGTCTCGGAGTCATTTTCGTCTTTTTTTCAAATCCTTGTTTTTCATCATTTATGACCATAGCGATGGGCTATAGCTCATGGTCTTGAACGGCATACTATAGCATGCCGTTTTGCATCATTTTTGAGGATTTGAAAAAAAGACGAAAATCACTCCGAGACCATGGGCTATAGCCCATCGTCTCAGGAGTCATTTTCGTCTTTTTTTCAAATCCTTGTTTTTCATCATTAATGACCATGGCGATGGGCTATAGCCCATGGTCTCGAACGGCATACTATAGCATGCCGTTTTCCATCATTTTTGAGGATTTGAAAAAAAGACGAAAATCACTCCGAGACCATGGGCTATAGCCCATCGTCTCAGGAGTCATTTTCGTCTTTTTTTAAAATCCTTGTTTTTCATCATTTATGACCATGGCGATGGGCTATAGCCCATGGTCTCGAACGGCATACTATAGCATGCCGTTTTGCATCATTTTTGAGGATTTGAAAAAAAGACGAAAATCACTCCGAGACCATGGGCTATAGCCCATCGTCTCGGAGTCATTTTCGTCTTTTTTTCAAATCCTTGTTTTTCATCATTAATGACCGTGGCGATGGGCTATAGCCCATGGTCTCGAACGGCATACTATAGCATGCCGTTTTCCATCATTTTTGAGGATTTGAAAAAAAGACGAAAATCACTCCGAGACCATGGGCTATAGCCGATCGTCTCGGAGTCATTTTCGTCTTTTTTTCAAATCCTTGTTTTTCATCATTTATGACCATGGCGATGGGCTATAGCCCATGGTCTCGAACGGCATACTATAGCATGCCGTTTTGCATCATTTTTGAGGATTTGAAAAAAAGACGAAAATCACTCCGAGACCATGGGCTATAGCCCATCGTCTCGGAGTCATTTTCGTCTTTTTTTCAAATCCTTGTTTTTCATCATTTATGACCATGGCGATGGGCTAAGGCCCATGGTCTCGAACGGCATGCTATAGCATGCCGTTTTGCATCATTTTTGAGGATTTGAAAAAAAGACGAAAATCACTCCGAGACCATGGGCTATAGCCCATCGTCTCGGAGTCATTTTCGTCTTTTTTTCAAATCCTTGTTTTTCATCATTTATGACCATGGCGATGGGCTATAGCCCATGGTCTTGAACGGCATGCTATAGCATGCCGTTTTGCATCATTTTTGAGGATTTGAAAAAAAGACGAAAATCACTCCGAGACCATGGGCTATAGCCCATCGTCTCGGAGTCATTTTCGTCTTTTTTTCAAATCTTTGTTTTTCATCATTTATTACCATGGCGATGGGCTATAGCCCATGGTCTCGAACGGCATACTATAGCATGCCGTTTTGCATCATTTTTGAGGATTTGAAAAAAAGACGAAAATCACTCCGAGACCATGGGCTATAGCCCATCGTCTCGGAGTCATTTTCGTCTTTTTTTTCAAATCCTTGTTTTTCATCATTTATGACCATGGCGATGGGCTATAGCCCATGGTCTCGAACGGCATACTATAGCATGCCGTTTTGCATCATTTTTGAGGATTTGAAAAAAAGACGAAAATCACTCCGAGACCATGGGCTATAGCCCATCGTCTCGGAGTCATTTTCGTCTTTTTTTCAAATCCTTGTTTTTCATCATTAATAAACATGGCGATGGGCTATAGCCCATGGTCTTGAACGGCATACTATAGCATGCCGTTTTGCATCATTTTTGAGGATTTGAAAAAAAGACGAAAATCACTCCGAGACCATGGGCTATAGCCCATCGTCTCGGAGTCATTTTCGTCTTTTTTTTCAAATACTTGTTTTTCATCATTTATGACCATGGCAATGGGCTATAGCCCATGGTCTCGAACGGCATACTATAGCATGCCGTTTTGCATCATTTTTGAGGATTTGAAAAAAAGACGAAAATCACTCCGAGACAATGGGCTATAGCCCATCGTCTCGGAGTCATTTTCGTCTTTTTTTTCAAATCCTTGTTTTTCATCATTTATGACCATGGCGATGGGCTATAGCCCATGGTCTCGAACGGCATACTATAGCATGCCGTTTTGCATCATTTTTGAGGATTTGAAAAAAATACGAAAATCACTCCGAGACCATGGGCTATAGCCCATCGTCTCGGAGTCATTTTCGTCTTTTTTTCAAATCCTTGTTTTTCATCATTTATGACCATGGCGATGGGCTATAGCCCATGGTCTTGAACGGCATACTATAGCATGCCGTTTTGCATCATTTTTGAGGATTTGAAAAAAAGACGAAAATCACTCCGAGACCATGGGCTATAGCCCATCGTCTCGGAGTCATTTTCGTCTTTTTTTCAAATCCTTGTTTTTCATCATTTATGACCATGGCGATGGGCTATAGCTCATGGTCTTGAACGGCATACTATAGCATGCCGTTTTGCATCATTTTTGAGGATTTGAAAAAAAGACGAAAATGACTCCGAGACCATGGGCTATAGCCCATCGTCTCGGAGTGATTTTCGTCTCTTTTTTTTTTATCCTTGTTTTTCATCAGTTATGACCATGGTGATGGGCTAAGGCCCATGGTCTAGAACGGCATGCTATAGCATGCCGTTTTGCATCATTTTTGAGGATTTGAAAAAAAGACGAAAATCACTCCGAGACCATGGGCTATAGCCCATCGTCTCGGAGTCATTTTCGTCTTTTTTTCAAATCCTTGTTTTTCATCATTAATGACCATGGCGATGGGCTATAGCCCATGGTCTCGAACGGCATACTATAGCATGCCGTTTTCCATCATTTTTGAGGATTTGAAAAAAAGACGAAAATCACTCCGAGACCATGGGCTATAGCCCATCGTCTCAGGAGTCATTTTCGTCTTTTTTTAAAATCCTTGTTTTTCATCATTTATGACCATGGCGATGGGCTATAGCCCATGGTCTCGAACGGCATACTATAGCATGCCGTTTTTCATCATTTTTGAGGATTTGAAAAAAAGACGAAAATCACTCCGAGACCATGGGCTATAGCCCATCGTCTCGGAGTCATTTTCGTCTTTTTTTCAAATCCTTGTTTTTCATCATTTATGACCATGGCGATGGGCTAAGGCCCATGGTCTCGAACGGCATGCTATAGCATGCCGTTTTGCATCATTTTTGAGGATTTGAAAAAAAGACGAAAATCACTCCGAGACCATGGGCTATAGCCCATCGTCTCGGAGTCATTTTCGTCTTTTTTTCAAATCCTTGTTTTTCATCATTTATGACCATGGCCATGGGCTATAGCCCATGGTCTTGAACGGCATGCTATAGCATGCCGTTTTGCATCATTTTTGAGGATTTGAAAAAAAGACGAAAATCACTCCGAGACCATGGGCTATAGCCCATCGTCTCGGAGTCATTTTCGTCTTTTTTTCAAATCTTTGTTTTTCATCATTTATGACCATGGCGATGGGCTATAGCCCATGGTCTCGAACGGCATACTATAGCATCCCGTTTTGCATCATTTTTGAGGATTTGAAAAAAAGACGAAAATCACTCCGAGACCATGGGCTATAGCCCATCGTCTCGGAGTCATTTTCGTCTTTTTTTCAAATCCTTGTTTTTCATCATTTATGACCATGGCGATGGGCTAAAGCCCATGGTCTCGAACGGCATGCTATAGTATTCCGTTTTGCATCATTTTTGAGGATTTGAAAAAAAGACGAAAATCACTCTGAGACCATGGGCTATAGCCCATCGTCTCGGAGTCATTTTCGTCTTTTTTTCAAATCCTCGTTTTTCATCATTTATGACCATGGCGATGGGCTATAGCCCATGGTCTTGAACGGCATACTATAGCATGCCGTTTTGCATCATTTTTGAGGATTTGAAAAAAAGACGAAAATCACTCCGAGACCATGGGCTATATCATTTTCGTCTTTTTTTCAAATCCTTGTTTTTCATCATTTATGATCATGGCGATGGGCTATAGCTCATGGTCTTGAACGGCATACTATAGCATGCCGTTTTGCATCATTTTTGAGGATTTGAAAAAAAGACGAAAATGACTCCGAGACCATGGGCTATAGCCCATCGTCTCGGAGTGATTTTCGTCTTTTTTTTTTAATCCTTGTTTTTCATCAGTTATGACCATGGTGATGGGCTAAGGCCCATGGTCTCGAACGGCATGCTATAGCATGCCGTTTTGCATCATTTTTGAGGATTTGAAAAAAAGACGAAAATCACTCCGAGACCATGGGCTATAGCCCATCGTCTCGGAGTCATTTTCGTCTTTTTTTCAAATCCTTGTTTTTCATCATTAATGACCATGGCGATGGGCTATAGCCCATGGTCTCGAACGGCATACTATAGCATGCCGTTTTGCATCATTTTTGAGGATTTGAAAAAAAGACGAAAATCACTCCGAGACCATGGGCTATAGCCCATCGTCTCGGAGTCATTTTCGTCTTTTTTTCAAATCCTTGTTTTTCATCATTAATGACCGTGGCGATGGGCTATAGCCCATGGTCTCGAACGGCATACTATAGCAGGCCGTTTTGCATCATTTTTGAGGATTTGAAAAAAAGACGAAAATCACTCCGAGACCATGGGCTATAGCCCATCGTCTCGGAGTCTTTTTCGTCTTTTTTTCAAATCCTTGTTTTTCATCATTAATGAACATGGCGATGGGCTATAGCCCATGGTCTTGAACGGCATACTATAGCATGCCGTTTTGCATCATTTTTGAGGATTTGAAAAAAAGACGAAAATCACTCCGAGACCATGGGCTATAGCCCATCGTCTCAGGAGTCATTTTCGTCTTTTTTTAAAATCCTTGTTTTTCATCATTTATGACCATGGCGATGGGCTATAGCCCATGGTCTCGAACGGCATACTATAGCATGCCGTTTTGCATCATTTTTGAGGATTTGAAAAAAAGACGAAAATCACTCCGAGACCATGGGCTATAGCCCATCGTCTCGGAGTCATTTTCGTCTTTTTTTCAAATCCTTGTTTTTCATCATTAATGACCGTGGCGATGGGCTATAGCCCATGGTCTCGAACGGCATACTATAGCATGCCGTTTTCCATCATTTTTGAGGATTTGAAAAAAAGACGAAAATCACTCCGAGACCATGGGCTATAGCCCATCGTCTCGGAGTCATTTTCGTCTTTTTTTCAAATCCTTGTTTTTCATCATTTATGACCATGGCCATGGGCTATAGCCCATGGTCTTGAACGGCATGCTATAGCATGCCGTTTTGCATCATTTTTGAGGATTTGAAAAAAAGACGAAAATCACTCCGAGACCATGGGCTATAGCCCATCGTCTCGGAGTCATTTTCGTCTTTTTTTCAAATCTTTGTTTTTCATCATTTATGACCATGGCGATGGGCTATAGCCCATGGTCTCGAACGGCATACTATAGCATCCCGTTTTGCATCATTTTTGAGGATTTGAAAAAAAGACGAAAATCACTCCGAGACCATGGGCTATAGCCCATCGTCTCGGAGTCATTTTCGTCTTTTTTTCAAATCCTTGTTTTTCATCATTTATGACCATGGCGATGGGCTAAAGCCCATGGTCTCGAACGGCATGCTATAGTATTCCGTTTTGCATCATTTTTGAGGATTTGAAAAAAAGACGAAAATCACTCTGAGACCATGGGCTATAGCCCATCGTCTCGGAGTCATTTTCGTCTTTTTTTCAAATCCTCGTTTTTCATCATTTATGACCATGGCGATGGGCTATAGCCCATGGTCTTGAACGGCATACTATAGCATGCCGTTTTGCATCATTTTTGAGGATTTGAAAAAAAGACGAAAATCACTCCGAGACCATGGGCTATAGCCCATCGTCTCGGAGTCATTTTCGTCTTTTTTTCAAATCCTTGTTTTTCATCATTTATGATCATGGCGATGGGCTATAGCTCATGGTCTTGAACGGCATACTATAGCATGCCGTTTTGCATCATTTTTGAGGATTTGAAAAAAAGACGAAAATGACTCCGAGACCATGGGCTATAGCCCATCGTCTCGGAGTGATTTTCGTCTTTTTTTTTTAATCCTTGTTTTTCATCAGTTATGACCATGGTGATGGGCTAAGGCCCATGGTCTCGAACGGCATGCTATAGCATGCCGTTTTGCATCATTTTTGAGGATTTGAAAAAAAGACGAAAATCACTCCGAGACCATGGGCTATAGCCCATCGTCTCGGAGTCATTTTCGTCTTTTTTTCAAATCCTTGTTTTTC
This sequence comes from Electrona antarctica, assembly GCF_951216825.1. NCBI lineage: Eukaryota > Metazoa > Chordata > Actinopteri > Myctophiformes > Myctophidae > Electrona > Electrona antarctica. Next base: position 44,694,618 of record NC_136806.1, on the reverse strand, counting down.
ATCATTAATGACCATGGCGATGGGCTATAGCCCATGGTCTCGAACGGCATACTATAGCATGCCGTTTTGCATCATTTTTGAGGATTTGAAAAAAAGACGAAAATGACTCCGAGACCATGGGCTATAGCCCATCGTCTCGGAGTGATTTTCGTCTTTTTTTTTTAATCCTTGTTTTTCATCAGTTATGACCATGGTGATGGGCTAAGGCCCATGGTCTCGAACGGCATGCTATAGCATGCCGTTTTGCATCATTTTTGAGGATTTGAAAAAAAGACGAAAATCACTCCGAGACCATGGGCTATAGCCCATCGTCTCGGAGTCATTTTCGTCTTTTTTTCAAATCCTTGTTTTTCATCATTAATGACCATGGCGATGGGCTATAGCCCATGGTCTCGAACGGCATACTATAGCATGCCGTTTTCCATCATTTTTGAGGATTTGAAAAAAAGACGAAAATCACTCCGAGACCATGGGCTATAGCCCATCGTCTCAGGAGTCATTTTCGTCTTTTTTTTAAATCCTTGTTTTTCATCATTTATGACCATGGCGATGGGCTATAGCCCATGGTCTCGAACGGCATACTATAGCATGCCGTTTTGCATCATTTTTGAGGATTTGAAAAAAAGACGAAAATCACTCCGAGACCATGGGCTATAGCCCATCGTCTCGGAGTCATTTTCGTCTTTTTTTCAAATCCTTGTTTTTCATCATTAATGACCGTGGCGATGGGCTATAGCCCATGGTCTCGAACGGCATACTATAGCATGCCGTTTTGCATCATTTTTGAGGATTTGAAAAAAAGACGAAAATCACTCCGAGACCATGGGCTATAGCCCATCGTCTCGGAGTCATTTTCGTCTTTTTTTAAAATCCTTGTTTTTCATCATTAATGAACATGGCGATGGGCTATAGCCCATGGTCTTGAACGGCATACTATAGCATGCCGTTTTGCATCATTTTTGAGGATTTGAAAAAAAGACGAAAATCACTCCGAGACCATGGGCTATAGCCCATCGTCTCGGAGTCATTTTCGTCTTTTTTTTCAAATACTTGTTTTTCATCATTTATGACCATGGCAATGGGCTATAGCCCATGGTCTCGAACGGCATACTATAGCATGCCGTTTTGCATCATTTTTGAGGATTTGAAAAAAAGACGAAAATCACTCCGAGACCATGGGCTATAGCCCATCGTCTCGGAGTCATTTTCGTCTTTTTTTCAAATCCTTGTTTTTCATCATTAATGACCGTGGCGATGGGCTATAGCCCATGGTCTCGAACGGCATACTATAGCATGCCGTTTTCCATCATTTTTGAGGATTTGAAAAAAAGACGAAAATCACTCCGAGACCATGGGCTATAGCCCATCGTCTCGGAGTCATTTTCGTCTTTTTTTCAAATCCTTGTTTTTCATCATTTATGACCATGGCGATGGGCTATAGCCCATGGTCTCGAACGGCATACTATAGCATGCCGTTTTGCATCATTTTTGAGGATTTGAAAAAAAGACGAAAATCACTCCGAGACCATGGGCTATAGCCCATCGTCTCGGAGTCATTTTCGTCTTTTTTTCAAATCCTTGTTTTTCATCATTTATGACCTTGGCGATGGGCTAAGGCCCATGGTCTCGAACGGCATGCTATAGCATGCCGTTTTGCATCATTTTTGAGGATTTGAAAAAAAGACGAAAATCACTCCGAGACCATGGGCTATAGCCCATCGTCTCGGAGTCATTTTCGTCTTTTTTTCAAATCTTTGTTTTTCATCATTTATGACCATGGCGATGGGCTATAGCCCATGGTCTCGAACGGCATACTATAGCATCCCGTTTTGCATCATTTTTGAGGATTTGAAAAAAAGACGAAAATCACTCCGAGACCATGGGCTATAGCCCATCGTCTCGGAGTCATTTTCGTCTTTTTTTCAAATCCTTGTTTTTCATCATTTATGACCATGGCGATGGGCTATAGCCCATGGTCTCGAACGGCATACTATAGCATCCCGTTTTGCATCATTTTTGAGGATTTGAAAAAAAGACGAAAATCACTCTGAGACCATGGGCTATAGCCCATCGTCTCGGAGTCATTTTCGTCTTTTTTTCAAATCCTCGTTTTTCATCATTTATGACCATGGCGATGGGCTATAGCCCATGGTCTTGAACGGCATACTATAGCATGCCGTTTTGCATCATTTTTGAGGATTTGAAAAAAAGACGAAAATCACTCCGAGACCATGGGCTATAGCCCATCGTCTCGGAGTCATTTTCGTCTTTTTTTCAAATCCTTGTTTTTCATCATTTATGATCATGGCGATGGGCTATAGCTCATGGTCTTGAACGGCATACTATAGCATGCCGTTTTGCATCATTTTTGAGGATTTGAAAAAAAGACGAAAATGACTCCGAGACCATGGGCTATAGCCCATCGTCTCGGAGTGATTTTCGTCTTTTTTTTTTAATCCTTGTTTTTCATCAGTTATGACCATGGTGATGGGCTAAGGCCCATGGTCTCGAACGGCATGCTATAGCATGCCGTTTTGCATCATTTTTGAGGATTTGAAAAAAAGACGAAAATCACTCCGAGACCATGGGCTATAGCCCATCGTCTCGGAGTCATTTTCGTCTTTTTTTCAAATCCTTGTTTTTCATCATTAATGACCATGGCGATGGGCTATAGCCCATGGTCTCGAACGGCATACTATAGCATGCCGTTTTCCATCATTTTTGAGGATTTGAAAAAAAGACGAAAATCACTCCGAGACCATGGGCTATAGCCCATCGTCTCAGGAGTCATTTTCGTCTTTTTTTTAAATCCTTGTTTTTCATCATTTATGACCATGGCGATGGGCTATAGCCCATGGTCTCGAACGGCATACTATAGCATGCCGTTTTGCATCATTTTTGAGGATTTGAAAAAAAGACGAAAATCACTCCGAGACCATGGGCTATAGCCCATCGTCTCGGAGTCATTTTCGTCTTTTTTTCAAATCCTTGTTTTTCATCATTAATGACCGTGGCGATGGGCTATAGCCCATGGTCTCGAACGGCATACTATAGCATGCCGTTTTGCATCATTTTTGAGGATTTGAAAAAAAGACGAAAATCACTCCGAGACCATGGGCTATAGCCCATCGTCTCGGAGTCATTTTCGTCTTTTTTTAAAATCCTTGTTTTTCATCATTAATGAACATGGCGATGGGCTATAGCCCATGGTCTTGAACGGCATACTATAGCATGCCGTTTTGCATCATTTTTGAGGATTTGAAAAAAAGACGAAAATCACTCCGAGACCATGGGCTATAGCCCATCGTCTCGGAGTCATTTTCGTCTTTTTTTTCAAATACTTGTTTTTCATCATTTATGACCATGGCAATGGGCTATAGCCCATGGTCTCGAACGGCATACTATAGCATGCCGTTTTGCATCATTTTTGAGGATTTGAAAAAAAGACGAAAATCACTCCGAGACAATGGGCTATAGCCCATCGTCTCGGAGTCATTTTCGTCTTTTTTTTCAAATCCTTGTTTTTCATCATTTATGACCATGGCGATGGGCTATAGCCCATGGTCTCGAACGGCATACTATAGCATGCCGTTTTGCATCATTTTTGAGGATTTGAAAAAAAGACGAAAATCACTCCGAGACCATGGGCTATAGCCCATCGTCTCGGAGTCATTTTCGTCTTTTTTTCAAATCCTTGTTTTTCATCATTTATGACCATGGCGATGGGCTATAGCCCATGGTCTTGAACGGCATACTATAGCATGCCGTTTTGCATCATTTTTGAGGATTTGAAAAAAAGACGAAAATCACTCCGAGACCATGGGCTATAGCCCATCGTCTCGGAGTCATTTTCGTCTTTTTTTCAAATCCTTGTTTTTCATAATTTATGACCATGGCGATGGGCTATAGCTCATGGTCTTGAACGGCATACTATAGCATGCCGTTTTGCATCATTTTTGAGGATTTGAAAAAAAGACGAAAATGACTCCGAGACCATGGGCTATAGCCCATCGTCTCGGAGTGATTCTCGTCTTTTTTTTTTTATCCTTGTTTTTCATCAGTTATGACCATGGTGATGGGCTAAGGCCCATGGTCTAGAACGGCATGCTATAGCATGCCGTTTTGCATCATTTTTGAGGATTTGAAAAAAAGACGAAAATCACTCCGAGACCATGGGCTATAGCCCATCGTCTCGGAGTCATTTTCGTCTTTTTTTCAAATCCTTGTTTTTCATCATTAATGACCATGGCGATGGGCTATAGCCCATGGTCTCGAACGGCATACTATAGCATGCCGTTTTCCATCATTTTTGAGGATTTGAAAAAAAGACGAAAATCACTCCGAGACCATGGGCTATAGCCCATCGTCTCAGGAGTCATTTTCGTCTTTTTTTAAAATCCTTGTTTTTCATCATTTATGACCATGGCGATGGGCTATAGCCCATGGTCTCGAACGGCATACTATAGCATGCCGTTTTGCATCATTTTTGAGGATTTGAAAAAAAGACGAAAATCACTCCGAGACCATGGGCTATAGCCCATCGTCTCGGAGTCATTTTCGTCTTTTTTTCAAATCCTTGTTTTTCATCATTAATGACCGTGGCGATGGGCTATAGCCCATGGTCTCGAACGGCATACTATAGCATGCCGTTTTCCATCATTTTTGAGGATTTGAAAAAAAGACGAAAATCACTCCGAGACCATGGGCTATAGCCCATCGTCTCGGAGTAATTTTCGTCTTTTTTTCAAATCCTTGTTTTTCATCATTTATGACCATGGCGATGGGCTATAGCCCATGGTCTCGAACGGCATACTATAGCATGCCGTTTTGCATCATTTTTGAGGATTTGAAAAAAAGACGAAAATCACTCCGAGACCATGGGCTATAGCCCATCGTCTCGGAGTCATTTTCGTCTTTTTTTCAAATCCTTGTTTTTCATCATTTATGACCATGGCGATGGGCTAAGGCCCATGGTCTCGAACGGCATGCTATAGCATGCCGTTTTGCATCATTTTTGAGGATTTGAAAAAAAGACGAAAATCACTCCGAGACCATGGGCTATAGCCCATCGTCTCGGAGTCATTTTCGTCTTTTTTTCAAATCCTTGTTTTTCATCATTTATGACCATGGCCATGGGCTATAGCCCATGGTCTTGAACGGCATGCTATAGCATGCCGTTTTGCATCATTTTTGAGGATTTGAAAAAAAGACGAAAATCACTCCGAGACCATGGGCTATAGCCCATCGTCTCGGAGTCATTTTCGTCTTTTTTTCAAATCTTTGTTTTTCATCATTTATGACCATGGCGATGGGCTATAGCCCATGGTCTCGAACGGCATACTATAGCATCCCGTTTTGCATCATTTTTGAGGATTTGAAAAAAAGACGAAAATCACTCCGAGACCATGGGCTATAGCCCATCGTCTCGGAGTCATTTTCGTCTTTTTTTCAAATCCTTGTTTTTCATCATTTATGACCATGGCGATGGGCTAAAGCCCATGGTCTCGAACGGCATGCTATAGTATTCCGTTTTGCATCATTTTTGAGGATTTGAAAAAAAGACGAAAATCACTCTGAGACCATGGGCTATAGCCCATCGTCTCGGAGTCATTTTCGTCTTTTTTTCAAATCCTCGTTTTTCATCATTTATGACCATGGCGATGGGCTATAGCCCATGGTCTTGAACGGCATACTATAGCATGCCGTTTTGCATCATTTTTGAGGATTTGAAAAAAAGACGAAAATCACTCCGAGACCATGGGCTATAGCCCATCGTCTCTGAGTCATTTTCGTCTTTTTTTCAAATCCTTGTTTTTCATCATTTATGATCATGGCGATGGGCTATAGCTCATGGTCTTGAACGGCATACTATAGCATGCCGTTTTGCATCATTTTTGAGGATTTGAAAAAAAGACGAAAATTACTCCGAGACCATGGGCTATAGCCCATCGTCTCGGAGTGATTTTCGTCTTTTTTTTTTAATCCTTGTTTTTCATCAGTTATGACCATGGTGATGGGCTAAGGCCCATGGTCTCGAACGGCATGCTATAGCATGCCGTTTTGCATCATTTTTGAGGATTTGAAAAAAAGACGAAAATCACTCCGAGACCATGGGCTATAGCCCATCGTCTCGGAGTCATTTTCGTCTTTTTTTCAAATCCTTGTTTTTCATCATTAATGACCATGGCGATGGGCTATAGCCCATGGTCTCGAACGGCATACTATAGCATGCCGTTTTCCATCATTTTTGAGGATTTGAAAAAAAGACGAAAATCACTCCGAGACCATGGGCTATAGCCCATCGTCTCAGGAGTCATTTTCGTCTTTTTTTTAAATCCTTGTTTTTCATCATTTATGACCATGGCGATGGGCTATAGCCCATGGTCTCGAACGGCATACTATAGCATGCCGTTTTGCATCATTTTTGAGGATTTGAAAAAAAGACGAAAATCACTCCGAGACCATGGGCTATAGCCCATCGTCTCGGAGTCATTTTCGTCTTTTTTTCAAATCCTTGTTTTTCATCATTAATGACCGTGGCGATGGGCTATAGCCCATGGTCTCGAACGGCATACTATAGCATGCCGTTTTCCATCATTTTTGAGGATTTGAAAAAAAGACGAAAATCACTCCGAGACCATGGGCTATAGCCCATCGTCTCGGAGTCATTTTCGTCTTTTTTTCAAATCCTTGTTTTTCATCATTTATGACCATGGCGATGGGCTATAGCCCATGGTCTCGAACGGCATACTATAGCATGCCGTTTTGCATCACTTTTGAGGATTTGAAAAAAAGACGAAAATCACTCCGAGACCATGGGCTATTGCCCATCGTCTCGGAGTCATTTTCGTCTTTTTTTCAAATCCTTGTTTTTCATCATTTATGACCATGGCGATGGGCTATAGCCCATGGTCTTGAACGGCATGCTATAGCATGCCGTTTTGCATCATTTTTGAGGATTTGAAAAAAAGACGAAAATCACTCCGAGACCATATGCTATAGCCCATCGTCTCGGAGTCATTTTCGTCTTTTTTTCAAATCCTTGTTTTTCATCATTTATGACCATGGCGATGGGCTAAAGCCCATGGTCTCGAACGGCATGCTATAGTATTCCGTTTTGCATCATTTTTGAGGATTTGAAAAAAAGACGAAAATCACTCCGAGACCATGGGCAATAGCCCATCGTCTCGGAGTCATTTTCGTCTTTTTTTCAAATCCTCGTTTTTCATCATTTATGACCATGGCGATGGGCTATAGCCCATGGTCTCGAACGGCATGCTATAGCATGCCGTTTTGCATCATTTTTGAGGATTTGAAAAACAGACGAAAATCACTCCGAGACCATGGGCTATAGCCCATCGTCTCGGAGTCATTTTCGTCTTTTTTTCAAATCCTTGTTTTTCATCATTTATGACCATGGCGATGGGCTATAGCCCATGGTCTCGAACGGCATACTATAGCATGCCGTTTTCCATCATTTTTGAGGATTTGAAAAAAAGACGAAAATCACTCCGAGACCATGGGCTATAGCCCATCGTCTCGGAGTCATTTTCGTCTTTTTTTCAAATCCTTGTTTTTCATCATTTATGACCATGGCGATGGGCTATAGCCCATGGTCTTGAACGGCATACTATAGCATGCCGTTTTCCATCATTTTTGAGGATTTGAAAAAAAGACGAAAATCACTCCGAGTCGAGACCATGGGCTAAAGCCCATCGTCTCGGAGTCATTTTCGTCTTTTTTTTCAAATCCTTGTTTTTCATAATTTATGACCATGGCGATGGGCTATAGCCCATGGTCTCGAACGGCATGCTATAGCATGCCGTTTTGCATCATTTTTGAGGATTTGAAAAAAAGACGAAAATCACTCCGAGACCATGGGCTATAGCCCATCGTCTCGGAGTCTTTTTCGTCTTTTTTTCAAATCCTTGTTTTTCATCATTTATGACCATGGCGATGGGCTATAGCCCATGGTCTCGAACGGCATGCTATAGCATGCCGTTTTGCATCATTTTTGAGGATTTGAAAAACAGACGAAAATCACTCCGAGACCATGGGCTATAGCCCATCGTCTCGGAGTCATTTTCGTCTTTTTTTCAAATCCTTGTTTTTCATCATTTATGACCATGGCGATGGGCTATAGCCCATGGTCTCGAACGGCATACTATAGCATGCCGTTTTGCATCATTTTTGAGGATTTGAAAAAAAGACGAAAATCACTCCGAGACCATGGGCTATTGCCCATCGTCTCGGAGTCATTTTCGTCTTTTTTTCAAATCCTTGTTTTTCATCATTTATGACCATGGCGATGGGCTATAGCCCATGGTCTTGAACGGCATGCTATAGCATGCCGTTTTGCATCATTTTTGAGGATTTGAAAAAAAGACGAAAATCACTCCGAGACCATATGCTATAGCCCATCGTCTCGGAGTCATTTTCGTCTTTTTTTCAAATCCTTGTTTTTCATCATTTATGACCATGGCGATGGGCTAAAGCCCATGGTCTCGAACGGCATGCTATAGTATTCCGTTTTGCATCATTTTTGAGGATTTGAAAAAAAGACGAAAATCACTCCGAGACCATGGGCAATAGCCCATCGTCTCGGAGTCATTTTCGTCTTTTTTTCAAATCCTCGTTTTTCATCATTTATGACCATGGCGATGGGCTATAGCCCATGGTCTCGAACGGCATGCTATAGCATGCCGTTTTGCATCATTTTTGAGGATTTGAAAAACAGACGAAAATCACTCCGAGACCATGGGCTATAGCCCATCGTCTCGGAGTCATTTTCGTCTTTTTTTCAAATCCTTGTTTTTCATCATTTATGACCATGGCGATGGGCTATAGCCCATGGTCTCGAACGGCATACTATAGCATGCCGTTTTCCATCATTTTTGAGGATTTGAAAAAAAGACGAAAATCACTCCGAGACCATGGGCTATAGCCCATCGTCTCGGAGTCATTTTCGTCTTTTTTTCAAATCCTTGTTTTTCATCATTTATGACCATGGCGATGGGCTATAGCCCATGGTCTTGAACGGCATACTATAGCATGCCGTTTTCCATCATTTTTGAGGATTTGAAAAAAAGACGAAAATCACTCCGAGTCGAGACCATGGGCTAAAGCCCATCGTCTCGGAGTCATTTTCGTCTTTTTTTTCAAATCCTTGTTTTTCATAATTTATGACCATGGCGATGGGCTATAGCCCATGGTCTCGAACGGCATGCTATAGCATGCCGTTTTGCATCATTTTTGAGGATTTGAAAAAAAGACGAAAATCACTCCGAGACCATGGGCTATAGCCCATCGTCTCGGAGTCTTTTTCGTCTTTTTTTCAAATCCTTGTTTTTCATCATTTATGACCATGGCGATGGGCTATAGCCCATGGTCTCGAACGGCATGCTATAGCATGCCGTTTTGCATCATTTTTGAGGATTTGAAAAACAGACGAAAATCACTCCGAGACCATGGGCTATAGCCCATCGTCTCGGAGTCATTTTCGTCTTTTTTTCAAATCCTTGTTTTTCATCATTTATGACCATGGCGATGGGCTATAGCCCATGGTCTCGAACGGCATACTATAGCATGCCGTTTTCCATCATTTTTGAGGATTTGAAAAAAAGACGAAAATCACTCCGAGACCATGGGCTATAGCCCATCGTCTCGGAGTCATTTTCGTCTTTTTTTCAAATCCTTGTTTTTCATCATTTATGACCATGGCGATGGGCTATAGCCCATGGTCTTGAACGGCATGCTATAGCATGCCGTTTTGCATCATTTTTGAGGATTTGAAAAAAAGACGAAAATCACTCCGAGACCATATGCTATAGCCCATCGTCTCGGAGTCATTTTCGTCTTTTTTTCAAATCCTTGTTTTTCATCATTTATGACCATGGCGATGGGCTAAAGCCCATGGTCTCGAACGGCATGCTATAGTATTCCGTTTTGCATCATTTTTGAGGATTTGAAAAAAAGACGAAAATCACTCCGAGACAATGGGCTATAGCCCATCGTCTCGGAGTCATTTTCGTCTTTTTTTTCAAATCCTTGTTTTTCATCATTTATGACCATGGCGATGGGCTATAGCCCATGGTCTCGAACGGCATACTATAGCATGCCGTTTTGCATCATTTTTGAGGATTTGAAAAAAAGACGAAAATCACTCCGAGACCATGGGCTATAGCCCATCGTCTCGGAGTCATTTTCGTCTTTTTTTCAAATCCTTGTTTTTCATCATTTATGACCATGGCGATGGGCTATAGCCCATGGTCTTGAACGGCATACTATAGCATGCCGTTTTGCATCATTTTTGAGGATTTGAAAAAAAGACGAAAATCACTCCGAGACCATGGGCTATAGCCCATCGTCTCGGAGTCATTTTCGTCTTTTTTTCAAATCCTTGTTTTTCATCATTTATGACCATGGCGATGGGCTATAGCCCATGGTCTCGAACGGCATACTATAGCATGCCGTTTTGCATCATTTTTGAGGATTTGAAAAAAAGACGAAAATCACTCCGAGACCATGGGCTATAGCCCATCGTCTCGGAGTCATTTTCGTCTTTTTTTTCAAATACTTGTTTTTCATCATTTATGACCATGGCAATGGGCTATAGCCCATGGTCTCGAACGGCATACTATAGCATGCCGTTTTGCATCATTTTTGAGGATTTGAAAAAAAGACGAAAATCACTCCGAGACAATGGGCTATAGCCCATCGTCTCGGAGTCATTTTCGTCTTTTTTTTCAAATCCTTGTTTTTCATCATTTATGACCATGGCGATGGGCTATAGCCCATGGTCTCGAACGGCATACTATAGCATGCCGTTTTGCATCATTTTTGAGGATTTGAAAAAAAGACGAAAATCACTCCGAGACCATGGGCTATAGCCCATCGTCTCGGAGTCATTTTCGTCTTTTTTTCAAATCCTTGTTTTTCATCATTTATGACCATGGCGATGGGCTATAGCTCATGGTCTTGAACGGCATACTATAGCATGCCGTTTTGCATCATTTTTGAGGATTTGAAAAAAAGACGAAAATGACTCCGAGACCATGGGCTATAGCCCATCGTCTCGGAGTGATTCTCGTCTTTTTTTTTTTATCCTTGTTTTTCATCAGTTATGACCATGGTGATGGGCTAAGGCCCATGGTCTAGAACGGCATGCTATAGCATGCCGTTTTGCATCATTTTTGAGGATTTGAAAAAAAGACGAAAATCACTCCGAGACCATGGGCTATAGCCCATCGTCTCACAGTCATTTTCGTCTTTTTTTCAAATCCTTGTTTTTCATCATTAATGACCATGGCGATGGGCTATAGCCCATGGTCTCGAACGGCATACTATAGCATGCCGTTTTCCATCATTTTTGAGGATTTGAAAAAAAGACGAAAATCACTCCGAGACCATGGGCTATAGCCCATCGTCTCAGGAGTCATTTTCGTCTTTTTTTAAAATCCTTGTTTTTCATCATTTATGACCATGGCGATGGGCTATAGCCCATGGTCTCGAACGGCATACTATAGCATGCCGTTTTGCATCATTTTTGAGGATTTGAAAAAAAGACGAAAATCACTCCGAGACCATGGGCTATAGCCCATCGTCTCGGAGTCATTTTCGTCTTTTTTTCAAATCCTTGTTTTTCATCATTAATGACCGTGGCGATGGGCTATAGCCCATGGTCTCGAACGGCATACTATAGCATGCCGTTTTCCATCATTTTTGAGGATTTGAAAAAAAGACGAAAATCACTCCGAGACCATGGGCTATAGCCCATCGTCTCGGAGTCATTTTCGTCTTTTTTTCAAATCCTTGTTTTTCATCATTTATGACCATGGCGATGGGCTATAGCCCATGGTCTCGAACGGCATACTATAGCATGCCGTTTTGCATCATTTTTGAGGATTTGAAAAAAAGACGAAAATCACTCCGAGACCATGGGCTATAGCCCATCGTCTCGGAGTCATTTTCGTCTTTTTTTCAAATCCTTGTTTTTCATCATTTATGACCATGGCGATGGGCTAAGGCCCATGGTCTCGAACGGCATGCTATAGCATGCCGTTTTGCATCATTTTTGAGGATTTGAAAAAAAGACGAAAATCACTCCGAGACCATGGGCTATATCCCATCGTCTCGGAGTCATTTTCGTCTTTTTTTCAAATCCTTGTTTTTCATCATTTATGACCATGGCCATGGGCTATAGCCCATGGTCTTGAACGGCATGCTATAGCATGCCGTTTTGCATCATTTTTGAGGATTTGAAAAAAAGACGAAAATCACTCCGAGACCATGGGCTATAGCCCATCGTCTCGGAGTCATTTTCGTCTTTTTTTCAAATCTTTGTTTTTCATCATTTATGACCATGGCGATGGGCTATAGCCCATGGTCTCGAACGGCATACTATAGCATCCCGTTTTGCATCATTTTTGAGGATTTGAAAAAAAGACGAAAATCACTCCGAGACCATGGGCTATAGCCCATCGTCTCGGAGTCATTTTCGTCTTTTTTTCAAATCCTTGTTTTTCATCATTTATGACCATGGCGATGGGCTAAAGCCCATGGTCTCGAACGGCATGCTATAGTATTCCGTTTTGCATCATTTTTGAGGATTTGAAAAAAAGACGAAAATCACTCTGAGACCATGGGCTATAGCCCATCGTCTCGGAGTCATTTTCGTCTTTTTTTCAAATCCTCGTTTTTCATCATTTATGACCATGGCGATGGGCTATAGCCCATGGTCTTGAACGGCATACTATAGCATGCCGTTTTGCATCATTTTTGAGGATTTGAAAAAAAGACGAAAATCACTCCGAGACCATGGGCTATAGCCCATCGTCTCGGAGTCATTTTCGTCTTTTTTTCAAATCCTTGTTTTTCATCAGTTATGACCATGGTGATGGGCTAAGGCCCATGGTCTCGAACGGCATGCTATAGCATGCCGTTTTGCATCATTTTTGAGGATTTGAAAAAAAGACGAAAATCACTCCGAGACCATGGGCTATAGCCCATCGTCTCGGAGTCATTTTCGTCTTTTTTTCAAATCCTTGTTTTTCATCATTAATGACCATGGCGATGGGCTATAGCCCATGGTCTCGAACGGCATACTATAGCATGCCGTTTTCCATCATTTTTGAGGATTTGAAAAAAAGACGAAAATCACTCCGAGACCATGGGCTATAGCCCATCGTCTCAGGAGTCATTTTCGTCTTTTTTTTAAATCCTTGTTTTTCATCATTTATGACCATGGCGATGGGCTATAGCCCATGGTCTCGAACGGCATACTATAGCATGCCGTTTTGCATCATTTTTGAGGATTTGAAAAAAAGACGAAAATCACTCCGAGACCATGGGCTATAGCCCATCGTCTCGGAGTCATTTTCGTCTTTTTTTCAAATCCTTGTTTTTCATCATTAATGACCGTGGCGATGGGCTATAGCCCATGGTCTCGAACGGCATACTATAGCATGCCGTTTTCCATCATTTTTGAGGATTTGAAAAAAAGACGAAAATCACTCCGAGACCATGGGCTATAGCCCATCGTCTCGGAGTCATTTTCGTCTTTTTTTCAAATCCTTGTTTTTCATCATTTATGACCATGGCGATGGGCTATAGCCCATGGTCTCGAACGGCATACTATAGCATGCCGTTTTGCATCACTTTTGAGGATTTGAAAAAAAGACGAAAATCACTCCGAGACCATGGGCTATTGCCCATCGTCTCGGAGTCATTTTCGTCTTTTTTTCAAATCCTTGTTTTTCATCATTTATGACCATGGCGATGGGCTATAGCCCATGGTCTTGAACGGCATGCTATAGCATGCCGTTTTGCATCATTTTTGAGGATTTGAAAAAAAGACGAAAATCACTCCGAGACCATATGCTATAGCCCATCGTCTCGGAGTCATTTTCGTCTTTTTTTCAAATCCTTGTTTTTCATCATTTATGACCATGGCGATGGGCTAAAGCCCATGGTCTCGAACGGCATGCTATAGTATTCCGTTTTGCATCATTTTTGAGGATTTGAAAAAAAGACGAAAATCACTCCGAGACCATGGGCAATAGCCCATCGTCTCGGAGTCATTTTCGTCTTTTTTTCAAATCCTCGTTTTTCATCATTTATGACCATGGCGATGGGCTATAGCCCATGGTCTCGAACGGCATGCTATAGCATGCCGTTTTGCATCATTTTTGAGGATTTGAAAAACAGACGAAAATCACTCCGAGACCATGGGCTATAGCCCATCGTCTCGGAGTCATTTTCGTCTTTTTTTCAAATCCTTGTTTTTCATCATTTATGACCATGGCGATGGGCTATAGCCCATGGTCTCGAACGGCATACTATAGCATGCCGTTTTCCATCATTTTTGAGGATTTGAAAAAAAGACGAAAATCACTCCGAGACCATGGGCTATAGCCCATCGTCTCGGAGTCATTTTCGTCTTTTTTTCAAATCCTTGTTTTTCATCATTTATGACCATGGCGATGGGCTATAGCCCATGGTCTTGAACGGCATACTATAGCATGCCGTTTTCCATCATTTTTGAGGATTTGAAAAAAAGACGAAAATCACTCCGAGTCGAGACCATGGGCTAAAGCCCATCGTCTCGGAGTCATTTTCGTCTTTTTTTTCAAATCCTTGTTTTTCATAATTTATGACCATGGCGATGGGCTATAGCCCATGGTCTCGAACGGCATGCTATAGCATGCCGTTTTGCATCATTTTTGAGGATTTGAAAAAAAGACGAAAATCACTCCGAGACCATGGGCTATAGCCCATCGTCTCGGAGTCTTTTTCGTCTTTTTTTCAAATCCTTGTTTTTCATCATTTATGACCATGGCGATGGGCTATAGCCCATGGTCTCGAACGGCATGCTATAGCATGCCGTTTTGCATCATTTTTGAGGATTTGAAAAACAGACGAAAATCACTCCGAGACCATGGGCTATAGCCCATCGTCTCGGAGTCATTTTCGTCTTTTTTTCAAATCCTTGTTTTTCATCATTTATGACCATGGCGATGGGCTATAGCCCATGGTCTCGAACGGCATGCTATAGCATGCCGTTTTGCATCATTTTTGAGGATTTGAAAAAAAGACGAAAATCACTCCGAGACCATGGGCTATAGCCCATCGTCTCGGAGTCTTTTTCGTCTTTTTTTCAAATCCTTGTTTTTCATCATTTATGACCATGGCGATGGGCTATAGCCCATGGTCTCGAACGGCATGCTATAGCATGCCGTTTTGCATCATTTTTGAGGATTTGAAAAACAGACGAAAATCACTCCGAGACCATGGGCTATAGCCCATCGTCTCGGAGTCATTTTCGTCTTTTTTTCAAATCCTTGTTTTTCATCATTTATGACCATGGCGATGGGCTATAGCCCATGGTCTCGAACGGCATACTATAGCATGCCGTTTTGCATCATTTTTGAGGATTTGAAAAAAAGACGAAAATCACTCCGAGACCATGGGCTATTGCCCATCGTCTCGGAGTCATTTTCGTCTTTTTTTCAAATCCTTGTTTTTCATCATTTATGACCATGGCGATGGGCTATAGCCCATGGTCTTGAACGGCATGCTATAGCATGCCGTTTTGCATCATTTTTGAGGATTTGAAAAAAAGACGAAAATCACTCCGAGACCATATGCTATAGCCCATCGTCTCGGAGTCATTTTCGTCTTTTTTTCAAATCCTCGTTTTTCATCATTTATGACCATGGCGATGGGCTATAGCCCATGGTCTCGAACGGCATGCTATAGCATGCCGTTTTGCATCATTTTTGAGGATTTGAAAAACAGACGAAAATCACTCCGAGACCATGGGCTATAGCCCATCGTCTCGGAGTCATTTTCGTCTTTTTTTCAAATCCTTGTTTTTCATCATTTATGACCATGGCGATGGGCTATAGCCCATGGTCTCGAACGGCATACTATAGCATGCCGTTTTCCATCATTTTTGAGGATTTGAAAAAAAGACGAAAATCACTCCGAGACCATGGGCTATAGCCCATCGTCTCGGAGTCATTTTCGTCTTTTTTTCAAATCCTTGTTTTTCATCATTTATGACCATGGCGATGGGCTATAGCCCATGGTCTTGAACGGCATACTATAGCATGCCGTTTTCCATCATTTTTGAGGATTTGAAAAAAAGACGAAAATCACTCCGAGTCGAGACCATGGGCTAAAGCCCATCGTCTCGGAGTCATTTTCGTCTTTTTTTTCAAATCCTTGTTTTTCATAATTTATGACCATGGCGATGGGCTATAGCCCATGGTCTCGAACGGCATGCTATAGCATGCCGTTTTGCATCATTTTTGAGGATTTGAAAAAAAGACGAAAATCACTCCGAGACCATGGGCTATAGCCCATCGTCTCGGAGTCTTTTTCGTCTTTTTTTCAAATCCTTGTTTTTCATCATTTATGACCATGGCGATGGGCTATAGCCCATGGTCTCGAACGGCATGCTATAGCATGCCGTTTTGCATCATTTTTGAGGATTTGAAAAACAGACGAAAATCACTCCGAGACCATGGGCTATAGCCCATCGTCTCGGAGTCATTTTCGTCTTTTTTTCAAATCCTTGTTTTTCATCATTTATGACCATGGCGATGGGCTATAGCCCATGGTCTCGAACGGCATACTATAGCATGCCGTTTTCCATCATTTTTGAGGATTTGAAAAAAAGACGAAAATCACTCCGAGACCATGGGCTATAGCCCATCGTCTCGGAGTCATTTTCGTCTTTTTTTCAAATCCTTGTTTTTCATCATTTATGACCATGGCGATGGGCTATAGCCCATGGTCTTGAACGGCATGCTATAGCATGCCGTTTTGCATCATTTTTGAGGATTTGAAAAAAAGACGAAAATCACTCCGAGACCATATGCTATAGCCCATCGTCTCGGAGTCATTTTCGTCTTTTTTTCAAATCCTTGTTTTTCATCATTTATGACCATGGCGATGGGCTAAAGCCCATGGTCTCGAACGGCATGCTATAGTATTCCGTTTTGCATCATTTTTGAGGATTTGAAAAAAAGACGAAAATCACTCCGAGACCATGGGCAATAGCCCATCGTCTCGGAGTCATTTTCGTCTTTTTTTCAAATCCTCGTTTTTCATCATTTATGACCATGGCGATGGGCTATAGCCCATGGTCTCGAACGGCATGCTATAGCATGCCGTTTTGCATCATTTTTGAGGATTTGAAAAACAGACGAAAATCACTCCGAGACCATGGGCTATAGCCCATCGTCTCGGAGTCATTTTCGTCTTTTTTTCAAATCCTTGTTTTTCATCATTTATGACCATGGCGATGGGCTATAGCCCATGGTCTCGAACGGCATACTATAGCATGCCGTTTTCCATCATTTTTGAGGATTTGAAAAAAAGACGAAAATCACTCCGAGACCATGGGCTATAGCCCATCGTCTCGGAGTCATTTTCGTCTTTTTTTCAAATCCTTGTTTTTCATCATTTATGACCATGGCGATGGGCTATAGCCCATGGTCTTGAACGGCATACTATAGCATGCCGTTTTCCATCATTTTTGAGGATTTGAAAAAAAGACGAAAATCACTCCGAGTCGAGACCATGGGCTAAAGCCCATCGTCTCGGAGTCATTTTCGTCTTTTTTTTCAAATCCTTGTTTTTCATAATTTATGACCATGGCGATGGGCTATAGCCCATGGTCTCGAACGGCATGCTATAGCATGCCGTTTTGCATCATTTTTGAGGATTTGAAAAAAAGACGAAAATCACTCCGAGACCATGGGCTATAGCCCATCGTCTCGGAGTCTTTTTCGTCTTTTTTTCAAATCCTTGTTTTTCATCATTTATGACCATGGCGATGGGCTATAGCCCATGGTCTCGAACGGCATGCTATAGCATGCCGTTTTGCATCATTTTTGAGGATTTGAAAAACAGACGAAAATCACTCCGAGACCATGGGCTATAGCCCATCGTCTCGGAGTCATTTTCGTCTTTTTTTCAAATCCTTGTTTTTCATCATTTATGACCATGGCGATGGGCTATAGCCCATGGTCTCGAACGGCATACTATAGCATGCCGTTTTGCATCATTTTTGAGGATTTGAAAAAAAGACGAAAATCACTCCGAGACCATGGGCTATTGCCCATCGTCTCGGAGTCATTTTCGTCTTTTTTTCAAATCCTTGTTTTTCATCATTTATGACCATGGCGATGGGCTATAGCCCATGGTCTTGAACGGCATGCTATAGCATGCCGTTTTGCATCATTTTTGAGGATTTGAAAAAAAGACGAAAATCACTCCGAGACCATATGCTATAGCCCATCGTCTCGGAGTCATTTTCGTCTTTTTTTCAAATCCTTGTTTTTCATCATTTATGACCATGGCGATGGGCTAAAGCCCATGGTCTCGAACGGCATGCTATAGTATTCCGTTTTGCATCATTTTTGAGGATTTGAAAAAAAGACGAAAATCACTCCGAGACCATGGGCAATAGCCCATCGTCTCGGAGTCATTTTCGTCTTTTTTTCAAATCCTCGTTTTTCATCATTTATGACCATGGCGATGGGCTATAGCCCATGGTCTCGAACGGCATGCTATAGCATGCCGTTTTGCATCATTTTTGAGGATTTGAAAAACAGACGAAAATCACTCCGAGACCATGGGCTATAGCCCATCGTCTCGGAGTCATTTTCGTCTTTTTTTCAAATCCTTGTTTTTCATCATTTATGACCATGGCGATGGGCTATAGCCCATGGTCTCGAACGGCATACTATAGCATGCCGTTTTCCATCATTTTTGAGGATTTGAAAAAAAGACGAAAATCACTCCGAGACCATGGGCTATAGCCCATCGTCTCGGAGTCATTTTCGTCTTTTTTTCAAATCCTTGTTTTTCATCATTTATGACCATGGCGATGGGCTATAGCCCATGGTCTTGAACGGCATACTATAGCATGCCGTTTTCCATCATTTTTGAGGATTTGAAAAAAAGACGAAAATCACTCCGAGTCGAGACCATGGGCTAAAGCCCATCGTCTCGGAGTCATTTTCGTCTTTTTTTTCAAATCCTTGTTTTTCATAATTTATGACCATGGCGATGGGCTATAGCCCATGGTCTCGAACGGCATGCTATAGCATGCCGTTTTGCATCATTTTTGAGGATTTGAAAAAAAGACGAAAATCACTCCGAGACCATGGGCTATAGCCCATCGTCTCGGAGTCTTTTTCGTCTTTTTTTCAAATCCTTGTTTTTCATCATTTATGACCATGGCGATGGGCTATAGCCCATGGTCTCGAACGGCATGCTATAGCATGCCGTTTTGCATCATTTTTGAGGATTTGAAAAACAGACGAAAATCACTCCGAGACCATGGGCTATAGCCCATCGTCTCGGAGTCATTTTCGTCTTTTTTTCAAATCCTTGTTTTTCATCATTTATGACCATGGCGATGGGCTATAGCCCATGGTCTCGAACGGCATACTATAGCATGCCGTTTTCCATCATTTTTGAGGATTTGAAAAAAAGACGAAAATCACTCCGAGACCATGGGCTATAGCCCATCGTCTCGGAGTCATTTTCGTCTTTTTTTTAAATCCTTGTTTTTCATCATTTATGACCATGGCGATGGGCTATAGCCAGGCCTGGAATTTCATCCTTTTAGGGGCAAGGCCACTTGGCCTTTAGTGTGGTCAACTTTTTGAGGGCACAAGGCCAAGTGCCAGGGCATGAAGGCCATCAATTAAAAAATGATGTTAAGTCCCCGGTCATAATTATTTTAGCTTAAAGGTTAAGAATGATTTTTTTCAAGGCGAACATTGGTTCAGAACAGTGCTTCTTAAATAAATAATCACAGCTTTAAATAACAAAATATAAGTAGCTACTGTTGTAAAATATTGTAAACATGTTTTGGGGTCCCAGTCCAGAGATGAAAATCATAATGAAATGGCCTAGGACCCTGTCAGGCTGTCACCCTAGGCTAATTCATATACATTTAATTTGGGGGTCCTTGAAATTGAAATGGCTGAGGATCATTGGGTTAAACTGTGAGTTAATTCACAGAAAATACAATGACAGCCTACATAACTTTTGAATAAGGGCTTGGTTTAGAAAAGCCTATATTTTGTGCTAAACTAATATATTGAATAACATGGCATTGTAGAGAGGTTAGTGACAGATAAGATCATTTCTCCATTGTGGGGCTGCACCGCTGCAGGACTGAGGACTCTGGAGATAAGTCAACTGTCAACACAAAGTGAAAGTGCAGCTTCAGATCAGTTTTTTGTTCTTACCTGGAGACAGTGTGTGCTGTGCACAGGGGAACAATTGTATCCATGGTATTTTTCTGTCGCCATCCATAATGCGACGCAAAAGTACATTTACGTTTGTTTTGGTGGGCTAGATAGATACGGTAGAATGGAGTAGATCATCTCTCCTCCTCCTTGTATGGACAGCCACGCTGTTTCGCATTAGACAAAAATAAATCAGCTGGACCATGTCCGACCAGCGACCAACGTTAATGAATGTGACGTAGGACCGCCACACTGTCGCAACTGTAGAAAACATTATTTTGTTTTGAGTGATAGTTGCAGTTTGACCGGATAGCTAGATTAGCTACACTAGTAGGCAGCGTGTGGGCTAAATGCTCTCTGTTTACTCTGTCAGTGCGTGTATGTGTGGCGCGGAGGAGGAGGCGTGCGGGTGTGTGTGTGTGTGTGTGTGTGTGTGTGTGTGTGTGTGTGTGAGAGTGTGTGTGTGTGTGTGTGTGTGTGTGCACGCGCGTCATGACGACCAGCGGCAGCGGGGGTAGTTATTAAGGCAAAGTACCGCAAAAGAATAAACCACTTTGCAAATGGCAACACAACTACAACACAGATTTGTTCTGCGGGGAACATTGGTTACCGTAATTACTGGAAAATTGCGCAGAGGAAAAACGGTAAAAAGAACTTCTGTGGGCGCCGGTCGGGGCACCACGGCCACTGTGGCCGTATGGGCATATACTTTTTCGAGGGGCACACGGCCAAAGAGAGGGGCAACGACGGCCATGGCCGCCGTGGCCGCCGTGAAATTCCTGCCCTGGCTATAGCCCATGGTCTTGAACGGCATACTATAGCATTCCGTTTTCCATCATTTTTGAGGATTTGAAAAAAAGACGAAAATCACTCCGAGACCATGGGCTATAGCCCATCGTCTCGGAGTCATTTTCGTCTTTTTTTCAAATCCTTGTTTTTCATCATTTATGACCATGGCGATGGGCTATAGCCCATGGTCTCGAACGGCATGCTATAGCATGCCGTTTTGCATCATTTTTGAGGATTTGAAAAACAGACGAAAATCACTCCGAGACCATGGGCTATAGCCCATCGTCTCGGAGTCATTTTCGTCTTTTTTTCAAATCCTTGTTTTTCATCATTTATGACCATGGCGATGGGCTATAGCCCATGGTCTCGAACGGCATACTATAGCATGCCGTTTTCCATCATTTTTGAGGATTTGAAAAAAAGACGAAAATCACTCCGAGACCATGGGCTATAGCCCATCGTCTCGGAGTCATTTTCGTCTTTTTTTCAAATCCTTGTTTTTCATCATTTATGACCATGGCGATGGGCTATAGCCCATGGTCTTGAACGGCATACTATAGCATGCCGTTTTCCATCATTTTTGAGGATTTGAAAAAAAGACGAAAATCACTCCGAGTCGAGACCATGGGCTAAAGCCCATCGTCTCGGAGTCATTTTCGTCTTTTTTTTCAAATCCTTGTTTTTCATAATTTATGACCATGGCGATGGGCTATAGCCCATGGTCTCGAACGGCATGCTATAGCATGCCGTTTTGCATCATTTTTGAGGATTTGAAAAACAGACGAAAATCACTCCGAGACCATGGGCTATAGCCCATCGTCTCGGAGTCATTTTCGTCTTTTTTTCAAATCCTTGTTTTTCATCATTTATGACCATGGCGATGGGCTATAGCCCATGGTCTCGAACGGCATACTATAGCATGCCGTTTTCCATCATTTTTGAGGATTTGAAAAAAAGACGAAAATCACTCCGAGACCATGGGCTATAGCCCATCGTCTCGGAGTCATTTTCGTCTTTTTTTTAAATCCTTGTTTTTCATCATTTATGACCATGGCGATGGGCTATAGCCCATGGTCTTGAACGGCATACTATAGCATTCCGTTTTCCATCATTTTTGAGGATTTGAAAAAAAGACGAAAATCACTCCGAGACCATGGGCTATAGCCCATCGTCTCGGAGTCATTTTCGTCTTTTTTTCAAATCCTTGTTTTTCATCATTTATGACCATGGCGATGGGCTATAGCCCATGGTCTCGAACGGCATGCTATAGCATGCCGTTTTGCATCATTTTTGAGGATTTGAAAAACAGACGAAAATCACTCCGAGACCATGGGCTATAGCCCATCGTCTCGGAGTCATTTTCGTCTTTTTTTCAAATCCTTGTTTTTCATCATTTATGACCATGGCGATGGGCTATAGCCCATGGTCTCGAACGGCATACTATAGCATGCCGTTTTCCATCATTTTTGAGGATTTGAAAAAAAGACGAAAATCACTCCGAGACCATGGGCTATAGCCCATCGTCTCGGAGTCATTTTCGTCTTTTTTTTAAATCCTTGTTTTTCATCATTTATGACCATGGCGATGGGCTATAGCCCATGGTCTTGAACGGCATACTATAGCATTCCGTTTTCCATCATTTTTGAGGATTTGAAAAAAAGACGAAAATCACTCCGAGACCATGGGCTATAGCCCATCGTCTCGGAGTCATTTTCGTCTTTTTTTTAAATCCTTGTTTTTCATCATTTATGACCATGGCGATGGGCTATAGCCCATGGTCTTGAACGGCATACTATAGCATTCCGTTTTCCATCATTTTTGAGGATTTGAAAAAAAGACGAAAATCACTCCGAGTCGAGACCATGGGCTATAGCCCATCGTCTCGGAGTCATTTTCGTCTTTTTTTTTAAATCCTTGTTTTTCATCATTTATGACCATGGCGATGGGCTATAGCCCATGGTCTCGAACGGCATACTATAGCATGCCGTTTTGCATCATTTTTGAGGATTTGAAAAAAAGACAAAAAATCACTCCGAGACCATGGGCTATAGCCCATCGTCTCGGAGTCATTTTCGTCTTTTTTTCAAATCCTTGTTTTTCATCATTTATGACAATGGCGATGGGCTAAGGCCCATGGTCTCGAACGGCATGCTATAGCATGCCGTTTTTCATCATTTTTGAGGATTTGAAAAAAAGACGAAAATCACTCCGAGACCATGGGCTATAGCCCATCGTCTCGGAGTCATTTTCGTCTTTTTTTCAAATCCTTGTTTTTCATCATTTATGACCATGGCGATGGGCTATAGCCCATGGTCTTGAACGGCATACTATAGCATGCCGTTTTGCATCATTTTTGAGGATTTGAAAAAAAGACGAAAATCACTCCGAGACCATGGGCTATAGCCCATCGTCTCGGAGTCATTTTCGTCTTTTTTTTAAATCCTTGTTTTTCATCATTTATGACCATG
Source organism: Electrona antarctica (assembly GCF_951216825.1). Taxonomy (NCBI): domain Eukaryota; kingdom Metazoa; phylum Chordata; class Actinopteri; order Myctophiformes; family Myctophidae; genus Electrona; species Electrona antarctica. Next base: position 44,671,088 of record NC_136806.1, on the reverse strand, counting down.
GCGATGGGCTATAGCCCATGGTCTTGAACGGCATACTATAGCATTCCGTTTTCCATCATTTTTGAGGATTTGAAAAAAAGACGAAAATCACTCCGAGACCATGGGCTATAGCCCATCGTCTCGGAGTCATTTTCGTCTTTTTTTTAAATCCTTGTTTTTCATCATTTATGACCATGGCGATGGGCTATAGCCCATGGTCTTGAACGGCATACTATAGCATTCCGTTTTCCATCATTTTTGAGGATTTGAAAAAAAGACGAAAATCACTCCGAGTCGAGACCATGGGCTATAGCCCATCGTCTCGGAGTCATTTTCGTCTTTTTTTTTAAATCCTTGTTTTTCATCATTTATGACCATGGCGATGGGCTATAGCCCATGGTCTCGAACGGCATACTATAGCATGCCGTTTTGCATCATTTTTGAGGATTTGAAAAAAAGACAAAAAATCACTCCGAGACCATGGGCTATAGCCCATCGTCTCGGAGTCATTTTCGTCTTTTTTTCAAATCCTTGTTTTTCATCATTTATGACAATGGCGATGGGCTAAGGCCCATGGTCTCGAACGGCATGCTATAGCATGCCGTTTTGCATCATTTTTGAGGATTTGAAAAAAAGACGAAAATCACTCCGAGACCATGGGCTATAGCCCATCGTCTTGGAGTCATTTTCGTCTTTTTTTTCAAATCCTTGTTTTTCATCATTCATGACCATGGCGGCCCATGGTCTCGAACGGCATACTATAGCATGCCGTTTTGAAAAAAAGACGAAAATCACTCCGAGACAATGGGCTATAGCCCATCGTCTCGGAGTCATTTTCGTCTTTTTTTCAAATCCTTGTTTTTCATCATTTATGACCATGGCGATGGGCTATAGCTCATGGTCTTGAACGGCATACTATAGCATGCCGTTTTGCATCATTTTTGAGGATTTGAAAAAAAGACGAAAATGACTCCGAGACCATGGGCTATAGCCCATCGTCTCGGAGTGATTTTCGTCTTTTTTTTTTAATCCTTGTTTTTCATCAGTTATGACCATGGTGATGGGCTAAGGCCCATGGTCTCGAACGGCATGCTATAGCATGCCGTTTTGCATCATTTTTGAGGATTTGAAAAAAAGACGAAAATCACTCCGAGACCATGGGCTATAGCCCATCGTCTCGGAGTCATTTTCGTCTTTTTTTCAAATCCTTGTTTTTCATCATTTATGACCATGGCGATGGGCTATAGCCCATGGTCTCGAACGGCATGCTATAGCATGCCGTTTTGCATCATTTTTGAGGATTTGAAAAACAGACGAAAATCACTCCGAGACCATGGGCTATAGCCCATCGTCTCGGAGTCATTTTCGTCTTTTTTTCAAATCCTTGTTTTTCATCATTTATGACCATGGCGATGGGCTATAGCCCATGGTCTTGAACGGCATACTATAGCATGCCGTTTTCCATCATTTTTGAGGATTTGAAAAAAAGACGAAAATCACTCCGAGTCGCATCGTCTCGGAGTCATTTTCGTCTTTTTTTCAAATCCTTGTTTTTCATCATTTATGACAATGGCGATGGGCTAAGGCCCATGGTCTCGAACGGCATGCTATAGTATGCCGTTTTGCATCATTTTTGAGGATTTGAAAAAAAGACGAAAATCACTCCGAGACCATGGGCTATAGCCCATGGTCTCGGAGTCATTTTCGTCTTTTTTTCAAATCCTTGTTTTTCATCATTTATGACCATGGCGATGGGCTATAGCCCATGGTCTTGAACGGCATACTATAGCATGCCGTTTTGCATCATTTTTGAGGATTTGAAAAAAAGACGAAAATCACTCCGAGACAATGGGCTATACGGCATACGGCATACTATAGCATGCCGTTTTGCATCATTTTTGAGGATTTGAAAAAAAGACGAAAATGACTCCGAGACCATGGGCTATAGCCCATCGTCTCAGGGTGATTTTCGTCTTTTTTTTTTAATCCTTGTTTTTCATCAGTTATGACCATGGTGATGGGCTAAGGCCCATGGTCTCGAACGGCATGCTATAGCATGCCGTTTTGCATCATTTTTGAGGATTTGAAAAAAAGACGAAAATCACTCCGAGACCATGGGCTATAGCCCATCGTCTCGGAGTCATTTTCGTCTTTTTTTCAAATCCTTGTTTTTCATCATTAATGACCATGGCGATGGGCTATAGCCCATGGTCTCGAACGGCATACTATAGCATGCCGTTTTGCATCATTTTTGAGGATTTGAAAAAAAGACGAAAATCACTCCGAGACCATGGGCTATAGCCCATCGTCTCGGAGTCATTTTCGTCTTTTTTTCAAATCCTTGTTTTTCATCATTTATGACCATGGCGATGGGCTAAAGCTCATGGTCTTGAACGGCATACTATAGCATGCCGTTTTGCATCATTTTTGAGGATTTGAAAAAAAGACGAAAAAGACTCCGAGACCATGGGCTATAGCCCATCGTCTCGGAGTGATTTTCGTCTTTTTTTTTTAATCCTTGTTTTTCATCAGTTATGACCATGTTGATGGGCTAAGGCCCATGGTCTCGAACGGCATACTATAGCATGCCGTTTTGCATCATTTTTGAGGATTTGAAAAAAAGACGAAAATCACTCCGAGACAATGGGCTATAGCCCATCGTCTCGGAGTCATTTTCGTCTTTTTTTCAAATCCTTGTTTTTCATCATTTATGACCATGGCGATGGGCTAAGGCCCATGGTCTCGAACGGCATGCTATAGCATGCCGTTTTTCATCATTTTTGAGGATTTGAAAAAAAGACGAAAATCACTCCGAGACCATGGGCTATAGCCCATCGTCTTGGAGTCATTTTCGTCTTTTTTTTCAAATCCTTGTTTTTCATCATTTATGACCATGGCGATGGGCTATAGCCCATGGTCTTGAACGGCATGCTATAGCATGCCGTTTTGCATCATTTTTGAGGATTTGAAAAAAAGACGAAAATGACTCCGAGACCATGGGCTATAGCCCATCGTCTCGGAGTCATTTTCGTCTTTTTTTCAAATCCTTGTTTTTCATCATTTATGACCATGGCGATGGGCTATAGCTCATGGTCTTGAACGGCATACTATAGCATGCCGTTTTGCATCATTTTTGAGGATTTGAAAAAAAGACGAAAATGACTCCGAGACCATGGGCTATAGCCCATCGTCTTGGAGTCATTTTCGTCTTTTTTTCAAATCCTTGTTTTTCATCAGTTATGACCATGGTGATGGGCTAAGGCCCATGGTCTCGAACGGCATGCTATAGCATGCCGTTTTGCATCATTTTTGAGGATTTGAAAAAAAGACGAAAATCACTCCGAGACCATGGGCTATAGCCCATCGTCTCGGAGTCATTTTCGTCTTTTTTTCAAATCCTTGTTTTTCATCATTTATGACCATGACGATGGGCTATAGCCCATGGTCTCGAACGGCATGCTATAGCATGCCGTTTTGCATCATTTTTGAGGATTTGAAAAACAGACGAAAATCACTCCGAGACCATGGGCTATAGCCCATCGTCTCGGAGTCATTTTCATCTTTTTTTTCAAATCCTTGTTTTTCATCATTTATGACCATGGCGATGGGCTATAGCCCATGGTCTCGAACGGCATACTATAGCATGCCGTTTTGCATCATTTTTGAGGATTTGAAAAAAAGACAAAAAATCACTCCGAGACCATGGGCCCATCGTCTCGGAGTCATTTTCGTCTTTTTTTCAAATCCTTGTTTTTCATCATTTATGACAATGGCGATGGGCTAAGGCCCATGGTCTCGAACGGCATGCTATAGTATGCCGTTTTGCATCATTTTTGAGGATTTGAAAAAAAGACGAAAATCACTCCGAGACCATGGGCTATAGCCCATCGTCTCGGAGTCATTTTCGTCTTTTTTTCAAATCCTTGTTTTTCATCATTTATGACCATGGCGATGGGCTATAGCCCATGGTCTTGAACGGCATACTATAGCATGCCGTTTTGCATCATTTTTGAGGATTTGAAAAAAAGACGAAAATCACTCCGAGACCATGGGCTATAGCCCATCGTCTTGGAGTCATTTTCGTCTTTTTTTTCAAATCCTTGTTTTTCATCATTCATGACCATGGCGATGGGCTATAGCCTATGGTCTCGAACGGCATACTATAGCATGCCGTTTTGCATCATTTTTGAGGATTTGAAAAAAATACGAAAATCACTCCGAGACCATGGGCTATAGCCCATCGTCTCGGAGTCATTTTCGTCTTTTTTTTCAAATACTTGTTTTTCATCATTTATGACCATGGCGATGGGCTATAGCCCATGGTCTCGAACGGCATACTATAGCATGCCGTTTTGCATCATTTTTGAGGATTTGAAAAAAAGACGAAAATTACTCCGAGACAATGGGCTATAGCCCATCGTCTCGGAGTCATTTTCGTCTTTTTTTCAAATCCTTGTTTTTCATCATTTATGACCATGGCGATGGGCTATAGCTCATGGTCTTGAACGGCATACTATAGCATGCCGTTTTGCATCATTTTTGAGGATTTGAAAAAAAGACGAAAATGACTCCGAGACCATGGGCTATAGCCCATCGTCTCGGAGTGATTTTCGTCTTTTTTTTTAAATCCTTGTTTTTCATCAGTTATGACCATGGTGATGGGCTAAGGCCCATGGTCTCGAACGGCATGCTATAGCATGCCGTTTTGCATCATTTTTGAGGATTTGAAAAAAAGACGAAAATCACTCCGAGACCATGGGCTATAGCCCATCGTCTCGGAGTCATTTTCGTCTTTTTTTCAAATCCTTGTTTTTCATCATTAATGACCATGGCGATGGGCTATAGCCCATGGTCTCGAACGGCATACTATAGCATGCCGTTTTCCATCATTTTTGAGGATTTGAAAAAAAGACGAAAATCACTCCGAGACCATGGGCTATAGCCCATCGTCTCAGGAGTCATTTTCGTCTTTTTTTAAAATCCTTGTTTTTCATCATTTATGACCATGGCGATGGGCTATAGCCCATGGTCTCGAACGGCATACTATAGCATGCCGTTTTGCATCATTTTTGAGGATTTGAAAAAAAGACGAAAATCACTCCGAGACCATGGGCTATAGCCCATCGTCTCGGAGTCATTTTCGTCTTTTTTTCAAATCCTTGTTTTTCATCATTTATGACCATGGCGATGGGCTATAGCTCATGGTCTTGAACGGCATACTATAGCATGCCGTTTTGCTACATTTTTGAGGATTTAAAAAAAAGACGAAAATCACTCCGAGACCATGGGCTATAGCCCATCGTCTCGGAGTCATTTTCGTCTTTTTTTCAAATCCTTGTTTTTCATCATTTATGGCCATGGCGATGGGCTAAGGCCCATGGTCTCGAACGGCATGCTATAGCATGCCGTTTTGCATCATTTTTGAGGATTTGAAAAAAAGACGAAAATCACTCCGAGACCATGGGCTATAGCGTCACTCGTATAGAGTCATTTTCGTCTTTTTTTCAAATCCTTGTTTTTCATCATTAATGACCATGGCGATGGGCTATAGCCCATGGTCTCGAACGGCATACTATAGCATGCCGTTTTCCATCATTTTTGAGGATTTGAAAAAAAGACGAAAATCACTCCGAGACCATGGGCTATAGCCCAACGTCTCAGGAGTCATTTTCGTCTTTTTTTAAAATCCTTGTTTTTCATCATTTATGACCATGGCGATGGGCTATAGCCCATGGTCTCGAACGGCATACTATAGCATGCCGTTTTGCATCATTTTTGAGGATTTGAAAAAAAGACGAAAATCACTCCGAGACCATGGGCTATAGCCCATCGTCTCGGAGTCATTTTCGTCTTTTTTTCAAATCCTTGTTTTTCATCATTTATGGCCATGGCGATGGGCTAAGGCCCATGGTCTCGAACGGCATGCTATAGCATGCCGTTTTGCATAATTTTTGAGGATTTGAAAAAAAGACGAAAATCACTCCGAGACCATGGGCTATAGCCCATCGTCTCGGAGTCATTTTCGTCTTTTTTTCAAATCCTTGTTTTTCATCATTTATGACCATGGCGATGGGCTATAGCCCATGGTCTTGAACGGCATGCTATAGCATGCCGTTTTGCATCATTTTTGAGGATTTGAAAAAAAGACGAAAATCACTCCGAGACCATGGGCTATAGCCCATCGTCTCGGAGTCATTTTCGTCTTTTTTTCAAATCCTTGTTTTTCATCATTAATGACCATGGCGATGGGCTATAGCCCATGGTCTTGAACGGCATACTATAGCATGCCGTTTTGCATCATTTTTGAGGATTTGAAAAAAAGACGAAAATCACTCCGAGACCATGGGCTATAGCCCATCGTCTCGGAGTCATTTTCGTCTTTTTTTCAAATCCTTGTTTTTCATCATTTATGACCATGGCAATGGGCTAAGGCCCATGGTCTCGAACGGCATGCTATAGCATGCCGTTTTGCATCATTTTTGAGGATTTGAAAAAAAGACGAAAATAACTCCGAGACCATGGGCTATAGCCCATCGTCTCGGAGTCATTTTCGTCTTTTTTTCAAATCCTTGTTTTTCATCATTTATGACCATGGCGATGGGCTATAGCCCATGGTCTTGAACGGCATGCTATAGCATGCCGTTTTGCATCATTTTTGAGGATTTGAAAAAAAGACGAAAATCACTCCGAGACCATGGGCTATAGCCCATCGTCTCGGAGTCATTTTCGTCTTTTTTTCAAATCCTTGTTTTTCATCAATAATGACCATGGCGATGGGCTATAGCCCATGGTCTCGAAGAGCATACTATAGCATGCCGTTTTGCATCATTTTTGAGGATTTGAAAAAAAGACGAAAATCACTCCGAGACCATGGGCTATAGCCCATCGTCTCGGAGTCATTTTCGTCTTTTTTTAAAATCCTTGTTTTTCATCATTTATGACCATGGCGATGGGCTATAGCCCATGGTCTCGAACGGCATACTATAGCATGCCGTTTTGCATCATTTTTGAGGATTTGAAAAAAAGACGAAAATCACTCCGAGACCATGGGCTATAGCCCATCGTCTCAGAGTCATTTTCGTCTTTTTTTCAAATCCTTGTTTTTCATCATTTATGACCATGGCGATGGGCTAAGGCCCATGGTCTCGAACGGCATGCTATAGCATGCCGTTTTGCATCATTTTTGAGGATTTGAAAAAAAGACGAAAATCACTCCGAGACCATGGGCTATAGCCCATCGTCTCAGAGTCATTTTCGTCTTTTTTTCAAATCCTTGTTTTTCATCATTTATGACCATGGCGATGGGCTAAGGCCCATGGTCTCGAACGGCATGCTATAGCATGCCGTTTTGCATCATTTTTGAGGATTTGAAAAAAAGACGAAAATCACTCCGAGACCATGGGCTATAGCCAATCGTCTCGGAGTCATTTTCGTCTTTTTTTCAAATCCTTGTTTTTCATCATTAATGACCATGGCGATGGGCTATAGCCCATGGTCTCGAACGGCATACTATAGCATGCCGTTTTCCATCATTTTTGAGGATTTGAAAAAAAGACGAAAATCACTCCGAGACCATGGGCTATAGCCATAGAGTATATATATAATAGAGACTGAACTGGCGCGAAGCTCCGCTCCCCCAGCTATTCATGTCAGTGGAAGTTGCTCAGTGGCGTTTTGAAGCACCCGGAAGACTGCCGGAAGTCCCTCCCAGGACCTCAACTTTGAGGTCCTGAGTGACGTAGGGCAACCGAGCGCTCAACGTTAAAGCCCAGCTGCACGGGGTTTCCCGGTCATGAATACACGGGTCCGCCTGTAGTCCCTCCTCCTACCACTAGGACCCAGAGCTTCAACGTTGAATAGCCTCGCTGGCCCCTTGGCTATAGCCCATCGTCTCGGAGTCATTTTCGTCTTTTTTTCAAATCCTTGTTTTTCATCATTTATGACCATGGCGATGGGCTATAGCCCATGGTCTCGAACGGCATACTATAGCATGCCGTTTTGCATCATTTTTGAGGATTTGAAAAAAAGACGAAAATCACTCCGAGACCATGGGCTATAGCCCATCGTCTCGGAGTCATTTTCGTCTTTTTTTCAAATCCTTGTTTTTCATCATTAATGACCATGGCGATGGGCTATAGCCCATGGTCTCGAACGGCATACTATAGCATGCCGTTTTCCATCATTTTTGAGGATTTGAAAAAAAGACGAAAATCACTCCGAGACCATGGGCTATAGCCAATCGTCTCGGAGTCATTTTCGTCTTTTTTTTCAAATCCTTGTTTTTCATCATTTATGACCATGGCGATGGGCTATAGCCCATGGTCTCGAACGGAATACTATAGCATGCCGTTTTGCATCATTTTTGAGGATTTGAAAAAAAGACGAAAATCACTCCGAGACCATGGGCTATAGCCCATCGTCTCGGAGTCATTTTCGTCTTTTTTTCAAATCCTTGTTTTTCATCATTTATGACCATGGCGATGGGCTATAGCCCATGGTCTTGAACGGCATGCTATAGCATTGCCGTTTTGCATCATTTTTGAGGATTTGAAAAAAAGACGAAAATCACTCCGAGACCATGGGCTATAGCCCATCGTCTCGGAGTCATTTTCGTATTTTTTTCAAATCCTTGTTTTTCATCATTAATGACCATGGCGATGGGCTATAGCCCATGGTCTTGAACGGCATACTATAGCATGCCGTTTTGCAACATTTTTGAGGATTTGAAAAAAAGACGAAAATCACTCCGAGACCATGGGCTATAGCCCATCGTCTCGGAGTCATTTTCGTCTTTTTTTCAAATCCTTGTTTTTCATCATTTATGACCATGGCGATGGGGTATAGCCCATGGTCTCGAACGGCATACTATAGCATGCCGTTTTCCATCATTTTTGAGGATTTGAAAAAAAGACGAAAATCACTCCGAGACCATGGGCTATAGCCCATCGTCTCGGAGTCATTTTCGTCTTTTTTTCAAATCCTTGTTTTTCATCATTTATGACCATGGCGATGGGCTATAGCCCATGGTCTCGAACGGCATGCTATAGCATGCCGTTTTGCATCATTTTTGAGGATTTGAAAAAAAGACGAAAATCACTCCGAGACCATGGGCTATAGCCCATCGTCTCGGAGTCATTTTCGTCTTTTTTTCAAATCCTTGTTTTTCATCATTTATGACCATGGCGATGGGCTATAGCCCATGGTCTTGAACGGCATACTATAGCATGCCGTTTTGCATCATTTTTGAGGATTTGAAAAAAAGACGAAAATCACTCCGAGACCATGGGCTATATATAGCCCATCGTCTCGGAGTCATTTTCGTCTTTTTTTAAAAAAAATCCTTGTTTTTCATCATTTATGACCATGGCGATGGGCTATAGCCCATGGTCTCGAACGGCATGCTATAGCATGCCGTTTTGCATCATTTTTGAGGATTTGAAAAAAAGACGAAAATCACTCCGAGACCATGGGCTATAGCCCATCGTCTCGGAGTCATTTTCGTCTTTTTTTCAAATCCTCGTTTTTCATCATTTATGACCATGGCGATGGGCTATAGCCCATGGTCTCGAACGGCATACTATAGCATGCCGTTTTCCATCATTTTTGAGGATTTGAAAAAAAGACGAAAATCACTCCGAGACCATGGGCTATAGCCCATCGTCTCGGAGTCATTTTCGTCTTTTTTTCAAATCCTCGTTTTTCATCATTTATGACCATGGCGATGGGCTATAGCCCATGGTCTCGAACGGCATACTATAGCATGCCGTTTTCCATCATTTTTGAGGATTTGAAAAAAAGACGAAAATCACTCCGAGACCATGGGCTATAGCCCATCGTCTCGGAGTCATTTTCGTCTTTTTTTCAAATCCTTGTTTTTCATCATTTATGACCATGGCGCTGGGCTATAGCCCATGGTCTTGAACGGCATACTATAGCATGCCGTTTTGCATCATTTTTGAGGATTTGAAAAAAATACGAAAATGACTCCGAGACCATGGGCTATAGCCCATCGTCTCGGAGTCATTTTCGTCTTTTTTTTAAAATCCTTGTTTTTCATCATTTATGACCATGGCGATGGGCTAAGGCCCATGGTCTCGAACGGCATGCTATAGCATGCCGTTTTGCATCATTTTTGAGGATTTGAAAAAAAGACGAAAATCACTCCGAGACCATGGGCTATAGCCCATCGTCTCGGAGTAATTTTCGTCTTTTTTTTCAAATCCTTGTTTTTCATCATTTATGACCATGGCGATGGGCTATAGCCCATGGTCTCAAACGGAATACTATAGCATGCCGTTTTGCATCATTTTTGAGGATTTGAAAAAAAGACGAAAATCACTCCGAGACCATGGGCTATAGCCCATCGTCTCGGAGTCATTTTCGTCTTTTTTTCAAATCCTTGTTTTTCATCATTTATGACCATGGCGATGGGCTATAGCCCATGGTCTTGAACGGCATGCTATAGCATGCCGTTTTGCATCATTTTTGAGGATTTGAAAAAAAACGAAAATCACTCCGAGACCATGGGCTATAGCCCATCTTCTCGGAGGATTTTTGAGGATTTGAAAAAAAGACGAAAATCACTCCGAGACCATGGGCTATAGCCCATCGTCTCGGAGTCATTTTCGTCTTTTTTTTTCAAATCCTTGTTTTTCATCATTTATGACCATGGCGATGGGCTATAGCCCATGGTCTCGAACGGCATGCTATAGCATGCCGTTTTCCATCATTTTTGAGGATTTGAAAAAAAGACGAAAATCACTCCGAGACCATGGGCTATAGCCCATCGTCTCGGAGTAATTTTCGTCTTTTTTTCAAATCCTTGTTTTTCATCATTTATGACCATGGCGATGGGCTATAGCCCATGGTCTCGAACGGCATACTATAGCATGCCGTTTTGCATCATTTGAGGATTTGATAAAAAGACGAAAATCACTCCGAGACCATGGGCTATAGCCCATCGTCTCGGAGTCATTTTCGTCTTTTTTTCAAATCCTTGTTTTTCATCATTAATGACCATGGCGATGGGCTATAGCCCATGGTCTTGAACGGCATACTATAGCATGCCGTTTTGCATCATTTTTGAGGATTTGAAAAAAAGACGAAAATCACTCCGAGACCATGGGCTATAGCCCATCGTCTCGGAGTCATTTTCGTCTTTTTTTCAAATCCTTGTTTTTCATCATTTATGACCATGGCGATGGGCTATAGCCCATGGTCTCGAACGGCATACTATAGCATGCCGTTTTGCATCATTTTTGAGGATTTGAAAAAAAGACGAAAATCACTCCGAGACCATGGGCTATAGCCCATCGTCTCGGAGTCATTTTCGTCTTTTTTTCAAATCCTTGTTTTTCATCATTAATGACCATGGCGATGGGCTATAGCCCATGGTCTCGAACGGCATACTATAGCATGCCGTTTTCCATCATTTTTGAGGATTTGAAAAAAAGACGAAAATCACTCCGAGACCATGGGCTATAGCCCATCGTCTCGGAGTCATTTTCGTCTTTTTTTCAAATCCTCGTTTTTCATCATTTATGACCATGGCGATGGGCTATAGCCCATGGTCTCGAACGGCATACTATAGCATGCCGTTTTCCATCATTTTTGAGGATTTGAAAAAAAGACGAAAATCACTCCGAGACCATGGGCTATAGCCCATCGTCTCGGAGTCATTTTCGTCTTTTTTTCAAATCCTTGTTTTTCATCATTTATGACCATGGCGATGGGCTATAGCCCATGGTCTCGAAGAGGCATACTATAGCATGCCGTTTTGCATCATTTTTGAGGATTTGAAAAAAAGACGAAAATCACTCCGAGATCATGGGCTATAGCCCATCGTCTCGGAGTCATTTTCGTCTTTTTTTCAAATCCTTGTTTTTCATCATTAATGACCATGGCGATGGGCTATAGCCCATGGTCTTGAACGGCATACTATAGCATGCCGTTTTGCATCATTTTTGAGGATTTGAAAAAAAGACGAAAATCACTCCGAGACCATGGGCTATAATAGCCCATCGTCTCGGAGTCATTTTCGTCTTTTTTTCAAATCCTTGTTTTTCATCATTTATGACCATGGCGATGGGCTATAGCCCATGGTCTCGAACGGCATACTATAGCATGCCGTTTTGCATCATTTTTGAGGATTTGAAAAAAAGACGAAAATCACTCCGAGACCATGGGCTATAGCCCATCGTCTCGGAGTCATTTTCGTCTTTTTTTCAAATCCTTGTTTTTCATCATTAATGACCATGGCGATGGGCTATAGCCCATGGTCTCGAACGGCATACTATAGCATGCCGTTTTCCATCATTTTTGAGGATTTGAAAAAAAGACGAAAATCACTCCGAGACCATGGGCTATAGCCCATCGTCTCGGAGTCATTTTCGTCTTTTTTTCAAATCCTCGTTTTTCATCATTTATGACCATGGCGATGGGCTATAGCCCATGGTCTCGAACGGCATACTATAGCATGCCGTTTTCCATCATTTTTGAGGATTTGAAAAAAAGACGAAAATCACTCCGAGACCATGGGCTATAGCCCATCGTCTCGGAGTCATTTTCGTCTTTTTTTCAAATCCTTGTTTTTCATCATTTATGACCATGGCGATGGGCTATAGCCCATGGTCTCGAAGAGGCATACTATAGCATGCCGTTTTGCATCATTTTTGAGGATTTGAAAAAAAGACGAAAATCACTCCGAGATCATGGGCTATAGCCCATCGTCTCGGAGTCATTTTCGTCTTTTTTTCAAATCCTTGTTTTTCATCATTAATGACCATGGCGATGGGCTATAGCCCATGGTCTTGAACGGCATACTATAGCATGCCGTTTTGCATCATTTTTGAGGATTTGAAAAAAAGACGAAAATCACTCCGAGACCATGGGCTATAATAGCCCATCGTCTCGGAGTCATTTTCGTCTTTTTTTCAAATCCTTGTTTTTCATCATTTATGACCATGGCGATGGGCTATAGCCCATGGTCTCGAACGGCATACTATAGCATGCCGTTTTGCATCATTTTTGAGGATTTGAAAAAAAGACGAAAATCACTCCGAGACCATGGGCTATAGCCCATCGTCTCGGAGTCATTTTCGTCTTTTTTTCAAATCCTCGTTTTTTATCATTTATGACCATGGCGATGGGCTATAGCCCATGGTCTCGAACGGCATACTATAGCATGCCGTTTTGCATCATTTTTGAGGATTTGAAAAAAAGACGAAAATCACTCCGAGACCATGGGCTATAGCCCATCGTCTCGGAGTCATTTTCGTCTTTTTTTCAAATCCTCGTTTTTTATCATTTATGACCATGGCGATGGGCTATAGCCCATGGTCTCGAACGGCATACTATAGCATGCCGTTTTCCATCATTTTTGAGGATTTGAAAAAAAGACGAAAATCACTCCGAGACCATGGGCTATAGCCCATCGTCTCGGAGTCATTTTCGTCTTTTTTTCAAATCCTTGTTTTTCATCATTAATGACCATGGCGATGGGCTATAGCCCATGGTCTCGAACGGCATACTATAGCATGCCGTTTTCCATCATTTTTGAGGATTTGAAAAAAAGACGAAAATCACTCCGAGACCATGGGCTATAGCCCATCGTCTCGGAGTCATTTTCGTCTTTTTTTTCAAATCCTTGTTTTTCATCATTTATGACCATGGCGATGGGCTATTGCCCATGGTCTCGAACGGAATACTATAGCATGCCGTTTTGCATCATTTTTGAGGATTTGAAAAAAAACGAAAATCACTCCGAGACCATGGGCTATAGCCCATCGTCTCGGAGTCATTTTCGTCTTTTTTTCAAATCCTTGTTTTTCATCATTAATGACCATGGCGATGGGCTATAGCCCATGGTCTTGAACGGCATACTATAGCATGCCGTTTTGCATCATTTTTGAGGATTTGAAAAAAAGACGAAAATCACTCCGAGACCATGGGCTATAGCCCATCGTCTCGGAGTCATTTTCGTCTTTTTTTTTTTAAAATCCTTGTTTTTCATCATTTATGACCATGGCGATGGGCTATAGCCCATGGTCTCGAACGGCATGCTATAGCATGCCGTTTTGCATCATTTTTGAGGATTTGAAAAAAAGACGAAAATCACTCCGAGACCATGGGCTATAGCCCATCGTCTCGGAGTCATTTTCGTCTTTTTTTCAAATCTCGTTTTTCATCATTTATGACCATGGCGATGGGCTATAGCCCATGGTCTCGAACGGCATACTATAGCATGCCGTTTTCCATCATTTTTGAGGATTTGAAAAAAAGACGAAAATCACTCCGAGACCATGGGCTATAGCCCATCGTCTCGGAGTCATTTTCGTCTTTTTTTCAAATCCTTGTTTTTCATCATTTATGACCATGGCGATGGGCTATAGCCCATGGTCTCGAAGAGGCATACTATAGCATGCCGTTTTGCATCATTTTTGAGGATTTGAAAAAAAGACGAAAATCACTCCGAGATCATGGGCTATAGCCCATCGTCTCGGAGTCATTTTCGTCTTTTTTTCAAATCCTTGTTTTTCATCATTAATGACCATGGCGATGGGCTATAGCCCATGGTCTTGAACGGCATACTATAGCATGCCGTTTTGCATCATTTTTGAGGATTTGAAAAAAAGACGAAAATCACTCCGAGACCATGGGCTATAGCCCATCGTCTCGGAGTCATTTTCGTCTTTTTTTCAAATCCTCGTTTTTCATCATTTATGACCATGGCGATGGGCTATAGCCCATGGTCTCGAACGGCATACTATAGCATGCCGTTTTCCATCATTTTTGAGGATTTGAAAAAAAGACGAAAATCACTCCGAGACCATGGGCTATAGCCCATGGTCTCGGAGTCATTTTCGTCTTTTTTTCAAATCCTTGTTTTTCATCATTAATGACCATGGCGATGGGCTATAGCCCATGTTCTTGAACGGCATACTATAGCATGCCGTTTTGCATCATTTTTGAGGATTTGAAAAAAAGACGAAAATCACTCCGAGACCATGGGCTATAGCCCATCGTCTCGGAGTCATTTTCGTCTTTTTTTTTTAAAATCCTTGTTTTTCATCATTTATGACCATGGCGATGGGCAAAGGCCCATGGTCTCGAACGGCATGCTATAGCATGCCGTTTTGCATCATTTTTGAGGATTTGAAAAAAAGACGAAAATCACTCCGAGACCATGGGCTATAGCCCATCGTCTCGGAGTCATTTTCGTCTTTTTTTTCAAATCCTTGTTTTTCATCATTTATGACCATGGCGATGGGCTATAGCCCATGGTCTCAAACGGAATACTATAGCATGCCGTTTTGCATCATTTTTGAGGATTTGAAAAAAAGACGAAAATCACTCCGAGACCATGGGCTATAGCCCATCGTCTCGGAGTCATTTTCGTCTTTTTTTCAAATCCTTGTTTTTCATCATTTATGACCATGGCGATGGGCTATAGCCCATGGTCTCGAACGGCATACTATAGCATGCCGTTTTGCATCATTTTTGAGGATTTGAAAAAAAGACGAAAATCACTCCGAGACCATGGGCTATAGCCCATGGTCTCGGAGTCATTTTCGTCTTTTTTTCAAATCCTTGTTTTTCATCATTAATGACCATGGCGATGGGCTATAGCCCATGTTCTTGAACGGCATACTATAGCATGCCGTTTTGCATCATTTTTGAGGATTTGAAAAAAAGACGAAAATCACTCCGAGACCATGGGCTATAGCCCATCGTCTCGGAGTCATTTTCGTCTTTTTTTTTTTTAAATCCTTGTTTTTCATCATTTATGACCATGGCGATGGGCAAAGGCCCATGGTCTCGAACGGCATGCTATAGCATGCCGTTTTGCATCATTTTTGAGGATTTGAAAAAAAGACGAAAATCACTCCGAGACCATGGGCTATAGCCCATCGTCTCGGAGTCATTTTCGTCTTTTTTTTCAAATCCTTGTTTTTCATCATTTATGACCATGGCGATGGGCTATAGCCCATGGTCTCAAACGGAATACTATAGCATGCCGTTTTGCATCATTTTTGAGGATTTGAAAAAAAGACGAAAATCACTCCGAGACCATGGGCTATAGCCCATCGTCTCGGAGTCATTTTCGTCTTTTTTTCAAATCCTCGTTTTTCATCATTTATGACCATGGCGATGGGCTATAGCCCATGGTCTCGAACGGCATACTATAGCATGCCGTTTTCCATCATTTTTGAGGATTTGAAAAAAAGACGAAAATCACTCCGAGACCATGGGCTATAGCCCATCGTCTCGGAGTCATTTTCGTCTTTTTTTCAAATCCTTGTTTTTCATCATTTATGACCATGGCGATGGGCTATAGCCCATGGTCTCGAACGGCATACTATAGCATGCCGTTTTGCATCATTTTTGAGGATTTGAAAAAAAGACGAAAATCACTCCGAGACCATGGGCTATAGCCCATCGTCTCGGAGTCATTTTCGTCTTTTTTTCAAATCCTTGTTTTTCATCATTAATGACCATGGCGATGGGCTATAGCCCATGGTCTCGAACGGCATACTATAGCATGCCGTTTTGCATCATTTTTGAGGATTTGAAAAAAAGACGAAAATCACTCCGAGACCATGGGCTATAGCCCATCGTCTCGGAGTCATTTTCGTCTTTTTTTCAAATCCTTGTTTTTCATCATTAATGACCATGGCGATGGGCTATAGCCCATGGTCTCGAACGGCATACTATAGCATGCCGTTTTCCATCATTTTTGAGGATTTGAAAAAAAGACGAAAATCACTCCGAGACCATGGGCTATAGCCCATCGTCTCGGAGTCATTTTCGTCTTTTTTTTCAAATCCTTGTTTTTCATCATTTATGACCATGGCGATGGGCTATAGCCCATGGTCTCGAACGGAATACTATAGCATGCCGTTTTGCATCATTTTTGAGGATTTGAAAAAAAACGAAAATCACTCCGAGACCATGGGCTATAGCCCATCGTCTCGGAGTCATTTCCGTCTTTTTTTCAAATCCTTGTTTTTCATCATTAATGACCATGGCGATGGGCTATAGCCCATGGTCTTGAACGGCATACTATAGCATGCCGTTTTGCATCATTTTTGAGGATTTGAAAAAAAGACGAAAATCACTCCGAGACCATGGGCTATAGCCCATCGTCTCGGAGTCATTTTCGTCTTTTTTTTTTTTAAATCCTTGTTTTTCATCATTTATGACCATGGCGATGGGCTATAGCCCATGGTCTCGAACGGCATGCTATAGCATGCCGTTTTGCATCATTTTTGAGGATTTGAAAAAAAGACGAAAATCACTCCGAGACCATGGGCTATAGCCCATCGTCTCGGAGTCATTTTCGTCTTTTTTTCAAATCCTCGTTTTTCATCATTTATGACCATGGCGATGGGCTATAGCCCATGGTCTCGAACGGCATACTATAGCATGCCGTTTTCCATCATTTTTGAGGATTTGAAAAAAAGACGAAAATCACTCCGAGACCATGGGCTATAGCCCATCGTCTCGGAGTCATTTTCGTCTTTTTTTCAAATCCTTGTTTTTCATCATTTATGACCATGGCGATGGGCTATAGCCCATGGTCTCGAAGAGGCATACTATAGCATGCCGTTTTGCATCATTTTTGAGGATTTGAAAAAAAGACGAAAATCACTCCGAGACCATGGGCTATAGCCCATCGTCTCGGAGTCATTTTCGTCTTTTTTTTTTTAAATCCTTGTTTTTCATCATTTATGACCATGGCGATGGGCAAAGGCCCATGGTCTCGAACGGCATGCTATAGCATGCCGTTTTGCATCATTTTTGAGGATTTGAAAAAAAGACGAAAATCACTCCGAGACCATGGGCTATAGCCCATCGTCTCGGAGTCATTTTCGTCTTTTTTTTCAAATCCTTGTTTTTCATCATTTATGACCATGGCGATGGGCTATAGCCCATGGTCTCAAACGGAATACTATAGCATGCCGTTTTGCATCATTTTTGAGGATTTGAAAAAAAGACGAAAATCACTCCGAGACCATGGGCTATAGCCCATCGTCTCGGAGTCATTTTCGTCTTTTTTTCAAATCCTTGTTTTTCATCATTTATGACCATGGCGATGGGCTATAGCCCATGGTCTTGAACGGCATGCTATAGCATGCCGTTTTGCATCATTTTTGAGGATTTGAAAAAAAACGAAAATCACTCCGAGACCATGGGCTATAGCCCATCGTCTCGGAGGATTTTTGAGGATTTGAAAAAAAGACGAAAATCACTCCGAGACCATGGGCTATAGCCCATCGTCTCGGAGTCATTTTCGTCTTTTTTTTTCAAATCCTTGTTTTTCATCATTTATGACCATGGCGATGGGCTATAGCCCATGGTCTCGAACGGCATACTATAGCATGCCGTTTTCCATCATTTTTGAGGATTTGAAAAAAAGACGAAAATCACTCCGAGACCATGGGCTATAGCCCATCGTCTCGGAGTCATTTTCGTCTTTTTTTTAAAAAAATCCTGGTTTTTCATCATTTATGACCATGGCGATGGGCTATAGCCCATGGTCTCGAACGGCATGCTATAGCATGCCGTTTTGCATCATTTTTGAGGATTTGAAAAAAAGACGAAAATCACTCCGAGACCATGGGCTATAGCCCATCGTCTCGGAGTCATTTTCGTCTTTTTTTCAAATCCTTGTTTTTCATCATTTATGACCATGGCGATGGGCTATAGCCCATGGTCTCGAAGAGGCATACTATAGCATGCCGTTTTGCATCATTTTTGAGGATTTGAAAAAAAGACGAAAATCACTCCGAGACCATGGGCTATAGCCCATCGTCTCGGAGTCATTTTCGTCTTTTTTTTTCAAATCCTTGTTTTTCATCATTTATGACCATGGCGATGGGCAAAGGCCCATGGTCTCGAACGGCATGCTATAGCATGCCGTTTTGCATCATTTTTGAGGATTTGAAAAAAAGACGAAAATCACTCCGAGACCATGGGCTATAGCCCATCGTCTCGGAGTCATTTTCGTCTTTTTTTTCAAATCCTTGTTTTTCATCATTTATGACCATGGCGATGGGCTATAGCCCATGGTCTCAAACGGAATACTATAGCATGCCGTTTTGCATCATTTTTGAGGATTTGAAAAAAAGACGAAAATCACTCCGAGACCATGGGCTATAGCCCATCGTCTCGGAGTCATTTTCGTCTTTTTTTCAAATCCTTGTTTTTCATCATTTATGACCATGGCGATGGGCTATAGCCCATGGTCTTGAACGGCATGCTATAGCATGCCGTTTTGCATCATTTTTGAGGATTTGAAAAAAAACGAAAATCACTCCGAGACCATGGGCTATAGCCCATCGTCTCGGAGGATTTTTGAGGATTTGAAAAAAAGACGAAAATCACTCCGAGACCATGGGCTATAGCCCATCGTCTCGGAGTCATTTTCGTCTTTTTTTTTTAAATCCTTGTTTTTCATCATTTATGACCATGGCGATGGGCTATAGCCCATGGTCTCGAACGGCATGCTATAGCATGCCGTTTTGCATCATTTTTGAGGATTTGAAAAAAAGACGAAAATCACTCCGAGACCATGGGCTATAGCCCATCGTCTCGGAGTCATTTTCGTCTTTTTTTCAAATCCTCGTTTTTCATCATTTATGACCATGGCGATGGGCTATAGCCCATGGTCTCGAACGGCATACTATAGCATGCCGTTTTCCATCATTTTTGAGGATTTGAAAAAAAGACGAAAATCACTCCGAGACCATGGGCTATAGCCCATCGTCTCGGAGTCATTTTCGTCTTTTTTTCAAATCCTTGTTTTTCATCATTTATGACCATGGCGATGGGCTATAGCCCATGGTCTCGAACGGCATACTATAGCATGCCGTTTTGCATCATTTTTGAGGATTTGAAAAAAAGACGAAAATCACTCCGAGACCATGGGCTATAGCCCATCGTCTCGGAGTCATTTTCGTCTTTTTTTCAAATCCTTGTTTTTCATCATTTATGACCATGGCGATGGGCTATAGCCCATGGTCTTGAACGGCATGCTATAGCATGCCGTTTTGCATCATTTTTGAGGATTTGAAAAAAAACGAAAATCACTCCGAGACCATGGGCTATAGCCCATCGTCTCGGAGGATTTTTGAGGATTTGAAAAAAAGACGAAAATCACTCCGAGACCATGGGCTATAGCCCATCGTCTCGGAGTCATTTTCGTCTTTTTTTTTCAAATCCTTGTTTTTCATCATTTATGACCATGGCGATGGGCTATAGCCCATGGTCTCGAACGGCATACTATAGCATGCCGTTTTCCATCATTTTTGAGGATTTGAAAAAAAGACGAAAATCACTCCGAGACCATGGGCTATAGCCCATCGTTTCGGAGTCATTTTCGTCTTTTTTTTTAAAAAAATCCTGGTTTTTCATCATTTATGACCATGGCGATGGGCTATAGCCCATGGTCTCGAACGGCATGCTATAGCATGCCGTTTTGCATCATTTTTGAGGATTTGAAAAAAAGACGAAAATCACTCCGAGACCATGGGCTATAGCCCATCGTCTCGGAGTCATTTTCGTCTTTTTTTCAAATCCTCGTTTTTCATCATTTATGACCATGGCGATGGGCTATAGCCCATGGTCTCGAACGGCATACTATAGCATGCCGTTTTCCATCATTTTTGAGGATTTGAAAAAAAGACGAAAATCACTCCGAGACCATGGGCTATAGCCCATCGTCTCGGAGTCATTTTCGTCTTTTTTTCAAATCCTTGTTTTTCATCATTTATGACCATGGCGATGGGCTATAGCCCATGGTCTCGAAGAGGCATACTATAGCATGCCGTTTTGCATCATTTTTGAGGATTTGAAAAAAAGACGAAAATCACTCCGAGACCATGGGCTATAGCCCATCGTCTCGGAGTCATTTTCGTCTTTTTTTTTCAAATCCTTGTTTTTCATCATTTATGACCATGGCGATGGGCAAAGGCCCATGGTCTCGAACGGCATGCTATAGCATGCCGTTTTGCATCATTTTTGAGGATTTGAAAAAAAGACGAAAATCACTCCGAGACCATGGGCTATAGCCCATCGTCTCGGAGTCATTTTCGTCTTTTTTTTCAAATCCTTGTTTTTCATCATTTATGACCATGGCGATGGGCTATAGCCCATGGTCTCAAACGGAATACTATAGCATGCCGTTTTGCATCATTTTTGAGGATTTGAAAAAAAGACGAAAATCACTCCGAGACCATGGGCTATAGCCCATCGTCTCGGAGTCATTTTCGTCTTTTTTTCAAATCCTTGTTTTTCATCATTTATGACCATGGCGATGGGCTATAGCCCATGGTCTTGAACGGCATGCTATAGCATGCCGTTTTGCATCATTTTTGAGGATTTGAAAAAAAACGAAAATCACTCCGAGACCATGGGCTATAGCCCATCGTCTCGGAGGATTTTTGAGGATTTGAAAAAAAGACGAAAATCACTCCGAGACCATGGGCTATAGCCCATCGTCTCGGAGTCATTTTCGTCTTTTTTTTTCAAATCCTTGTTTTTCATCATTTATGACCATGGCGATGGGCTATAGCCCATGGTCTCGAACGGCATGCTATAGCATGCCGTTTTGCATCATTTTTGAGGATTTGAAAAAAAGACGAAAATCACTCCGAGACCATGGGCTATAGCCCATCGTCTCGGAGTCATTTTCGTCTTTTTTTCAAATCCTCGTTTTTCATCATTTATGACCATGGCGATGGGCTATAGCCCATGGTCTCGAACGGCATACTATAGCATGCCGTTTTCCATCATTTTTGAGGATTTGAAAAAAAGACGAAAATCACTCCGAGACCATGGGCTATAGCCCATCGTCTCGGAGTCATTTTCGTCTTTTTTTCAAATCCTTGTTTTTCATCATTAATGACCATGGCGATGGGCTATAGCCCATGGTCTCGAACGGCATACTATAGCATGCCGTTTTCCATCATTTTTGAGGATTTGAAAAAAAGACGAAAATCACTCCGAGACCATGGGCTATAGCCCATCGTCTCGGAGTCATTTTCGTCTTTTTTTTCAAATCCTTGTTTTTCATCATTTATGACCATGGCGATGGGCTATAGCCCATGGTCTCGAACGGAATACTATAGCATGCCGTTTTGCATCATTTTTGAGGATTTGAAAAAAAACGAAAATCACTCCGAGACCATGGGCTATAGCCCATCGTCTCGGAGTCATTTTCGTCTTTTTTTTCAAATCCTTGTTTTTCATCATTTATGACCATGGCGATGGGCTATAGCCCATGGTCTCAAACGGAATACTATAGCATGCCGTTTTGCATCATTTTTGAGGATTTGAAAAAAAGACGAAAATCACTCCGAGACCATGGGCTATAGCCCATCGTCTCGGAGTCATTTTCGTCTTTTTTTCAAATCCTTGTTTTTCATCATTTATGACCATGGCGATGGTCTTGAACGGCTTGAACGGCATGCTATAGCATGCCGTTTTGCATCATTTTTGAGGATTTGAAAAAAAACGAAAATCACTCCGAGACCATGGGCTATAGCCCATCGTCTCGGAGGATTTTTGAGGATTTGAAAAAAAGACGAAAATCACTCCGAGACCATGGGCTATAGCCCATCGTCTCGGAGTCATTTTCGTCTTTTTTTTTCAAATCCTTGTTTTTCATCATTTATGACCATGGCGATGGGCTATAGCCCATGGTCTCGAACGGCATACTATAGCATGCCGTTTTCCATCATTTTTGAGGATTTGAAAAAAAGACGAAAATCACTCCGAGACCATGGGCTATAGCCCATCGTCTCGGAGTCATTTTCGTCTTTTTTTTCAAATCCTTGTTTTTCATCATTTATGACCATGGCGATGGGCTATAGCCCATGGTCTCGAACGGAATACTATAGCATGCCGTTTTGCATCATTTTTGAGGATTTGAAAAAAAACGAAAATCACTCCGAGACCATGGGCTATAGCCCATCGTCTCGGAGTCATTTTCGTCTTTTTTTCAAATCCTTGTTTTTCATCATTAATGACCATGGCGATGGGCTATAGCCCATGGTCTTGAACGGCATACTATAGCATGCCGTTTTGCATCATTTTTGAGGATTTGAAAAAAAGACGAAAATCACTCCGAGACCATGGGCTATAGCCCATCGTCTCGGAGTCATTTTCGTCTTTTTAAAAAAAAAATCCTTGTTTTTCATCATTTATGACCATGGCGATGGGCTATAGCCCATGGTCTCGAACGGCATGCTATAGCATGCCGTTTTGCATCATTTTTGAGGATTTGAAAAAAAGACGAAAATCACTCCGAGACCATGGGCTATAGCCCATCGTCTCGGAGTCATTTTCGTCTTTTTTTCAAATCCTCGTTTTTCATCATTTATGACCATGGCGATGGGCTATAGCCCATGGTCTCGAACGGCATACTATAGCATGCCGTTTTCCATCATTTTTGAGGATTTGAAAAAAAGACGAAAATCACTCCGAGACCATGGGCTATAGCCCATCGTCTCGGAGTCATTTTCGTCTTTTTTTCAAATCCTTGTTTTTCATCATTTATGACCATGGCGATGGGCTATAGCCCATGGTCTCGAAGAGGCATACTATAGCATGCCGTTTTGCATCATTTTTGAGGATTTGAAAAAAAGACGAAAATC
Organism: Electrona antarctica; assembly: GCF_951216825.1. NCBI lineage: Eukaryota > Metazoa > Chordata > Actinopteri > Myctophiformes > Myctophidae > Electrona > Electrona antarctica. Next base: position 44,647,452 of record NC_136806.1, on the reverse strand, counting down.
ACTCCGAGATCATGGGCTATAGCCCATCGTCTCGGAGTCATTTTCGTCTTTTTTTCAAATCCTTGTTTTTCATCATTAATGACCATGGCGATGGGCTATAGCCCATGGTCTTGAACGGCATACTATAGCATGCCGTTTTGCATCATTTTTGAGGATTTGAAAAAAAGACGAAAATCACTCCGAGACCATGGGCTATAGCCCATCGTCTCGGAGTCATTTTCGTCTTTTTTTCAAATCCTTGTTTTTCATCATTTATGACCATGGCGATGGGCTATAGCCCATGGTCTCGAACGGCATACTATAGCATGCCGTTTTGCATCATTTTTGAGGATTTGAAAAAAAGACGAAAATCACTCCGAGACCATGGGCTATAGCCCATCGTCTCGGAGTCATTTTCGTCTTTTTTTCAAATCCTCGTTTTTCATCATTTATGACCATGGCGATGGGCTATAGCCCATGGTCTCGAACGGCATACTATAGCATGCCGTTTTCCATCATTTTTGAGGATTTGAAAAAAAGACGAAAATCACTCCGAGACCATGGGCTATAGCCCATCGTCTCAGAGTCATTTTCGCCTTTTTTTCAAATCCTTGTTTTTCATCATTTATGACCATGGCGATGGGCTATAGCCCATGGTCTCGAACGGCATACTATAGCATGCCGTTTTGCATCATTTTTGAGGATTTGAAAAAAAGACGAAAATCACTCCGAGACCATGGGCTATAGCCCATCGTCTCGGAGTCATTTTCGTCTTTTTTTCAAATCCTTGTTTTTCATCATTAATGACCATGGCGATGGGCTATAGCCCATGTTCTTGAACGGCATACTATAGCATGCCGTTTTGCATCATTTTTGAGGATTTGAAAAAAAGACGAAAATCACTCCGAGACCATGGGCTATAGCCCATCGTCTCGGAGTCATTTTCGTCTTTTTTTTAAAAATCCTTGTTTTTCATCATTTATGACCATGGCGATGGGCAAAGGCCCATGGTCTCGAACGGCATGCTATAGCATGCCGTTTTGCATCATTTTTGAGGATTTGAAAAAAAGACGAAAATCACTCCGAGACCATGGGCTATAGCCCATCGTCTCGGAGTCATTTTCGTCTTTTTTTTCAAATCCTTGTTTTTCATCATTTATGACCATGGCGATGGGCTATAGCCCATGGTCTCAAACGGAATACTATAGCATGCCGTTTTGCATCATTTTTGAGGATTTGAAAAAAAGACGAAAATCACTCCGAGACCATGGGCTATAGCCCATCGTCTCGGAGTCATTTTCGTCTTTTTTTCAAATCCTTGTTTTTCATCATTTATGACCATGGCGATGGGCTATAGCCCATGGTCTTGAACGGCATGCTATAGCATGCCGTTTTGCATCATTTTTGAGGATTTGAAAAAAAACGAAAATCACTCCGAGACCATGGGCTATAGCCCATCGTCTCGGAGGATTTTTGAGGATTTGAAAAAAAGACGAAAATCACTCCGAGACCATGGGCTATAGCCCATCGTCTCGGAGTCATTTTCGTCTTTTTTTTTCAAATCCTTGTTTTTCATCATTTATGACCATGGCGATGGGCTATAGCCCATGGTCTCGAACGGCATGCTATAGCATGCCGTTTTCCATCATTTTTGAGGATTTGAAAAAAAGACGAAAATCACTCCGAGACCATGGGCTATAGCCCATCGTCTCGGAGTCATTTTCGTCTTTTTTTCAAATCCTTGTTTTTCATCATTTATGACCATGGCGATGGGCTATAGCCCATGGTCTCGAACGGCATACTATAGCATGCCGTTTTGCATCATTTGAGGATTTGAAAAAAAGACGAAAATCACTCCGAGACCATGGGCTATAGCCCATCGTCTCGGAGTCATTTTCGTCTTTTTTTCAAATCCTCGTTTTTCATCAGTTATGACCATGGCGATGGGCTATAGCCCATGGTCTCGAACGGCATACTATAGCATGCCGTTTTCCATCATTTTTGAGGATTTGAAAAAAAGACGAAAATCACTCCGAGACCATGGGCTATAGCCCATCGTCTCGGAGTCATTTTCGTCTTTTTTTCAAATCCTTGTTTTTCATCATTTATGACCATGGCGATGGGCTATAGCCCATGGTCTCGAACGGCATACTATAGCATGCCGTTTTGCATCATTTGAGGATTTGAAAAAAAGACGAAAATCACTCCGAGACCATGGGCTATAGCCCATCGTCTCGGAGTCATTTTCGTCTTTTTTTTTCAAATCCTTGTTTTTCATCATTTATGACCATGGCGATGGGCTATAGCCCATGGTCTCGAACGGCATGCTATAGCATGCCGTTTTGCATCATTTTTGAGGATTTGAAAAAAAGACGAAAATCACTCCGAGACCATGGGCTATAGCCCATCGTCTCGGAGTCATTTTCGTCTTTTTTTCAAATCCTCGTTTTTCATCATTTATGACCATGGCGATGGGCTATAGCCCATGGTCTCGAACGGCATACTATAGCATGCCGTTTTCCATCATTTTTGAGGATTTGAAAAAAAGACGAAAATCACTCCGAGACCATGGGCTATAGCCCATCGTCTCGGAGTCATTTTCGTCTTTTTTTTCAAATCCTTGTTTTTCATCATTTATGACCATGGCGATGGGCTATAGCCCATGGTCTCGAACGGAATACTATAGCATGCCGTTTTGCATCATTTTTGAGGATTTGAAAAAAACCGAAAATCACTCCGAGACCATGGGCTATAGCCCATCGTCTCGGAGTCATTTTCGTCTTTTTTTCAAATCCTTGTTTTTCATCATTAATGACCATGGCGATGGGCTATAGCCCATGGTCTCGAACGGCATGCTATAGCATGCCGTTTTGCATCATTTTTGAGGATTTAAAAAAAAGACGAAAATCACTCCGAGACCATGGGCTATAGCCCATCGTCTCGGAGTCATTTTCGTCTTTTTTTCAAATCCTCGTTTTTCATCATTTATGACCATGGCGATGGGCTATAGCCCATGGTCTCGAACGGCATACTATAGCATGCCGTTTTCCATCATTTTTGAGGATTTGAAAAAAAGACGAAAATCACTCCGAGACCATGGGCTATAGCCCATCGTCTCGGAGTCATTTTCGTCTTTTTTTTTTAAAATCCTTGTTTTTCATCATTTATGACCATGGCGATGGGCAAAGGCCCATGGTCTCGAACGGCATGCTATAGCATGCCGTTTTGCATCAATTTTGAGGATTTGAAAAAAAGACGAAAATCACTCCGAGACCATGGGCTATAGCCCATCGTCTCGGAGTCATTTTCGTCTTTTTTTTCAAATCCTTGTTTTTCATCATTTATGACCATGGCGATGGGCTATAGCCCATGGTCTCAAACGGAATACTATAGCATGCCGTTTTGCATCATTTTTGAGGATTTGAAAAAAAGACGAAAATCACTCCGAGACCATGGGCTATAGCCCATCGTCTCGGAGTCATTTTCGTCTTTTTTTCAAATCCTTGTTTTTCATCATTTATGACCATGGCGATGGGCTATAGCCCATGGTCTTGAACGGCATGCTATAGCATGCCGTTTTGCATCATTTTTGAGGATTTGAAAAAAAACGAAAATCACTCCGAGACCATGGGCTATAGCCCATCGTCTCGGAGGATTTTTGAGGATTTGAAAAAAAGACGAAAATCACTCCGAGACCATGGGCTATAGCCCATCGTCTCGGAGTCATTTTCATCTTTTTTTCAAATCCTCGTTTTTCATCATTTATGACCATGGCGATGGGCTATAGCCCATGGTCTCGAACGGCATACTATAGCATGCCGTTTTCCATCATTTTTGAGGATTTGAAAAAAAGACGAAAATCACTCCGAGACCATGGGCTATAGCCCATCGTCTCGGAGTCATTTTCGTCTTTTTTTCAAATCCTTGTTTTTCATCATTTATGACCATGGCGATGGGCTATAGCCCATGGTCTCGAACGGCATACTATAGCATGCCGTTTTGCATCATTTGAGGATTTGAAAAAAAGACGAAAATCACTCCGAGACCATGGGCTATAGCCCATCGTCTCGGAGTCATTTTCGTCTTTTTTTCAAATCCTTGTTTTTCATCATTAATGACCATGGCGATGGGCTATAGCCCATGGTCTTGAACGGCATGCTATAGCATGCCGTTTTGCATCATTTTTGAGGATTTGAAAAAAAGACGAAAATCACTCCGAGACCATGGGCTATAGCCCATCGTCTCGGAGTAATTTTCGTCTTTTTTTCAAATCCTCGTTTTTCATAATTTATGACCATGGCGATGGGCTATAGCCCATGGTCTCGAACGGCATACTATAGCATGCCGTTTTCCATCATTTTTGAGGATTTGAAAAAAAGACGAAAATCACTCCGAGACCATGGGCTATAGCCCATCGTCTCGGAGTCATTTTCGTCTTTTTTTCAAATCCTTGTTTTTCATCATTTATGACCATGGCGATGGGCTATAGCCCATGGTCTCGAAGAGGCATACTATAGCATGCCGTTTTGCATCCTTTTTGAGGATTTGAAAAAAAGACGAAAATCACTCCGAGATCATGGGCTATAGCCCATCGTCTCGGAGTCATTTTCGTCTTTTTTTCAAATCCTTGTTTTTCATCATTAATGACCATGGCGATGGGCTATAGCCCATGGTCTTGAACGGCATACTATAGCATGCCGTTTTGCATCATTTTTGAGGATTTGAAAAAAAGACGAAAATCACTCCGAGACCATGGGCTATAGCCCATCGTCTCGGAGTCATTTTCGTCTTTTTTTCAAATCCTTGTTTTTCATCATTTATGACCATGGCGATGGGCTATAGCCCATGGTCTCGAACGGCATACTATAGCATGCCGTTTTCCATCATTTTTGAGGATTTGAAAAAAAGACGAAAATCACTCCGAGACCATGGGCTATAGCCCATCGTCTCGGAGTCATTTTCGTCTTTTTTTCAAATCCTCGTTTTTCATCATTTATGACCATGGCGATGGGCTATAGCCCATGGTCTCGAACGGCATACTATAGCATGCCGTTTTCCATCATTTTTGAGGATTTGAAAAAAAGACGAAAATCACTCCGAGACCATGGGCTATAGCCCATTGTCTCGGAGTCATTTTCGTCTTTTTTTCAAATCCTTGTTTTTCATCATTTATGACCATGGCAATGGGCTATAGCCCATGGTCTCGAACGGCATACTATAGCATGCCGTTTTGCATCATTTTTGAGGATTTGAAAAAAAGACGAAAATCACTCCGAGACCATGGGCTATAGCCCATCGTCTCGGAGTCATTTTCGTCTTTTTTTCAAATCCTTGTTTTTCATCATTAATGACCATGGCGATGGGCTATAGCCCATGTTCTTGAACGGCATACTATAGCATGCCGTTTTGCATCATTTTTGAGGATTTGAAAAAAAGACGAAAATCACTCCGAGACCATGGGCTATAGCCCATCGTCTCGGAGTCATTTTCGTCTTTTTTTTTAAATCCTTGTTTTTCATCATTTATGACCATGGCGATGGGCAAAGGCCCATGGTCTCGAACGGCATGCTATAGCATGCCGTTTTGCATCATTTTTGAGGATTTGAAAAAAAGACGAAAATCACTCCGAGACCATGGGCTATAGCCCATCGTCTCGGAGTCATTTTCGTCTTTTTTTTCAAATCCTTGTTTTTCATCATTTATGACCATGGCGATGGGCTATAGCCCATGGTCTCGAACGGCATACTATAGCATGCCGTTTTGCATCATTTTTGAGGATTTGAAAAAAACGAAAATCACTCCGAGACCATGGGCTATAGCCCATCGTCTCTGAGGATTTTTGAGGATTTGAAAAAAAGACGAAAATCACTCCGAGACCATGGGCTATAGCCCATCGTCTCGGAGTCATTTTCGTCTTTTTTTTCAAATCCTTGTTTTTCATCATTTATGACCATGGCGATGGGCTATAGCCCATGGTCTCGAACGGCATGCTATAGCATGCCGTTTTGCATCATTTTTGAGGATTTGAAAAAAAGACGAAAATCACTTATCATTTCAATCATCATTTATGACCATGGCGATGGTCTCGAACGGCATACTATAGCATACTATAGCATGCCGTTTTGCATCATTTGAGGATTTGAAAAAAAGACGAAAATCACTCCGAGACCATGGGCTATAGCCCATCGTCTCGGAGTCATTTTCGTCTTTTTTTCAAATCCTTGTTTTTCATCATTAATGACCATGGCGATGGGCTATAGCCCATGGTCTCGAACGGCATACTATAGCATGCCGTTTTGCATCATTTTTGAGGATTTGAAAAAAAGACGAAAATCACTCCGAGACCATGGGCTATAGCCCATCGTCTCGGAGTCATTTTCGTCTTTTTTTCAAATCCTTGTTTTTCATCATTAATGACCATGGCGATGGGCTATAGCCCATGGTCTCGAACGGCATACTATAGCATGCCGTTTTCCATCATTTTTGAGGATTTGAAAAAAAGACGAAAATCACTCCGAGACCATGGGCTATAGCCCATCGTCTCGGAGTCATTTTCGTCTTTTTTTCAAATCCTTGTTTTTCATCATTAATGACCATGGCGATGGGCTATAGCCCATGGTCTTGAACGGAATACTATAGCATGCCGTTTTGCATCATTTTTGAGGATTTGAAAAAAAGACGAAAATCACTCCGAGACCATGGGCTATAGCCCATCGTCTCGGAGTCATTTTCGTCTTTTTTTTTAAAAATCCTTGTTTTTCATCATTTATGACCATGGCGATGGGCTATAGCCCATGGTCTCGAACGGCATGCTATAGCATGCCGTTTTGCATCATTTTTGAGGATTTGAAAAAAAGACGAAAATCACTCCGAGACCATGGGCTATAGCCCATCGTCTCGGAGTCATTTTCGTCTTTTTTTCAAATCCTCGTTTTTCATCATTTATGACCATGGCGATGGGCTATAGCCCATGGTCTCGAACGGCATACTATAGCATGCCGTTTTCCATCATTTTTGAGGATTTGAAAAAAAGACGAAAATCACTCCGAGACCATGGGCTATAGCCCATCGTCTCGGAGTCATTTTCGTCTTTTTTTCAAATCCTTGTTTTTCATCATTTATGACCATGGCGATGGGCTATAGCCCATGGTCTCGAACGGCATACTATAGCATGCCGTTTTGCATCATTTTTGAGGATTTGAAAAAAAGACGAAAATCACTCCGAGATCATGGGCTATAGCCCATCGTCTCGGAGTCATTTTCGTCTTTTTTTCAAATCCTTGTTTTTCATCATTAATGACCATGGCGATGGGCTATAGCCCATGGTCTCGAACGGCATGCTATAGCATGCCGTTTTGCATCATTTTTGAGGATTTGAAAAAAAGACGAAAATCACTCCGAGACCATGGGCTATAGCCCATCGTCTCGGAGTCATTTTCGTCTTTTTTTCAAATCCTTGTTTTTCATCATTTATGACCATGGCGATGGGCTATAGCCCATGGTCTCGAACGGCATACTATAGCATGCCGTTTTGCATCATTTGAGGATTTGAAAAAAAGACGAAAATCACTCCGAGACCATGGGCTATAGCCCATCGTCTCGGAGTCATTTTCGTCTTTTTTTTTCAAATCCTTGTTTTTCATCATTTATGACCATGGCGATGGGCTATAGCCCATGGTCTCGAACGGCATGCTATAGCATGCCGTTTTGCATCATTTTTGAGGATTTGAAAAAAAGACGAAAATCACTCCGAGACCATGGGCTATAGCCCATCGTCTCGGAGTCATTTTCGTCTTTTTTTCAAATCCTCGTTTTTCATCATTTATGACCATGGCGATGGGCTATAGCCCATGGTCTCGAACGGCATACTATAGCATGCCGTTTTCCATCATTTTTGAGGATTTGAAAAAAAGACGAAAATCACTCCGAGACCATGGGCTATAGCCCATCGTCTCGGAGTCATTTTCGTCTTTTTTTCAAATCCTTGTTTTTCATCATTTATGACCATGGCGATGGGCTATAGCCCATGGTCTCGAACGGCATACTATAGCATGCCGTTTTGCATCATTTGAGGATTTGAAAAAAAACGAAAATCACTCCGAGACCATGGGCTATAGCCCATCGTCTCGGAGTCATTTTCGTCTTTTTTTCAAATCCTTGTTTTTCATCATTAATGACCATGGCGATGGGCTATAGCCCATGGTCTTGAACGGCATACTATAGCATGCCGTTTTGCATCATTTTTGAGGATTTGAAAAAAAGACGAAAATCACTCCGAGACCATGGGCTATAGCCCATCGTCTCGGAGTCATTTTCGTCTTTTTTTTTAAAAAATCCTTGTTTTTCATCATTTATGACCATGGCGATGGGCTATAGCCCATGGTCTCGAACGGCATGCTATAGCATGCCGTTTTGCATCATTTTTGAGGATTTGAAAAAAAGACGAAAATCACTCCGAGACCATGGGCTATAGCCCATCGTCTCGGAGTCATTTTCGTCTTTTTTTTCAAATCCTTGTTTTTCATCATTTATGACCATGGCGATGGGCTATAGCCCATGGTCTCGAACGGAATACTATAGCATGCCGTTTTGCATCATTTTTGAGGATTTGAAAAAAACCGAAAATCACTCCGAGACCATGGGCTATAGCCCATCGTCTCGGAGTCATTTTCGTCTTTTTTTCAAATCCTTGTTTTTCATCATTAATGACCATGGCGATGGGCTATAGCCCATGGTCTCGAACGGCATGCTATAGCATGCCGTTTTGCATCATTTTTGAGGATTTAAAAAAAAGACGAAAATCACTCCGAGACCATGGGCTATAGCCCATCGTCTCGGAGTCATTTTCGTCTTTTTTTCAAATCCTCGTTTTTCATCATTTATGACCATGGCGATGGGCTATAGCCCATGGTCTCGAACGGCATACTATAGCATGCCGTTTTCCATCATTTTTGAGGATTTGAAAAAAAGACGAAAATCACTCCGAGACCATGGGCTATAGCCCATCGTCTCGGAGTCATTTTCGTCTTTTTTTTTTAAAATCCTTGTTTTTCATCATTTATGACCATGGCGATGGGCAAAGGCCCATGGTCTCGAACGGCATGCTATAGCATGCCGTTTTGCATCAATTTTGAGGATTTGAAAAAAAGACGAAAATCACTCCGAGACCATGGGCTATAGCCCATCGTCTCGGAGTCATTTTCGTCTTTTTTTTCAAATCCTTGTTTTTCATCATTTATGACCATGGCGATGGGCTATAGCCCATGGTCTCAAACGGAATACTATAGCATGCCGTTTTGCATCATTTTTGAGGATTTGAAAAAAAGACGAAAATCACTCCGAGACCATGGGCTATAGCCCATCGTCTCGGAGTCATTTTCGTCTTTTTTTCAAATCCTTGTTTTTCATCATTTATGACCATGGCGATGGGCTATAGCCCATGGTCTTGAACGGCATGCTATAGCATGCCGTTTTGCATCATTTTTGAGGATTTGAAAAAAAACGAAAATCACTCCGAGACCATGGGCTATAGCCCATCGTCTCGGAGGATTTTTGAGGATTTGAAAAAAAGACGAAAATCACTCCGAGACCATGGGCTATAGCCCATCGTCTCGGAGTCATTTTCATCTTTTTTTCAAATCCTCGTTTTTCATCATTTATGACCATGGCGATGGGCTATAGCCCATGGTCTCGAACGGCATACTATAGCATGCCGTTTTCCATCATTTTTGAGGATTTGAAAAAAAGACGAAAATCACTCCGAGACCATGGGCTATAGCCCATCGTCTCGGAGTCATTTTCGTCTTTTTTTCAAATCCTTGTTTTTCATCATTTATGACCATGGCGATGGGCTATAGCCCATGGTCTCGAACGGCATACTATAGCATGCCGTTTTGCATCATTTGAGGATTTGAAAAAAAGACGAAAATCACTCCGAGACCATGGGCTATAGCCCATCGTCTCGGAGTCATTTTCGTCTTTTTTTCAAATCCTTGTTTTTCATCATTAATGACCATGGCGATGGGCTATAGCCCATGGTCTTGAACGGCATGCTATAGCATGCCGTTTTGCATCATTTTTGAGGATTTGAAAAAAAGACGAAAATCACTCCGAGACCATGGGCTATAGCCCATCGTCTCGGAGTAATTTTCGTCTTTTTTTCAAATCCTCGTTTTTCATAATTTATGACCATGGCGATGGGCTATAGCCCATGGTCTCGAACGGCATACTATAGCATGCCGTTTTCCATCATTTTTGAGGATTTGAAAAAAAGACGAAAATCACTCCGAGACCATGGGCTATAGCCCATCGTCTCGGAGTCATTTTCGTCTTTTTTTCAAATCCTTGTTTTTCATCATTTATGACCATGGCGATGGGCTATAGCCCATGGTCTCGAAGAGGCATACTATAGCATGCCGTTTTGCATCCTTTTTGAGGATTTGAAAAAAAGACGAAAATCACTCCGAGATCATGGGCTATAGCCCATCGTCTCGGAGTCATTTTCGTCTTTTTTTCAAATCCTTGTTTTTCATCATTAATGACCATGGCGATGGGCTATAGCCCATGGTCTTGAACGGCATACTATAGCATGCCGTTTTGCATCATTTTTGAGGATTTGAAAAAAAGACGAAAATCACTCCGAGACCATGGGCTATAGCCCATCGTCTCGGAGTCATTTTCGTCTTTTTTTCAAATCCTTGTTTTTCATCATTTATGACCATGGCGATGGGCTATAGCCCATGGTCTCGAACGGCATACTATAGCATGCCGTTTTCCATCATTTTTGAGGATTTGAAAAAAAGACGAAAATCACTCCGAGACCATGGGCTATAGCCCATCGTCTCGGAGTCATTTTCGTCTTTTTTTCAAATCCTCGTTTTTCATCATTTATGACCATGGCGATGGGCTATAGCCCATGGTCTCGAACGGCATACTATAGCATGCCGTTTTCCATCATTTTTGAGGATTTGAAAAAAAGACGAAAATCACTCCGAGACCATGGGCTATAGCCCATTGTCTCGGAGTCATTTTCGTCTTTTTTTCAAATCCTTGTTTTTCATCATTTATGACCATGGCAATGGGCTATAGCCCATGGTCTCGAACGGCATACTATAGCATGCCGTTTTGCATCATTTTTGAGGATTTGAAAAAAAGACGAAAATCACTCCGAGACCATGGGCTATAGCCCATCGTCTCGGAGTCATTTTCGTCTTTTTTTCAAATCCTTGTTTTTCATCATTAATGACCATGGCGATGGGCTATAGCCCATGTTCTTGAACGGCATACTATAGCATGCCGTTTTGCATCATTTTTGAGGATTTGAAAAAAAGACGAAAATCACTCCGAGACCATGGGCTATAGCCCATCGTCTCGGAGTCATTTTCGTCTTTTTTTTTAAATCCTTGTTTTTCATCATTTATGACCATGGCGATGGGCAAAGGCCCATGGTCTCGAACGGCATGCTATAGCATGCCGTTTTGCATCATTTTTGAGGATTTGAAAAAAAGACGAAAATCACTCCGAGACCATGGGCTATAGCCCATCGTCTCGGAGTCATTTTCGTCTTTTTTTTCAAATCCTTGTTTTTCATCATTTATGACCATGGCGATGGGCTATAGCCCATGGTCTCGAACGGCATACTATAGCATGCCGTTTTGCATCATTTTTGAGGATTTGAAAAAAACGAAAATCACTCCGAGACCATGGGCTATAGCCCATCGTCTCTGAGGATTTTTGAGGATTTGAAAAAAAGACGAAAATCACTCCGAGACCATGGGCTATAGCCCATCGTCTCGGAGTCATTTTCGTCTTTTTTTTCAAATCCTTGTTTTTCATCATTTATGACCATGGCGATGGGCTATAGCCCATGGTCTCGAACGGCATGCTATAGCATGCCGTTTTGCATCATTTTTGAGGATTTGAAAAAAAGACGAAAATCACTTATCATTTCAATCATCATTTATGACCATGGCGATGGTCTCGAACGGCATACTATAGCATACTATAGCATGCCGTTTTGCATCATTTGAGGATTTGAAAAAAAGACGAAAATCACTCCGAGACCATGGGCTATAGCCCATCGTCTCGGAGTCATTTTCGTCTTTTTTTCAAATCCTTGTTTTTCATCATTAATGACCATGGCGATGGGCTATAGCCCATGGTCTCGAACGGCATACTATAGCATGCCGTTTTGCATCATTTTTGAGGATTTGAAAAAAAGACGAAAATCACTCCGAGACCATGGGCTATAGCCCATCGATTTGAAAAAAAAGACGAAAATCACTCCGAGACCATGGGCTATAGCCCATCGTCTCGGAGTCATTTTCGTCTTTTTTTCAAATCCTTGTTTTTCATCATTAATGACCATGGCGATGGGCTATAGCCCATGGTCTTGAACGGCATACTATAGCATGCCGTTTTGCATCATTTTTGAGGATTTGAAAAAAAGACGAAAATCACTCCGAGACCATGGGCTATAGCCCATCGTCTCGGAGTCATTTTCGTCTTTTTTTTCAAATCCTTGTTTTTCATCATTAATGACCATGGCGATGGGCTATAGCCCATGGTCTCGAACGGCATACTATAGCATGCCGTTTTCCATCATTTTTGAGGATTTGAAAAAAACACGAAAATCACTCCGAGACCATGGGCTATAGCCCATCGTCTCGGAGTCATTTTCGTCTTTTTTTCAAATCCTTGTTTTTCATCATTTATGACCATGGCGATGGGCTATAGCCCATGGTCTCGAACGGCATACTATAGCATGCCGTTTTGCATCATTTTTGAGGATTTGAAAAAAAGACGAAAATCACTCCGAGACCATGGGCTATAGCCCATCGTCTCGGAGTCATTTTCGTCTTTTTTTCAAATCCTTGTTTTTCATCATTAATGACCATGGCGATGGGCTATAGCCCATGTTCTTGAACGGCATACTATAGCATGCCGTTTTGCATCATTTTTGAGGATTTGAAAAAAAGACGAAAATCACTCCGAGACCATGGGCTATAGCCCATGGTCTCAAACGGAATACTATAGCATGCCGTTTTGCATCATTTTTGAGGATTTGAAAAAAAGACGAAAATCACTCCGAGACCATGGGCTATAGCCCATCGTCTCGGAGTCATTTTCGTCTTTTTTTCAAATCCTTGTTTTTCATCATTTATGACCATGGCGATGGGCTATAGCCCATGGTCTTGAACGGCATGCTATAGCATGCCGTTTTGCATCATTTTTGAGGATTTGAAAAAAAAACGAAAATCACTCCGAGACCATGGGCTATAGCCCATTGTCTCGGAGGATTTTTGAGGATTTGAAAAAAAGACGAAAATCACTCCGAGACCATGGGCTATAGCCCATCGTCTCGGAGTCATTTTCGTCTTTTTTTCAAATCCTTGTTTTTCATCATTTATGACCATGGCGATGGGCTATAGCCCATGGTCTCGAACGGCATACTATAGCATGCCGTTTTGCATCATTTTTGAGGATTTGAAAAAAAGACGAAAATCACTCCGAGACCATGGGCTATAGCCCATCGTCTCGGAGTCATTTTCGTCTTTTTTTTCAAATCCTTGTTTTTCATCATTAATGACCATGGCGATGGGCTATAGCCCATGGTCTCGAACGGCATACTATAGCATGCCGTTTTCCATCATTTTTGAGGATTTGAAAAAAAGACGAAAATCACTCCGAGACCATGGGCTATAGCCCATCGTCTCGGAGTCATTTTCGTCTTTTTTTCAAATCCTTGTTTTTCATCATTAATGACCATGGCGATGGGCTATAGCCCATGGTCTTGAACGGCATACTATAGCATGCCGTTTTGCATCATTTTTGAGGATTTGAAAAAAAGACGAAAATCACTCCGAGACCATGGGCTATAGCCCATCGTCTCGGAGTCATTTTCGTCTTTTTTTTTTTTAAATCCTTTTTTTTCATCATTTATGACCATGGCGATGGGCTATAGCCCATGGTCTCGAACGGCATGCTATAGCATGCCGTTTTGCATCATTTTTGAGGATTTGAAAAAAAGACGAAAATCACTCCGAGACCATGGGCTATAGCCCATCGTCTCGGAGTCATTTTCGTCTTTTTTTCAAATCCTCGTTTTTCATCATTTATGACCATGGCGATGGGCTATAGCCCATGGTCTCGAACGGCATACTATAGCATGCCGTTTTCCATCATTTTTGAGGATTTGAAAAAAAGACGAAAATCACTCCGAGACCATGGGCTATAGCCCATCGTCTCGGAGTCATTTTCGTCTTTTTTTCAAATCCTTGTTTTTCATCATTTATGACCATGGCGATGGGCTATAGCCCATGGTCTCGAAGAGGCATACTATAGCATGCCGTTTTGCATCATTTTTGAGGATTTGAAAAAAAGACGAAAATCACTCCGAGATCATGGGCTATAGCCCATCGTCTCGGAGTCATTTTCGTCTTTTTTTCAAATCCTTGTTTTTCATCATTAATGACCATGGCGATGGGCTATAGCCCATGGTCTTGAACGGCATACTATAGCATGCCGTTTTGCATCATTTTTGAGGATTTGAAAAAAAGACGAAAATCACTCCGAGACCATGGGCTATAGCCCATCGTCTCGGAGTCATTTTCGTCTTTTTTTCAAATCCTTGTTTTTCATCATTTATGACCATGGCGATGGGCTATAGCCCATGGTCTCGAACGGCATACTATAGCATGCCGTTTTGCATCATTTTTGAGGATTTGAAAAAAAGACGAAAATCACTCCGAGACCATGGGCTATAGCCCATCGTCTCGGAGTCATTTTCGTCTTTTTTTTTCAAATCCTTGTTTTTCATCATTTATGACCATGGCGATGGGCTATAGCCCATGGTCTCGAACGGCATGCTATAGCATGCCGTTTTGCATCATTTTTGAGGATTTGAAAAGAAGACGAAAATCACTCCGAGACCATGGGCTACAGCCCATCGTCTCGGAGTCATTTTCGTCTTTTTTTCAAATCCTCGTTTTTCATCATTTATGACCATGGCGATGGGCTATAGCCCATGGTCTCGAACGGCATACTATAGCATGCCGTTTTCCATCATTTTTGAGGATTTGAAAAAAAGACGAAAATCACTCCGAGACCATGGGCTATAGCCCATCGTCTCGGAGTCATTTTCGTCTTTTTTTCAAATCCTTGTTTTTCATCATTTATGACCATGGCGATGGGCTATAGCCCATGGTCTCGAACGGCATACTATAGCATGCCGTTTTGCATCATTTGAGGATTTGAAAAAAAGACGAAAATCACTCCGAGACCATGGGCTATAGCCCATCGTCTCGGAGTCATTTTCGTCTTTTTTTCAAATCCTTGTTTTTCATCATTAATGACCATGGCGATGGGCTATAGCCCATCGTCTCGGAGTCATTTTCGTCTTTTTTTCAAATCCTTGTTTTTCATCATTTATGACCATGGCGATGGGCTATAGCCCATGGTCTCGAACGGAATACTATAGCATGCCGTTTTGCATCATTTTTGAGGATTTGAAAAAAAACGAAAATCACTCCGAGACCATGGGCTATAGCCCATCGTCTCGGAGTCATTTTCGTCTTTTTTTCAAATCCTTGTTTTTCATCATTAATGACCATGGCGATGGGCTATAGCCCATGGTCTTGAACGGCATACTATAGCATGCCGTTTTGCATCATTTTTGAGGATTTGAAAAAAAGACGAAAATCACTCCGAGACCATGGGCTATAGCCCATCGTCTCGGAGTCATTTTCGTCTTTTTTTTTCAAATCCTTGTTTTTCATCATTTATGACCATGGCGATGGGCTATAGCCCATGGTCTCGAACGGCATGCTATAGCATGCCGTTTTGCATCATTTTTGAGGATTTGAAAAAAAGACGAAAATCACTCCGAGACCATGGGCTATAGCCCATCGTCTCGGAGTCATTTTCGTCTTTTTTTCAAATCCTCGTTTTTCATCATTTATGACCATGGCGATGGGCTATAGCCCATGGTCTCGAACGGCATACTATAGCATGCCGTTTTCCATCATTTTTGAGGATTTGAAAAAAAGACGAAAATCACTCCGAGACCATGGGCTATAGCCCATCGTCTCGGAGTCATTTTCGTCTTTTTTTCAAATCCTTGTTTTTCATCATTTATGACCATGGCGATGGGCTATAGCCCATGGTCTCGAACGGCATACTATAGCATGCCGTTTTGCATCATTTGAGGATTTGAAAAAAAGACGAAAATCACTCCGAGACCATGGGCTATAGCCCATCGTCTCGGAGTCATTTTCGTCTTTTTTTCAAATCCTTGTTTTTCATCATTAATGACCATGGCGATGGGCTATAGCCCATGGTCTTGAACGGCATACTATAGCATGCCGTTTTGCATCATTTTTGAGGATTTGAAAAAAAGACGAAAATCACTCCGAGACCATGGGCTATAGCCCATCGTCTCGGAGTCATTTTCGTCTTTTTTTCAAATCCTTGTTTTTCATCATTTATGACCATGGCGATGGGCTATAGCCCATGGTCTCGAACGGCATACTATAGCATGCCGTTTTGCATCATTTTTGAGGATTTGAAAAAAAGACGAAAATCACTCCGAGACCATGGGCTATAGCCCATCGTCTCGGAGTCATTTTCGTCTTTTTTTCAAATCCTTGTTTTTCATCATTAATGACCATGGCGATGGGCTATAGCCCATGGTCTCGAACGGCATACTATAGCATGCCGTTTTCCATCATTTTTGAGGATTTGAAAAAAAGACGAAAATCACTCCGAGACCATGGGCTATAGCCCATCGTCTCGGAGTCATTTTCGTCTTTTTTTTCAAATCCTTGTTTTTCATCATTTATGACCATGGCGATGGGCTATAGCCCATGGTCTCGAACGGAATACTATAGCATGCCGTTTTGCATCATTTTTGAGGATTTGAAAAAAAACGAAAATCACTCCGAGACCATGGGCTATAGCCCATCGTCTCGGAGTCATTTTCGTCTTTTTTTCAAATCCTTGTTTTTCATCATTAATGACCATGGCGATGGGCTATAGCCCATGGTCTTGAACGGCATACTATAGCATGCCGTTTTGCATCATTTTTGAGGATTTGAAAAAAAGACGAAAATCACTCCGAGACCATGGGCTATAGCCCATCGTCTCGGAGTCATTTTCGTCTTTTTTTTTTTTAAATCCTTGTTTTTCATCATTTATGACCATGGCGATGGGCTATAGCCCATGGTCTCGAACGGCATGCTATAGCATGCCGTTTTGCATCATTTTTGAGGATTTGAAAAAAAGACGAAAATCACTCCGAGACCATGGGCTATAGCCCATCGTCTCGGAGTCATTTTCGTCTTTTTTTTTCAAATCCTTGTTTTTCATCATTTATGACCATGGCGATGGGCTATAGCCCATGGTCTCGAACGGCATGCTATAGCATGCCGTTTTGCATCATTTTTGAGGATTTGAAAAGAAGACGAAAATCACTCCGAGACCATGGGCTACAGCCCATCGTCTCGGAGTCATTTTCGTCTTTTTTTCAAATCCTCGTTTTTCATCATTTATGACCATGGCGATGGGCTATAGCCCATGGTCTCGAACGGCATACTATAGCATGCCGTTTTCCATCATTTTTGAGGATTTGAAAAAAAGACGAAAATCACTCCGAGACCATGGGCTATAGCCCATCGTCTCGGAGTCATTTTCGTCTTTTTTTCAAATCCTTGTTTTTCATCATTTATGACCATGGCGATGGGCTATAGCCCATGGTCTCGAACGGCATACTATAGCATGCCGTTTTGCATCATTTGAGGATTTGAAAAAAAGACGAAAATCACTCCGAGACCATGGGCTATAGCCCATCGTCTCGGAGTCATTTTCGTCTTTTTTTCAAATCCTTGTTTTTCATCATTAATGACCATGGCGATGGGCTATAGCCCATCGTCTCGGAGTCATTTTCGTCTTTTTTTCAAATCCTTGTTTTTCATCATTTATGACCATGGCGATGGGCTATAGCCCATGGTCTCGAACGGAATACTATAGCATGCCGTTTTGCATCATTTTTGAGGATTTGAAAAAAAACGAAAATCACTCCGAGACCATGGGCTATAGCCCATCGTCTCGGAGTCATTTTCGTCTTTTTTTCAAATCCTTGTTTTTCATCATTAATGACCATGGCGATGGGCTATAGCCCATGGTCTTGAACGGCATACTATAGCATGCCGTTTTGCATCATTTTTGAGGATTTGAAAAAAAGACGAAAATCACTCCGAGACCATGGGCTATAGCCCATCGTCTCGGAGTCATTTTCGTCTTTTTTTTAAAAAAAATCCTTGTTTTTCATCATTTATGACCATGGCGATGGGCTATAGCCCATGGTCTCGAACGGCATGCTATAGCATGCCGTTTTGCATCATTTTTGAGGATTTGAAAAAAAGACGAAAATCACTCCGAGACCATGGGCTATAGCCCATCGTCTCGGAGTCATTTTCGTCTTTTTTTCAAATCCTCGTTTTTCATCATTTATGACCATGGCGATGGGCTATAGCCCATGGTCTCGAACGGCATACTATAGCATGCCGTTTTCCATCATTTTTGAGGATTTGAAAAAAAGACGAAAATCACTCCGAGACCATGGGCTATAGCCCATCGTCTCGGAGTCATTTTCGTCTTTTTTTCAAATCCTTGTTTTTCATCATTAATGACCATGGCGATGGGCTTTAGCCCATGGTCTTGAACGGCATACTATAGCATGCCGTTTTGCATCATTTTTGAGGATTTGAAAAAAAGACGAAAATCACTCCGAGACCATGGGCTATAGCCCATCGTCTCGCGGTCATTTTCGTCTTTTTTTCAAATCCTTGTTTTTCATCATTTATGACCATGGCGATGGGCTATAGCCCATGGTCTCGAACGGCATACTATAGCATGCCGTTTTGCATCATTTTTGAGGATTTGAAAAAAAGACGAAAATCACTCCGAGACCATGGGCTATAGCCCATCGTCTCGGAGTCATTTTCGTCTTTTTTTCAAATCCTCGTTTTTCATCATTTATGACCATGGCGATGGGCTATAGCCCATGGTCTCGAACGGCATACTATAGCATGCCGTTTTCCATCATTTTTGAGGATTTGAAAAAAAGACGAAAATCACTCCGAGACCATGGGCTATAGCCCATCGTCTCGGAGTCATTTTCGTCTTTTTTTCAAATCCTTGTTTTTCATCATTTATGACCACGGCGATGGGCTATAGCCCATGGTCTCGAAGAGGCATACTATAGCATGCCGTTTTGCATCATTTTTGAGGATTTGAAAAAAAGACGAAAATCACTCCGAGATCATGGGCTATAGCCCATCGTCTCGGAGTCATTTTCGTCTTTTTTTCAAATCCTTGTTTTTCATCATTAATGACCATGGCGATGGGCTTTAGCCCATGGTCTTGAACGGCATACTATAGCATGCCGTTTTGCATCATTTTTGAGGATTTGAAAAAAAGACGAAAATCACTCCGAGACCATGGGCTATAGCCCATCGTCTCGGAGTCATTTTCGTCTTTTTTTCAAATCCTTGTTTTTCATCATTTATGACCATGGCGATGGGCTATAGCCCATGGTCTCGAACGGCATACTATAGCATGCCGTTTTGCATCATTTTTGAGGATTTGAAAAAAAGACGAAAATCACTCCGAGACCATGGGCTATAGCCCATCGTCTCGGAGTCATTTTCGTCTTTTTTTCAAATCCTCGTTTTTCATCATTTATGACCATGGCGATGGGCTATAGCCCATGGTCTCGAACGGCATACTATAGCATGCCGTTTTCCATCATTTTTGAGGATTTGAAAAAAAGACGAAAATCACTCCGAGACCATGGGCTATAGCCCATCGTCTCGGAGTCATTTTCGTCTTTTTTTCAAATCCTTGTTTTTCATCATTTATGACCATGGCGATGGGCTATAGCCCATGGTCTCGAGCGGCATACTATAGCATGCCGTTTTGCATCATTTTTGAGGATTTGAAAAAAAGACGAAAATCACTCCGAGACCATGGGCTATAGCCCATCGTCTCGGAGTCATTTTCGTCTATTTTTCAAATCCTTGTTTTTCATCATTAATGACCATGGCGATGGGCTATAGCCCATGTTCTTGAACGGCATACTATAGCATGCCGTTTTGCATCATTTTTGAGGATTTGAAAAAAAGACGAAAATCACTCCGAGACCATGGGCTATAGCCCATCGTCTCGGAGTCATTTTCGTCTTTTTTTTAAAATCCTTGTTTTTCATCATTTATGACCATGGCGATGGGCAAAGGCCCATGGTCTCGAACGGCATGCTATAGCATGCCGTTTTGCATCATTTTTGAGGATTTGAAAAAAAGACGAAAATCACTCCGAGACCATGGGCTATAGCCCATCGTCTCGGAGTCATTTTCGTCTTTTTTTTCAAATCCTTGTTTTTCATCATTTATGACCATGGCGATGGGCTATAGCCCATGGTCTCAAACGGAATACTATAGCATGCCGTTTTGCATCATTTTTGAGGATTTGAAAAAAAGACGAAAATCAATCCGAGACCATGGGCTATAGCCCATCGTCTCGGAGGATTTTTGAGGATTTGAAAAAAAGACGAAAATCACTCCGAGACCATGGGCTATAGCCCATCGTCTCGGAGTCATTTTCGTCTTTTTTTCAAATCCTCGTTTTTTATCATTTATGACCATGGCGATGGGCTATAGCCCATGGTCTCGAACGGCATACTATAGCATGCCGTTTTCCATCATTTTTGAGGATTTGAAAAAAAGACGAAAATCACTCCGAGACCATGGGCTATAGCCCATCGTCTCGGAGTCATTTTCGTCTTTTTTTCAAATCCTTGTTTTTCATCATTTATGACCATGGCGATGGTCTCGAACGGCATACTATAGCATACTATAGCATGCCGTTTTGCATCATTTGAGGATTTGAAAAAAAGACGAAAATCACTCCGAGACCATGGGCTATTCAAATCCTTGTTTTTCATCATTAATGACCATGGCGATGGGCTATAGCCCATGGTCTTGAACGGCATACTATAGCATGCCGTTTTGCATCATTTTTGAGGATTTGAAAAAAAGACGAAAATCACTCCGAGACCATGGGCTATACGCCCATCGTCTCGGAGTCATTTTCGTCTTTTTTTCAAATCCTTGTTTTTCATCATTTATGACCATGGCGATGGGCTATAGCCCATGGTCTCGAACGGCATACTATAGCATGCCGTTTTGCATCATTTTTGAGGATTTGAAAAAAAGACGAAAATCACTCCGAGACCATGGGCTATAGCCCATCGTCTCGGAGTCATTTTCGTCTTTTTTTCAAATCCTTGTTTTTCATCATTAATGACCATGGCGATGGGCTATAGCCCATGGTCTCGAACGGCATACTATAGCATGCCGTTTTCCATCATTTTTGAGGATTTGAAAAAAAGACGAAAATCACTCCGAGACCATGGGCTATAGCCCATCGTCTCGGAGTCATTTTCGTCTTTTTTTTCAAATCCTTGTTTTTCATCATTTATGACCATGGCGATGGGCTATAGCCCATGGTCTCGAACGAAATACTATAGCATGCCGTTTTGCATCATTTTTGAGGATTTGAAAAAAAACGAAAATCACTCCGAGACCATGGGCTATAGCCCATCGTCTCGGAGTCATTTTCGTCTTTTTTTTAAAAAATCCTTGTTTTTCATCATTTATGACCATGGCGATGGGCTATAGCCCATGGTCTCGAACGGCATGCTATAGCATGCCGTTTTGCATCATTTTTGAGGATTTGAAAAAAAGACGAAAATCACTCCGAGACCATGGGCTATAGCCCATCGTCTCGGAGTCATTTTCGTCTTTTTTTCAAATCCTCGTTTTTCATCATTTATGACCATGGCGATAGGCTATAGCCCATGGTCTCGAACGGCATACTATAGCATGCCGTTTTCCATCATTTTTGAGGATTTGAAAAAAAGACGAAAATCACTCCGAGACCATGGGCTATAGCCCATCGTCTCGGAGTCATTTTCGTCTTTTTTTCAAATCCTTGTTTTTCATCATTTATGACCATGGCGATGGGCTATAGCCCATGGTCTCGAACGGCATACTATAGCATGCCGTTTTGCATCATTTTTGAGGATTTGAAAAAAAGACGAAAATCACTCCGAGATCATGGGCTATAGCCCATCGTCTCGGAGTCATTTTCGTCTTTTTTTCAAATCCTTGTTTTTCATCATTAATGACCATGGCGATGGGCTATAGCCCATGGTCTTGAACGGCATACTATAGCATGCCGTTTTGCATCATTTTTGAGGATTTGAAAATAAGACGAAAATCACTCCGAGACCATGGGCTATAGCCCATCGTCTCGGAGTCATTTTCGTCTTTTTTTCAAATCCTTGTTTTTCATCATTTATGACCATGGCGATGGGCTATAGCCCATGGTCTCGAACGGCATACTATAGCATGCCGTTTTGCATCATTTTTGAGGATTTGAAAAAAAGACGAAAATCACTCCGAGACCATGGGCTATAGCCCATCGTCTCGGAGTCATTTTCGTCTTTTTTTCAAATCCTTGTTTTTCATCATTTATGACCATGGCGATGGGCTATAGCCCATGGTCTCGAAGAGGCATACTATAGCATGCCGTTTTGCATCATTTTTGAGGATTTGAAAAAAAGACGAAAATCACTCCGAGATCATGGGCTATAGCCCATCGTCTCGGAGTCATTTTCGTCTTTTTTTCAAATCCTTGTTTTTCATCATTAATGACCATGGCGATGGGCTATAGCCCATGGTCTTGAACGGCATACTATAGCATGCCGTTTTGCATCATTTTTGAGGATTTGAAAAAAAGACGAAAATCACTCCGAGACCATGGGCTATAGCCCATCGTCTCGGAGTCATTTTCGTCTTTTTTTCAAATCCTTGTTTTTCATCATTTATGACCATGGCGATGGGCTATAGCCCATGGTCTCGAACGGCATACTATAGCATGCCGTTTTGCATCATTTTTGAGGATTTGAAAAAAAGACGAAAATCACTCCGAGACCATGGGCTATAGCCCATCGTCTCGGAGTCATTTTCGTCTTTTTTTTTCAAATCCTTGTTTTTCATCATTTATGACCATGGCGATGGGCTATAGCCCATGGTCTCGAACGGCATGCTATAGCATGCCGTTTTGCATCATTTTTGAGGATTTGAAAAGAAGACGAAAATCACTCCGAGACCATGGGCTACAGCCCATCGTCTCGGAGTCATTTTCGTCTTTTTTTCAAATCCTCGTTTTTCATCATTTATGACCATGGCGATGGGCTATAGCCCATGGTCTCGAACGGCATACTATAGCATGCCGTTTTCCATCATTTTTGAGGATTTGAAAAAAAGACGAAAATCACTCCGAGACCATGGGCTATAGCCCATCGTCTCGGAGTCATTTTCGTCTTTTTTTCAAATCCTTGTTTTTCATCATTTATGACCATGGCGATGGGCTATAGCCCATGGTCTCGAACGGCATACTATAGCATGCCGTTTTGCATCATTTTTGAGGATTTGAAAAAAAGACGAAAATCAATCCGAGACCATGGGCTATAGCCCATCGTCTCGGAGGATTTTTGAGGATTTGAAAAAAAGACGAAAATCACTCCGAGACCATGGGCTATAGCCCATCGTCTCGGAGTCATTTTCTTCTTTTTTTTCAAATCCTTGTTTTTCATCATTTATGACCATGGCGATGGGCTATAGCCCATGGTCTCGAACGGCATGCTATAGCATGCCGTTTTGCATCATTTTTGAGGATTTGAAAAAAAGACGAAAATCACTCCGAGACCATGGGCTATAGCCCATCGTCTCGGAGTCATTTTCGTCTTTTTTTCAAATCCTCGTTTTTTATCATTTATGACCATGGCGATGGGCTATAGCCCATGGTCTCGAACGGCATACTATAGCATGCCGTTTTCCATCATTTTTGAGGATTTGAAAAAAAGACGAAAATCACTCCGAGACCATGGGCTATAGCCCATCGTCTCGGAGTCATTTTCGTCTTTTTTTCAAATCCTTGTTTTTCATCATTTATGACCATGGCGATGGTCTCGAACGGCATACTATAGCATACTATAGCATGCCGTTTTGCATCATTTGAGGATTTGAAAAAAAGACGAAAATCACTCCGAGACCATGGGCTATTCAAATCCTTGTTTTTCATCATTAATGACCATGGCGATGGGCTATAGCCCATGGTCTTGAACGGCATACTATAGCATGCCGTTTTGCATCATTTTTGAGGATTTGAAAAAAAGACGAAAATCACTCCGAGACCATGGGCTATACGCCCATCGTCTCGGAGTCATTTTCGTCTTTTTTTCAAATCCTTGTTTTTCATCATTTATGACCATGGCGATGGGCTATAGCCCATGGTCTCGAACGGCATACTATAGCATGCCGTTTTGCATCATTTTTGAGGATTTGAAAAAAAGACGAAAATCACTCCGAGACCATGGGCTATAGCCCATCGTCTCGGAGTCATTTTCGTCTTTTTTTCAAATCCTTGTTTTTCATCATTAATGACCATGGCGATGGGCTATAGCCCATGGTCTCGAACGGCATACTATAGCATGCCGTTTTCCATCATTTTTGAGGATTTGAAAAAAAGACGAAAATCACTCCGAGACCATGGGCTATAGCCCATCGTCTCGGAGTCATTTTCGTCTTTTTTTTCAAATCCTTGTTTTTCATCATTTATGACCATGGCGATGGGCTATAGCCCATGGTCTCGAACGAAATACTATAGCATGCCGTTTTGCATCATTTTTGAGGATTTGAAAAAAAACGAAAATCACTCCGAGACCATGGGCTATAGCCCATCGTCTCGGAGTCATTTTCGTCTTTTTTAAAAAAAATCCTTGTTTTTCATCATTTATGACCATGGCGATGGGCTATAGCCCATGGTCTCGAACGGCATGCTATAGCATGCCGTTTTGCATCATTTTTGAGGATTTGAAAAAAAGACGAAAATCACTCCGAGACCATGGGCTATAGCCCATCGTCTCGGAGTCATTTTCGTCTTTTTTTCAAATCCTCGTTTTTCATCATTTATGACCATGGCGATGGGCTATAGCCCATGGTCTCGAACGGCATACTATAGCATGCCGTTTTCCATCATTTTTGAGGATTTGAAAAAAAGACGAAAATCACTCCGAGACCATGGGCTATAGCCCATCGTCTCGGAGTCATTTTCGTCTTTTTTTCAAATCCTTGTTTTTCATCATTTATGACCATGGCGATGGGCTATAGCCCATGGTCTCGAACGGCATACTATAGCATGCCGTTTTGCATCATTTTTGAGGATTTGAAAAAAAGACGAAAATCACTCCGAGATCATGGGCTATAGCCCATCGTCTCGGAGTCATTTTCGTCTTTTTTTCAAATCCTTGTTTTTCATCATTAATGACCATGGCGATGGGCTATAGCCCATGGTCTTGAACGGCATACTATAGCATGCCGTTTTGCATCATTTTTGAGGATTTGAAAATAAGACGAAAATCACTCCGAGACCATGGGCTATAGCCCATCGTCTCGGAGTCATTTTCGTCTTTTTTTCAAATCCTTGTTTTTCATCATTTATGACCATGGCGATGGGCTATAGCCCATGGTCTCGAACGGCATACTATAGCATGCCGTTTTGCATCATTTTTGAGGATTTGAAAAAAAGACGAAAATCACTCCGAGACCATGGGCTATAGCCCATCGTCTCGGAGTCATTTTCGTCTTTTTTTCAAATCCTTGTTTTTCATCATTTATGACCATGGCGATGGGCTATAGCCCATGGTCTCGAAGAGGCATACTATAGCATGCCGTTTTGCATCATTTTTGAGGATTTGAAAAAAAGACGAAAATCACTCCGAGATCATGGGCTATAGCCCATCGTCTCGGAGTCATTTTCGTCTTTTTTTCAAATCCTTGTTTTTCATCATTAATGACCATGGCGATGGGCTATAGCCCATGGTCTTGAACGGCATACTATAGCATGCCGTTTTGCATCATTTTTGAGGATTTGAAAAAAAGACGAAAATCACTCCGAGACCATGGGCTATAGCCCATCGTCTCGGAGTCATTTTCGTCTTTTTTTCAAATCCTTGTTTTTCATCATTTATGACCATGGCGATGGGCTATAGCCCATGGTCTCGAACGGCATACTATAGCATGCCGTTTTGCATCATTTTTGAGGATTTGAAAAAAAGACGAAAATCACTCCGAGACCATGGGCTATAGCCCATCGTCTCGGAGTCATTTTCGTCTTTTTTTTTCAAATCCTTGTTTTTCATCATTTATGACCATGGCGATGGGCTATAGCCCATGGTCTCGAACGGCATGCTATAGCATGCCGTTTTGCATCATTTTTGAGGATTTGAAAAGAAGACGAAAATCACTCCGAGACCATGGGCTACAGCCCATCGTCTCGGAGTCATTTTCGTCTTTTTTTCAAATCCTCGTTTTTCATCATTTATGACCATGGCGATGGGCTATAGCCCATGGTCTCGAACGGCATACTATAGCATGCCGTTTTCCATCATTTTTGAGGATTTGAAAAAAAGACGAAAATCACTCCGAGACCATGGGCTATAGCCCATCGTCTCGGAGTCATTTTCGTCTTTTTTTCAAATCCTTGTTTTTCATCATTTATGACCATGGCGATGGGCTATAGCCCATGGTCTCGAACGGCATACTATAGCATGCCGTTTTGCATCATTTGAGGATTTGAAAAAAAGACGAAAATCACTCCGAGACCATGGGCTATAGCCCATCGTCTCGGAGTCATTTTCGTCTTTTTTTCAAATCCTTGTTTTTCATCATTAATGACCATGGCGATGGGCTATAGCCCATCGTCTCGGAGTCATTTTCGTCTTTTTTTCAAATCCTTGTTTTTCATCATTTATGACCATGGCGATGGGCTATAGCCCATGGTCTCGAACGGAATACTATAGCATGCCGTTTTGCATCATTTTTGAGGATTTGAAAAAAAACGAAAATCACTCCGAGACCATGGGCTATAGCCCATCGTCTCGGAGTCATTTTCGTCTTTTTTTCAAATCCTTGTTTTTCATCATTAATGACCATGGCGATGGGCTATAGCCCATGGTCTTGAACGGCATACTATAGCATGCCGTTTTGCATCATTTTTGAGGATTTGAAAAAAAGACGAAAATCACTCCGAGACCATGGGCTATAGCCCATCGTCTCGGAGTCATTTTCGTCTTTTTTTTTCAAATCCTTGTTTTTCATCATTTATGACCATGGCGATGGGCTATAGCCCATGGTCTCGAACGGCATGCTATAGCATGCCGTTTTGCATCATTTTTGAGGATTTGAAAAAAAGACGAAAATCACTCCGAGACCATGGGCTATAGCCCATCGTCTCGGAGTCATTTTCGTCTTTTTTTCAAATCCTCGTTTTTCATCATTTATGACCATGGCGATGGGCTATAGCCCATGGTCTCGAACGGCATACTATAGCATGCCGTTTTCCATCATTTTTGAGGATTTGAAAAAAAGACGAAAATCACTCCGAGACCATGGGCTATAGCCCATCGTCTCGGAGTCATTTTCGTCTTTTTTTCAAATCCTTGTTTTTCATCATTTATGACCATGGCGATGGGCTATAGCCCATGGTCTCGAACGGCATACTATAGCATGCCGTTTTGCATCATTTGAGGATTTGAAAAAAAGACGAAAATCACTCCGAGACCATGGGCTATAGCCCATCGTCTCGGAGTCATTTTCGTCTTTTTTTCAAATCCTTGTTTTTCATCATTAATGACCATGGCGATGGGCTATAGCCCATGGTCTTGAACGGCATACTATAGCATGCCGTTTTGCATCATTTTTGAGGATTTGAAAAAAAGACGAAAATCACTCCGAGACCATGGGCTATAGCCCATCGTCTCGGAGTCATTTTCGTCTTTTTTTCAAATCCTTGTTTTTCATCATTTATGACCATGGCGATGGGCTATAGCCCATGGTCTCGAACGGCATACTATAGCATGCCGTTTTGCATCATTTTTGAGGATTTGAAAAAAAGACGAAAATCACTCCGAGACCATGGGCTATAGCCCATCGTCTCGGAGTCATTTTCGTCTTTTTTTCAAATCCTTGTTTTTCATCATTAATGACCATGGCGATGGGCTATAGCCCATGGTCTCGAACGGCATACTATAGCATGCCGTTTTCCATCATTTTTGAGGATTTGAAAAAAAGACGAAAATCACTCCGAGACCATGGGCTATAGCCCATCGTCTCGGAGTCATTTTCGTCTTTTTTTTCAAATCCTTGTTTTTCATCATTTATGACCATGGCGATGGGCTATAGCCCATGGTCTCGAACGGAATACTATAGCATGCCGTTTTGCATCATTTTTGAGGATTTGAAAAAAAACGAAAATCACTCCGAGACCATGGGCTATAGCCCATCGTCTCGGAGTCATTTTCGTCTTTTTTTCAAATCCTTGTTTTTCATCATTAATGACCATTGCGATGGGCTATAGCCCATGGTCTTGAACGGCATACTATAGCATGCCGTTTTGCATCATTTTTGAGGATTTGAAAAAAAGACGAAAATCACTCCGAGACCATGGGCTATAGCCCATCGTCTCGGAGTCATTTTCGTCTTTTTTTTTTAAAAATCCTTGTTTTTCATCATTTATGACCATGGCGATGGGCTATAGCCCATGGTCTCGAACGGCATGCTATAGCATGCCGTTTTGCATCATTTTTGAGGATTTGAAAAAAAGACGAAAATCACTCCGAGACCATGGGCTATAGCCCATCGTCTCGGAGTCATTTTCGTCTTTTTTTCAAATCCTCGTTTTTCATCATTTATGACCATGGCGATGGGCTATAGCCCATGGTCTCGAACGGCATACTATAGCATGCCGTTTTCCATCATTTTTGAGGATTTGAAAAAAAGACGAAAATCACTCCGAGACCATGGGCTATAGCCCATCGTCTCGGAGTCATTTTCGTCTTTTTTTCAAATCCTTGTTTTTCATCATTTATGACCATGGCGATGGGCTATAGCCCATGGTCTCGAACGGCATACTATAGCATGCCGTTTTGCATCATTTTTGAGGATTTGAAAAAAAGACGAAAATCACTCCGAGACCATGGGCTATAGCCCATCGTCTCGGAGTCATTTTCGTCTTTTTTTTTCAAATCCTTGTTTTTCATCATTTATGACCATGGCGATGGGCTATAGCCCATGGTCTCGAACGGCATGCTATAGCATGCCGTTTTGCATCATTTTTGAGGATTTGAAAAGAAGACGAAAATCACTCCGAGACCATGGGCTACAGCCCATCGTCTCGGAGTCATTTTCGTCTTTTTTTCAAATCCTCGTTTTTCATCATTTATGACCATGGCGATGGGCTATAGCCCATGGTCTCGAACGGCATACTATAGCATGCCGTTTTCCATCATTTTTGAGGATTTGAAAAAAAGACGAAAATCACTCCGAGACCATGGGCTATAGCCCATCGTCTCGGAGTCATTTTCGTCTTTTTTTCAAATCCTTGTTTTTCATCATTTATGACCATGGCGATGGGCTATAGCCCATGGTCTCGAACGGCATACTATAGCATGCCGTTTTGCATCATTTGAGGATTTGAAAAAAAGACGAAAATCACTCCGAGACCATGGGCTATAGCCCATCGTCTCGGAGTCATTTTCGTCTTTTTTTCAAATCCTTGTTTTTCATCATTAATGACCATGGCGATGGGCTATAGCCCATCGTCTCGGAGTCATTTTCGTCTTTTTTTCAAATCCTTGTTTTTCATCATTTATGACCATGGCGATGGGCTATAGCCCATGGTCTCGAACGGCATACTATAGCATGCCGTTTTGCATCATTTGAGGATTTGAAAAAAAGACGAAAATCACTCCGAGACCATGGGCTATAGCCCATCGTCTCGGAGTCATTTTCGTCTTTTTTTCAAATCCTTGTTTTTCATCATTAATGACCATGGCGATGGGCTTTAGCCCATGGTCTTGAACGGCATACTATAGCATGCCGTTTTGCATCATTTTTGAGGATTTGAAAAAAAGACGAAAATCACTCCGAGACCATGGGCTATAGCCCATCGTCTCGCGGTCATTTTCGTCTTTTTTTCAAATCCTTGTTTTTCATCATTTATGACCATGGCGATGGGCTATAGCCCATGGTCTCGAACGGCATACTATAGCATGCCGTTTTGCATCATTTTTGAGGATTTGAAAAAAAGACGAAAATCACTCCGAGACCATGGGCTATAGCCCATCGTCTCGGAGTCATTTTCGTCTTTTTTTCAAATCCTCGTTTTTCATCATTTATGACCATGGCGATGGGCTATAGCCCATGGTCTCGAACGGCATACTATAGCATGCCGTTTTCCATCATTTTTGAGGATTTGAAAAAAAGACGAAAATCACTCCGAGACCATGGGCTATAGCCCATCGTCTCGGAGTCATTTTCGTCTTTTTTTCAAATCCTTGTTTTTCATCATTTATGACCATGGCGATGGGCTATAGCCCATGGTCTCGAACGGCATACTATAGCATGCCGTTTTGCATCATTTTTGAGGATTTGAAAAAAAGACGAAAATCACTCCGAGACCATGGGCTATAGCCCATCGTCTCGCGGTCATTTTCGTCTTTTTTTCAAATCCTTGTTTTTCATCATTTATGACCATGGCGATGGGCTATAGCCCATGGTCTCGAACGGCATACTATAGCATGCCGTTTTCCATCATTTTTGAGGATTTGAAAAAAAGACGAAAATCACTCCGAGACCATGGGCTATAGCCCATCGTCTCGGAGTCATTTTCGTCTTTTTTTCAAATCCTTGTTTTTCATCATTTATGACCATGGCGATGGGCTATAGCCCATGGTCTCGAACGGCATACTATAGCATGCCGTTTTGCATCATTTTTGAGGATTTGAAAAAAAGACGAAAATCACTCCGAGACCATGGGCTATAGCCCATCGTCTCGGAGTCATTTTCGTCTTTTTTTCAAATCCTTGTTTTTCATCATTAATGACCATGGCGATGGGCTATAGCCCATGGTCTTGAACGGCATACTATAGCATGCCGTTTTGCATCATTTTTGAGGATTTGAAAAAAAGACGAAAATCACTCCGAGACCATGGGCTATAGCCCATCGTCTCGGAGTCATTTTCGTCTTTTTTTTTAAAAAATCCTTGTTTTTCATCATTTATGACCATGGCGATGGGCTATAGCCCATGGTCTCGAACGGCATGCTATAGCATGCCGTTTTGCATCATTTTTGAGGATTTGAAAAAAAGACGAAAATCACTCCGAGACCATGGGCTATAGCCCATCGTCTCGGAGTCATTTTCGTCTTTTTTTCAAATCCTCGTTTTTCATCATTTATGACCATGGCGATGGGCTATAGCCCATGGTCTCGAACGGCATACTATAGCATGCCGTTTTCCATCATTTTTGAGGATTTGAAAAAAAGACGAAAATCACTCCGAGACCATGGGCTATAGCCCATCGTCTCGGAGTCATTTTCGTCTTTTTTTCAAATCCTTGTTTTTCATCATTTATGACCATGGCGATGGGCTATAGCCCATGGTCTCGAAGAGGCATACTATAGCATGCCGTTTTGCATCATTTTTGAGGATTTGAAAAAAAGACGAAAATCACTCCGAGATCATGGGCTATAGCCCATCGTCTCGGAGTCATTTTCGTCTTTTTTTCAAATCCTTGTTTTTCATCATTAATGACCATGGCGATGGGCTTTAGCCCATGGTCTTGAACGGCATACTATAGCATGCCGTTTTGCATCATTTTTGAGGATTTGAAAAAAAGACGAAAATCACTCCGAGACCATGGGCTATAGCCCATCGTCTCGGAGTCATTTTCGTCTTTTTTTCAAATCCTTGTTTTTCATCATTTATGACCATGGCGATGGGCTATAGCCCATGGTCTCGAACGGCATACTATAGCATGCCGTTTTGCATCATTTTTGAGGATTTGAAAAAAAGACGAAAATCACTCCGAGACCATGGGCTATAGCCCATCGTCTCGGAGTCATTTTCGTCTTTTTTTCAAATCCTCGTTTTTCATCATTTATGACCATGGCGATGGGCTATAGCCCATGGTCTCGAACGGCATACTATAGCATGCCGTTTTCCATCATTTTTGAGGATTTGAAAAAAAGACGAAAATCACTCCGAGACCATGGGCTATAGCCCATCGTCTCGGAGTCATTTTCGTCTTTTTTTCAAATCCTTGTTTTTCATCATTTATGACCATGGCGATGGGCTATAGCCCATGGTCTCGAGCGGCATACTATAGCATGCCGTTTTGCATCATTTTTGAGGATTTGAAAAAAAGACGAAAATCACTCCGAGACCATGGGCTATAGCCCATCGTCTCGGAGTCATTTTCGTCTATTTTTCAAATCCTTGTTTTTCATCATTAATGACCATGGCGATGGGCTATAGCCCATGTTCTTGAACGGCATACTATAGCATGCCGTTTTGCATCATTTTTGAGGATTTGAAAAAAAGACGAAAATCACTCCGAGACCATGGGCTATAGCCCATCGTCTCGGAGTCATTTTCGTCTTTTTTTTAAAATCCTTGTTTTTCATCATTTATGACCATGGCGATGGGCAAAGGCCCATGGTCTCGAACGGCATGCTATAGCATGCCGTTTTGCATCATTTTTGAGGATTTGAAAAAAAGACGAAAATCACTCCGAGACCATGGGCTATAGCCCATCGTCTCGGAGTCATTTTCGTCTTTTTTTTCAAATCCTTGTTTTTCATCATTTATGACCATGGCGATGGGCTATAGCCCATGGTCTCAAACGGAATACTATAGCATGCCGTTTTGCATCATTTTTGAGGATTTGAAAAAAAGACGAAAATCAATCCGAGACCATGGGCTATAGCCCATCGTCTCGGAGGATTTTTGAGGATTTGAAAAAAAGACGAAAATCACTCCGAGACCATGGGCTATAGCCCATCGTCTCGGAGTCATTTTCGTCTTTTTTTTCAAATCCTTGTTTTTCATCATTTATGACCATGGCGATGGGCTATAGCCCATGGTCTCGAACGGCATGCTATAGCATGCCGTTTTGCATCATTTTTGAGGATTTGAAAAAAAGACGAAAATCACTCCGAGACCATGGGCTATAGCCCATCGTCTCGGAGTCATTTTCGTCTTTTTTTCAAATCCTCGTTTTTTATCATTTATGACCATGGCGATGGGCTATAGCCCATGGTCTCGAACGGCATACTATAGCATGCCGTTTTCCATCATTTTTGAGGATTTGAAAAAAAGACGAAAATCACTCCGAGACCATGGGCTATAGCCCATCGTCTCGGAGTCATTTTCGTCTTTTTTTCAAATCCTTGTTTTTCATCATTTATGACCATGGCGATGGTCTCGAACGGCATACTATAGCATACTATAGCATGCCGTTTTGCATCATTTGAGGATTTGAAAAAAAGACGAAAATCACTCCGAGACCATGGGCTATAGCCCATCGTCTCGGAGTCATTTTCGTCTTTTTTTCAAATCCTTGTTTTTCATCATTAATGACCATGGCGATGGGCTATAGCCCATGGTCTTGAACGGCATACTATAGCATGCCGTTTTGCATCATTTTTGAGGATTTGAAAAAAAGACGAAAATCACTCCGAGACCATGGGCTATACGCCCATCGTCTCGGAGTCATTTTCGTCTTTTTTTCAAATCCTTGTTTTTCATCATTTATGACCATGGCGATGGGCTATAGCCCATGGTCTCGAACGGCATACTATAGCATGCCGTTTTGCATCATTTTTGAGGATTTGAAAAAAAGACGAAAATCACTCCGAGACCATGGGCTATAGCCCATCGTCTCGGAGTCATTTTCGTCTTTTTTTCAAATCCTTGTTTTTCATCATTAATGACCATGGCGATGGGCTATAGCCCATGGTCTCGAACGGCATACTATAGCATGCCGTTTTGCATCATTTTTGAGGATTTGAAAAAAAGACGAAAATCACTCCGAGACCATGGGCTATAGCCCATCGTCTCGGAGTCATTTTCGTCTTTTTTTCAAATCCTTGTTTTTCATCATTTATGACCATGGCGATGGGCTATAGCCCATGGTCTTGAACGGCATACTATAGCATGCCGTTTTGCATCATTTTTGAGGATTTGAAAAAAAGACGAAAATCACTCCGAGACCATGGGCTATAGCCCATCGTCTCGGAGTCATTTTCGTCTTTTTTTTAAAAAATCCTTGTTTTTCATCATTTATGACCATGGCGATGGGCTATAGCCCATGGTCTCGAACGGCATGCTATAGCATGCCGTTTTGCATCATTTTTGAGGATTTGAAAAAAAGACGAAAATCACTCCGAGACCATGGGCTATAGCCCATCGTCTCGGAGTCATTTTCGTCTTTTTTTTCAAATCCTTGTTTTTCATCATTTATGACCATGGCGATGGGCTATAGCCCATGGTCTCAAACGGAATACTATAGCATGCCGTTTTGCATCATTTTTGAGGATTTGAAAAAAAGACGAAAATCACTCCGAGACCATGGGCTATAGCCCATCGTCTCGGAGTCATTTTCGTCTTTTTTTCAAATCCTTGTTTTTCATCATTTATGACCATGGCGATGGGCTATAGCCCATGGTCTCGAACGGCATACTATAGCATGCCGTTTTGCATCATTTTTGAGGATTTGAAAAAAAGACGAAAATCACTCCGAGACCATGGGCTATAGCCCATCGTCTCGGAGTCATTTTCGTCTTTTTTTCAAATCCTTGTTTTTCATCATTAATGACCATGGCGATGGGCTATAGCCCATGGTCTTGAACCATACTATAGCATGCCGTTTTGCATCATTTTTGAGGATTTGAAAAAAAGACGAAAATCACTCCGAGACCATGGGCTATAGCCCATCGTCTCGGAGTCATTTTCGTCTTTTTTTTAAAAAATCCTTGTTTTTCATCATTTATGACCATGGCGATGGGCTATAGCCCATGGTCTCGAACGGCATGCTATAGCATGCCGTTTTGCATCATTTTTGAGGATTTGAAAAAAAGACGAAAATCACTCCGAGACCATGGGCTATAGCCCATCGTCTCGGAGTCATTTTCGTCTTTTTTTCAAATCCTTGTTTTTCATCATTTATGACCATGGCGATGGGCTATAGCCCATGGTCTCGAACGGCATACTATAGCATGCCGTTTTGCATCATTTTTGAGGATTTGAAAAAAAGACGAAAATCACTCCGAGACCATGGGCTATAGCCCATCGTCTCGGAGTCATTTTCGTCTTTTTTTCAAATCCTTGTTTTTCATCATTAATGACCATGGCGATGGGCTATAGCCCATGGTCTTGAACGGCATACTATAGCATGCCGTTTTGCATCATTTTTGAGGATTTGAAAAAAAGACGAAAATCACGCCGAGACCATGGGCTATAGCCCATCGTCTCGGAGTCATTTTCGTCTTTTTTTCAAATCCTTGTTTTTCATCATTAATGACCATGGCGATGGGCTATAGCCCATGTTCTTGAACGGCATACTATAGCATGCCGTTTTGCATCATTTTTGAGGATTTGAAAAAAAGACGAAAATCACTCCGAGACCATGGGCTATAGCCCATCGTCTCGGAGTCATTTTCGTCTTTTTTTTAAAAAATCCTTGTTTTTCATCATTTATGACCATGGCGATGGGCTATAGCCCATGGTCTCGAACGGCATGCTATAGCATGCCGTTTTGCATCATTTTTGAGGATTTGAAAAAAAGACGAAAATCACTCCGAGACCATGGGCTATAGCCCATCGTCTCGGAGTCATTTTCGTCTTTTTTTCAAATCCTCGTTTTTCATCATTTATGACCATGGCGATGGGCTATAGCCCATGGTCTCGAACGGCATACTATAGCATGCCGTTTTCCATCATTTTTGAGGATTTGAAAAAAAGACGAAAATCACTCCGAGACCATGGGCTATAGCCCATCGTCTCGGAGTCATTTTCGTCTTTTTTTCAAATCCTTGTTTTTCATCATTTATGACCATGGCGATGGGCTATAGCCCATGGTCTCGAACGGCATACTATAGCATGCCGTTTTGCATCATTTTTGAGGATTTGAAAAAAAGACGAAAATCACTCCGAGACCATGGGCTATAGCCCATCGTCTCGGAGTCATTTTCGTCTTTTTTTTTTAAAATCCTTGTTTTTCATCATTTATGACCATGGCGATGGGCTATAGCATGCCGTTTTGCATCATTTTTGAGGATTTGAAAAAAAGACGAAAATCACTCCGAGACCATGGGCTATAGCCCATCGTCTCGGAGTCATTTTCGTCTTTCTTTCAAATCCTCGTTTTTCATCATTTATGACCATGGCGATGGGCTATAGCCCATGGTCTCGAACGGCATACTATAGCATGCCGTTTTCCATCATTTTTGAGGATTTGAAAAAAAGACGAAAATCACTCCGAGACCATGGGCTATAGCCCATCGTCTCGGAGTCATTTTCGTCTTTTTTTCAAATCCTTGTTTTTCATCATTTATGACCATGGCGATGGGCTATAGCCCATGGTCTCGAACGGCATACTATAGCATGCCGTTTTGCATCATTTTTGAGGATTTGAAAAAAAGACGAAAATCACTCCGAGACCATGGGCTATAGCCCATCGTCTCGGAGTCATTTTCGTCTTTTTTTCAAATCCTTGTTTTTCATCATTTATGACCATGGCGATGGGCTATAGCCCATGGTCTTGAACGG
Source organism: Electrona antarctica (assembly GCF_951216825.1). Lineage (NCBI taxonomy): Eukaryota > Metazoa > Chordata > Actinopteri > Myctophiformes > Myctophidae > Electrona > Electrona antarctica. Next base: position 44,610,683 of record NC_136806.1, on the reverse strand, counting down.
CATACTATAGCATGCCGTTTTGCATCATTTTTGAGGATTTGAAAAAAAGACGAAAATGACTCCGAGACCATGGGCTATAGCCCATCGTCTCGGAGTCATTTTCGTCTTTTTTTTTTAAAATCCTTGTTTTTCATCATTTATGACCATGGCGATGGGCTAAGGCCCATGGTCTCGAACGGAATACTATAGCATGCCGTTTTGCATCATTTTTGAAGATTTGAAAAAAAGACGAAAATCACTCCGAGACCATGGGCTATAGCCCATCGTCTCGGAGTCATTTTCGTCTTTTTTTCAAATCCTTGTTTTTCATCATTAATGACCATGGCGATGGGCTATAGCCCATGGTCTTGAACCATACTATAGCATGCCGTTTTGCATCATTTTTGAGGATTTGAAAAAAAGACGAAAATCACTCCGAGACCATGGGCTATAGCCCATCGTCTCGGAGTCATTTTCGTCTTTTTTTTAAAAAATCCTTGTTTTTCATCATTTATGACCATGGCGATGGGCTATAGCCCATGGTCTCGAACGGCATGCTATAGCATGCCGTTTTGCATCATTTTTGAGGATTTGAAAAAAAGACGAAAATCACTCCGAGACCATGGGCTATAGCCCATCGTCTCGGAGTCATTTTCGTCTTTTTTTCAAATCCTTGTTTTTCATCATTTATGACCATGGCGATGGGCTATAGCCCATGGTCTCGAACGGCATACTATAGCATGCCGTTTTGCATCATTTTTGAGGATTTGAAAAAAAGACGAAAATCACTCCGAGACCATGGGCTATAGCCCATCGTCTCGGAGTCATTTTCGTCTTTTTTTCAAATCCTTGTTTTTCATCATTAATGACCATGGCGATGGGCTATAGCCCATGGTCTTGAACGGCATACTATAGCATGCCGTTTTGCATCATTTTTGAGGATTTGAAAAAAAGACGAAAATCACGCCGAGACCATGGGCTATAGCCCATCGTCTCGGAGTCATTTTCGTCTTTTTTTCAAATCCTTGTTTTTCATCATTAATGACCATGGCGATGGGCTATAGCCCATGTTCTTGAACGGCATACTATAGCATGCCGTTTTGCATCATTTTTGAGGATTTGAAAAAAAGACGAAAATCACTCCGAGACCATGGGCTATAGCCCATCGTCTCGGAGTCATTTTCGTCTTTTTTTTAAAAAATCCTTGTTTTTCATCATTTATGACCATGGCGATGGGCTATAGCCCATGGTCTCGAACGGCATGCTATAGCATGCCGTTTTGCATCATTTTTGAGGATTTGAAAAAAAGACGAAAATCACTCCGAGACCATGGGCTATAGCCCATCGTCTCGGAGTCATTTTCGTCTTTTTTTCAAATCCTCGTTTTTCATCATTTATGACCATGGCGATGGGCTATAGCCCATGGTCTCGAACGGCATACTATAGCATGCCGTTTTCCATCATTTTTGAGGATTTGAAAAAAAGACGAAAATCACTCCGAGACCATGGGCTATAGCCCATCGTCTCGGAGTCATTTTCGTCTTTTTTTCAAATCCTTGTTTTTCATCATTTATGACCATGGCGATGGGCTATAGCCCATGGTCTCGAACGGCATACTATAGCATGCCGTTTTGCATCATTTTTGAGGATTTGAAAAAAAGACGAAAATCACTCCGAGACCATGGGCTATAGCCCATCGTCTCGGAGTCATTTTCGTCTTTTTTTTTTAAAATCCTTGTTTTTCATCATTTATGACCATGGCGATGGGCTATAGCATGCCGTTTTGCATCATTTTTGAGGATTTGAAAAAAAGACGAAAATCACTCCGAGACCATGGGCTATAGCCCATCGTCTCGGAGTCATTTTCGTCTTTCTTTCAAATCCTCGTTTTTCATCATTTATGACCATGGCGATGGGCTATAGCCCATGGTCTCGAACGGCATACTATAGCATGCCGTTTTCCATCATTTTTGAGGATTTGAAAAAAAGACGAAAATCACTCCGAGACCATGGGCTATAGCCCATCGTCTCGGAGTCATTTTCGTCTTTTTTTCAAATCCTTGTTTTTCATCATTTATGACCATGGCGATGGGCTATAGCCCATGGTCTCGAACGGCATACTATAGCATGCCGTTTTGCATCATTTTTGAGGATTTGAAAAAAAGACGAAAATCACTCCGAGACCATGGGCTATAGCCCATCGTCTCGGAGTCATTTTCGTCTTTTTTTCAAATCCTTGTTTTTCATCATTTATGACCATGGCGATGGGCTATAGCCCATGGTCTTGAACGGCATACTATAGCATGCCGTTTTGCATCATTTTTGAGGATTTGAAAAAAAGACGAAAATGACTCCGAGACCATGGGCTATAGCCCATCGTCTCGGAGTCATTTTCGTCTTTTTTTTTTAAAATCCTTGTTTTTCATCATTTATGACCATGGCGATGGGCTAAGGCCCATGGTCTCGAACGGCATGCTATAGCATGCCGTTTTGCATCATTTTTGAGGATTTGAAAAAAAGACGAAAATCACTCCGAGACCATGGGCTATAGCCCATCGTCTCGGAGTCATTTTCGTCTTTTTTTTCAAATCCTTGTTTTTCATCATTTATGACCATGGCGATGGGCTATAGCCCATGGTCTCAAACGGAATACTATAGCATGCCGTTTTGCATCATTTTTGAGGATTTGAAAAAAAGACGAAAATCACTCCGAGACCATGGGCTAAAGCCCATCGTCTCGGAGTCATTTTCGTCTTTTTTTCAAATCCTTGTTTTTCATCATTTATGACCATGGCGATGGGCTATAGCCCATGGTCTCGAACGGCATGCTATAGCATGCCGTTTTGCATCATTTTTGAGGATTTGAAAAAAAGACGAAAATCACTCCGAGACCATGGGCTATAGCCCATCGTCTCGGAGTCATTTTCGTCTTTTTTTCAAATCCTCGTTTTTCATCATTTATGACCATGGCGATGGGCTATAGCCCATGGTCTCAAACGGCATACTATAGCATGCCGTTTTGCATCATTTTTGAGGATTTGAAAATAAGACGAAAATCACTCCGAGACCATGGGCTATAGCCCATCGTCTCGGAGTCATTTTCGTCTTTTTTTCAAATCCTTGTTTTTCATCATTTATGACCATGGCGATGGGCTATAGCCCATGGTCTCAAACGGAATACTATAGCATGCCGTTTTGCATCATTTTTGAAGATTTGAAAAAAAGACGAAAATCACTCCGAGACCATGGGCTATAGCCCATCGTCTCGGAGTCATTTTCGTCTTTTTTTCAAATCCTTGTTTTTCATCATTAATGACCATGGCGATGGGCTATAGCCCATGGTCTTGAACGGCATACTATAGCATGCCGTTTTGCATCATTTTTGAGGATTTGAAAATAAGACGAAAATCACTCCGAGACCATGGGCTATAGCCCATCGTCTCGGAGTCATTTTCGTCTTTTTTTCAAATCCTTGTTTTTCATCATTTATGACCATGGCGATGGGCTATAGCCCATGGTCTCAAACGGAATACTATAGCATGCCGTTTTGCATCATTTTTGAAGATTTGAAAAAAAGACGAAAATCACTCCGAGACCATGGGCTATAGCCCATCGTCTCGGAGTCATTTTCGTCTTTTTTTCAAATCCTTGTTTTTCATCATTTATGACCATGGCGATGGGCTATAGCCCATGGTCTCGAACGGCATACTATAGCATGCCGTTTTCCATCATTTTTGAGGATTTGAAAAAAAGACGAAAATCACTCCGAGACCATGGGCTATAGCCCATCGTCTCGGAGTCATTTTCGTCTTTTTTTCAAATCCTTGTTTTTCATCATTTATGACCATGGCGATGGGCTATAGCCCATGGTCTTGAACGGCATGCTATAGCATGCCGTTTTGCATCATTTTTGAGGATTTGAAAAAAAGACGAAAATCACTCCGAGACCATGGGCTATAGCCCATCGTCTCGGAGTCATTTTCGTCTTTTTTTCAAATCCTTGTTTTTCATCATTAATGACCATGGCGATGGGCTATAGCCCATGGTCTCGAACGGCATACTATAGCATGCCGTTTTCCATCATTTTTGAGGATTTGAAAAAAAGACGAAAATCACTCCGAGACCATGGGCTATAGCCCATCGTCTCGGAGTCATTTTCGTCTTTTTTTCAAATCCTTGTTTTTCATCATTTATGACCATGGCGATGGGCTATAGCCCATGGTCTTGAACGGCATGCTATAGCATGCCGTTTTGCATCATTTTTGAGGATTTTAAAAAAAGACGAAAATCACTCCGAGACCATGGGCTATAGCCCATCGTCTCGGAGTCATTTTCGTCTTTTTTTTCAAATCCTTGTTTTTCATCATTTATGACCATGGCGATGGGCTATAGCCCATGGTCTCAAACGGAATACTATAGCATGCCGTTTTGCATCATTTTTGAGGATTTGAAAAAAAGACGAAAATCACTCCGAGACCATGGGCTATAGCCCATCGTCTCGGAGTCATTTTCGTCTTTTTTTCAAATCCTCGTTTTTCATCATTTATGACCATGGCGATGGGCTATAGCCCATGGTCTCGAACGGCATACTATAGCATGCCGTTTTGCATCATTTTTGAGGTTTTGAAAAAAAGACGAAAATCACTCCGAGACCATGGGCTATAGCCCATCGTCTCGGAGTCATTTTCGTCTTTTTTTCAAATCCTTGTTTTTCATCATTAATGACCATGGCGATGGGCTATAGCCCATGGTCTTGAACGGCATACTATAGCATGCCGTTTTGCATCATTTTTGAAGATTTGAAAAAAAGACGAAAATCACTCCGAGACCATGGGCTATAGCCCATCGTCTCGGAGTCATTTTCGTCTTTTTTTCAAATCCTTGTTTTTCATCATTTATGACCATGGCGATGGGCTATAGCCCATGGTCTCGAACGGCATACTATAGCATGCCGTTTTCCATCATTTTTGAGGATTTGAAAAAAAGACGAAAATCACTCCGAGACCATGGGCTATAGCCCATCGTCTCGGAGTCATTTTCGTCTTTTTTTCAAATCCTTGTTTTTCATCATTTATGACCATGGCGATGGGCTATAGCCCATGGTCTTGAACGGCATGCTATAGCATGCCGTTTTGCATCATTTTTGAGGATTTGAAAAAAAGACGAAAATCACTCCGAGACCATGGGCTATAGCCCATGGTCTCGGAGTCATTTTCGTCTTTTTTTCAAATCCTTGTTTTTCATCATTAATGACCATGGCGATGGGCTATAGCCCATGGTCTTGAACGGCATACTATAGCATGCCGTTTTGCATCATTTTTGAGGATTTGAAAAAAAGACGAAAATCACTCCGAGACCATGGGCTATAGCCCATCGTCTCGGAGTCATTTTCGTCTTTTTTTCAAATCCTCGTTTTTCATCATTTATGACCATGGCGATGGGCTATAGCCCATGGTCTCGAACGGCATACTATAGCATGCCGTTTTCCATCATTTTTGAGGATTTGAAAAAAAGACGAAAATCACTCCGAGACCATGGGCTATAGCCCATCGTCTCGGAGTCATTTTCGTCTTTTTTTCAAATCCTTGTTTTTCATCATTTATGACCATGGCGATGGGCTATAGCCCATGGTCTTGAACGGCATGCTATAGCATGCCGTTTTGCATCATTTTTGAGGATTTGAAAAAAAGACGAAAATCACTCCGAGACCATGGGCTATAGCCCATCGTCTCGGAGTCATTTTCGTCTTTTTTTCAAATCCTTGTTTTTCATCATTAATGACCATGGCGATGGGCTATAGCCCATGGTCTTGAACGGCATACTATAGCATGCCGTTTTGCATCATTTTTGAGGATTTGAAAAAAAGACGAAAATCACTCCGAGACCATGGGCTATAGCCCATCGTCTCGGAGTCATTTTCGTCTTTTTTTCAAATCCTCGTTTTTCATCATTTATGACCATGGCGATGGGCTATAGCCCATGGTCTCGAACGGCATACTATAGCATGCCGTTTTCCATCATTTTTGAGGATTTGAAAAAAAGACGAAAATCACTCCGAGACCATGGGCTATAGCCCATCGTCTCGGAGTCATTTTCGTCTTTTTTTCAAATCCTTGTTTTTCATCATTTATGACCATGGCGATGGGCTATAGCCCATGGTCTCGAACGGCATACTATAGCATGCCGTTTTGCATCATTTTTGAGGATTTGAAAAAAAGACGAAAATCACTCCGAGACCATGGGCTATAGCCCATCGTCTCAGAGTCATTTTCGTCTTTTTTTCAAATCCTTGTTTTTCATCATTAATGACCATGGCGATGGGCTATAGCCCATGGTCTTGAACGGCATACTATAGCATGCCGTTTTGCATCATTTTTGAGGATTTGAAAAAAAGACGAAAATCACTCCGAGACCATGGGCTATAGCCCATCGTCTCGGAGTCATTTTCGTCTTTTTTTTTTTAAATCCTTGTTTTTCATCATTTATGACCATGGCGATGGGCTATAGCCCATGGTCTCGAACGGCATGCTATAGCATGCCGTTTTGCATCATTTTTGAGGATTTGAAAAAAAGACGAAAATCACTCCGAGACCATGGGCTATAGCCCATCGTCTCGGAGTCATTTTCGTCTTTTTTTCAAATCCTCGTTTTTCATCATTTATGACCATGGCGATGGGCTATAGCCCATGGTCTCGAACGGCATACTATAGCATGCCGTTTTCCATCATTTTTGAGGATTTGAAAAAAAGACGAAAATCACTCCGAGACGATGGGCTATAGCCCATCGTCTCGGAGTCATTTTCGTCTTTTTTTCAAATCCTTGTTTTTCATCATTTATGACCATGGCGATGGGCTATAGCCCATGGTCTCGAACGGCACACTATAGCATGCCGTTTTGCATCATTTTTGAGGATTTGAAAAAAGACGAAAATCACTCCGAGACCATGGGCTATAGCCCATCGTCTCGGAGTCATTTTCGTCTTTTTTTCAAATCCTTGTTTTTCATCATTTATGACCATGGCGATGGGCTATAGCCCATGGTCTCGAACGGCATACTATAGCATGCCGTTTTCCATCATTTTTGAGGATTTGAAAAAAAGACGAAAATCACTCCGAGACCATGGGCTATAGCCCATCGTCTCGGAGTCATTTTCGTCTTTTTTTCAAATCCTTGTTTTTCATCATTTATGACCATGGCGATGGGCTATAGCCCATGGTCTTGAACGGCATACTATAGCATGCCGTTTTGCATCATTTTTGAGGATTTGAAAAAAAGACGAAAATCACTCCGAGACCATGGGCTATAGCCCATCGTCTCGGAGTCATTTTCGTCTTTTTTTTTTAAAATCCTTGTTTTTCATCATTTATGACCATGGCGATGGGCTATAGCCCATGGTCTCGAACGGCATGCTATAGCATGCCGTTTTGCATCATTTTTGAGGATTTGAAAAAAAGACGAAAATCACTCCGAGACCATGGGCTATAGCCCATCGTCTCGGAGTCATTTTCGTCTTTTTTTCAAATCCTCGTTTTTCATCATTTATGACCATGGCGATGGGCTATAGCCCATGGTCTCGAACGGCATACTATAGCATGCCGTTTTCCATCATTTTTGAGGATTTGAAAAAAAGACGAAAATCACTCCGAGACCATGGGCTATAGCCCATCGTCTCGGAGTCATTTTCGTCTTTTTTTCAAATCCTTGTTTTTCATCATTTATGACCATGGCGATGGGCTATAGCCCATGGTCTCGAACGGCATACTATAGCATGCCGTTTTGCATCATTTTTGAGGATTTGAAAAAAGACGAAAATCACTCCGAGACCATGGGCTATAGCCCATCGTCTCGGAGTCATTTTCGTCTTTTTTTCAAATCCTTGTTTTTCATCATTTATGACCATGGCGATGGGCTATAGCCCATGGTCTCGAACGGCATACTATAGCATGCCGTTTTCCATCATTTTTGAGGATTTGAAAAAAAGACGAAAATCACTCCGAGACCATGGGCTATAGCCCATCGTCTCGGAGTCATTTTCGTCTTTTTTTCAAATCCTTGTTTTTCATCATTTATGACCATGGCGATGGGCTATAGCCCATGGTCTCGAACGGCATACTATAGCATGCCGTTTTGCATCATTTGTGAGGATTTGAAAAAAAGACGAAAATCACTCCGAGACCATGGGCTATAGCCCATCGTCTCAGAGTCATTTTCGTCTTTTTTTCAAATCCTTGTTTTTCATCATTAATGACCATGGCGATGGGCTATAGCCCATGGTCTTGAACGGCATACTATAGCATGCCGTTTTGCATCATTTTTGAGGATTTGAAAAAAAGACGAAAATCACTCCGAGACCATGGGCTATAGCCCATCGTCTCGGAGTCATTTTCGTCTTTTTTTTTTAAAATCCTTGTTTTTCATCATTTATGACCATGGCGATGGGCTATAGCCCATGGTCTCGAACGGCATGCTATAGCATGCCGTTTTGCATCATTTTTGAGGATTTGAAAAAAAGACGAAAATCACTCCGAGACCATGGGCTATAGCCCATCGTCTCGGAGTCATTTTCGTCTTTTTTTCAAATCCTCGTTTTTCATCATTTATGACCATGGCGATGGGCTATAGCCCATGGTCTCGAACGGCATACTATAGCATGCCGTTTTCCATCATTTTTGAGGATTTGAAAAAAAGACGAAAATCACTCCGAGACGATGGGCTATAGCCCATCGTCTCGGAGTCATTTTCGTCTTTTTTTCAAATCCTTGTTTTTCATCATTTATGACCATGGCGATGGGCTATAGCCCATGGTCTCGAACGGCATACTATAGCATGCGGTTTTGCATCATTTTTGAGGATTTGAAAAAAGACGAAAATCACTCCGAGACCATGGGCTATAGCCCATCGTCTCGGAGTCATTTTCGTCTTTTTTTCAAATCCTTGTTTTTCATCATTTATGACCATGGCGATGGGCTATAGCCCATGGTCTTGAACGGCATACTATAGCATGCCGTTTTGCATCATTTTTGAGGATTTGAAAAAAAGACGAAAATCACTCCGAGACGATGGGCTATAGCCCATCGTCTCGGAGTCATTTTCGTCTTTTTTTCAAATCCTTGTTTTTCATCATTTATGACCATGGCGATGGGCTATAGCCCATGGTCTCGAACGGCATACTATAGCATGCCGTTTTGCATCATTTTTGAGGATTTGAAAAAAGACGAAAATCACTCCGAGACCATGGGCTATAGCCCATCGTCTCGGAGTCATTTTCGTCTTTTTTTCAAATCCTTGTTTTTCATCATTTATGACCATGGCGATGGGCTATAGCCCATGGTCTCGAACGGCATACTATAGCATGCCGTTTTCCATCATTTTTGAGGATTTGAAAAAAAGACGAAAATCACTCCGAGACCATGGGCTATAGCCCATCGTCTCGGAGTCATTTTCGTCTTTTTTTCAAATCCTTGTTTTTCATCATTTATGACCATGGCGATGGGCTATAGCCCATGGTCTCGAACGGCATACTATAGCATGCCGTTTTGCATCATTTGTGAGGATTTGAAAAAAAGACGAAAATCACTCCGAGACCATGGGCTATAGCCCATCGTCTCAGAGTCATTTTCGTCTTTTTTTCAAATCCTTGTTTTTCATCATTAATGACCATGGCGATGGGCTATAGCCCATGGTCTTGAACGGCATACTATAGCATGCCGTTTTGCATCATTTTTGAGGATTTGAAAAAAAGACGAAAATCACTCCGAGACCATGGGCTATAGCCCATCGTCTCGGAGTCATTTTCGTCTTTTTTTTTTAAAATCCTTGTTTTTCATCATTTATGACCATGGCGATGGGCTATAGCCCATGGTCTCGAACGGCATGCTATAGCATGCCGTTTTGCATCATTTTTGAGGATTTGAAAAAAAGACGAAAATCACTCCGAGACCATGGGCTATAGCCCATCGTCTCGGAGTCATTTTCGTCTTTTTTTCAAATCCTTGTTTTTCATCATTTATGACCATGGCGATGGGCTATAGCCCATGGTCTCGAACGGCATACTATAGCATGCGGTTTTGCATCATTTTTGAGGATTTGAAAAAAGACGAAAATCACTCCGAGACCATGGGCTATAGCCCATCGTCTCGGAGTCATTTTCGTCTTTTTTTCAAATCCTTGTTTTTCATCATTTATGACCATGGCGATGGGCTATAGCCCATGGTCTTGAACGGCATACTATAGCATGCCGTTTTGCATCATTTTTGAGGATTTGAAAAAAAGACGAAAATCACTCCGAGACCATGGGCTATAGCCCATCGTCTCGGAGTCATTTTCGTCTTTTTTTTTTAAAATCCTTGTTTTTCATCATTTATGACCATGGCGATGGGCTATAGCCCATGGTCTCGAACGGCATGCTATAGCATGCCGTTTTGCATCATTTTTGAGGATTTGAAAAAAAGACGAAAATCACTCCGAGACCATGGGCTATAGCCCATCGTCTCGGAGTCATTTTCGTCTTTTTTTCAAATCCTCGTTTTTCATCATTTATGACCATGGCGATGGGCTATAGCCCATGGTCTCGAACGGCATACTATAGCATGCCGTTTTCCATCATTTTTGAGGATTTGAAAAAAAGACGAAAATCACTCCGAGACGATGGGCTATAGCCCATCGTCTCGGAGTCATTTTCGTCTTTTTTTCAAATCCTTGTTTTTCATCATTTATGACCATGGCGATGGGCTATAGCCCATGGTCTCGAACGGCATACTATAGCATGCCGTTTTGCATCATTTTTGAGGATTTGAATAAAGACGAAAATCACTCCGAGACCATGGGCTATAGCCCATCGTCTCGGAGTCATTTTCGTCTTTTTTTCAAATCCTTGTTTTTCATCATTTATGACCATGGCGATGGGCTATAGCCCATGGTCTCGAACGGCATACTATAGCATGCCGTTTTCCATCATTTTTGAGGATTTGAAAAAAAGACGAAAATCACTCCGAGACCATGGGCTATAGCCCATCGTCTCTGAGTCATTTTCGTCTTTTTTTCAAATCCTTGTTTTTCATCATTTATGACCATGGCGATGGGCTATAGCCCATGGTCTTGAACGGCATACTATAGCATGCCGTTTTGCATCATTTTTGAGGATTTGAAAAAAAGACGAAAATGACTCCGAGACCATGGGCTATAGCCCATCGTCTCGGAGTCATTTTCGTCTTTTTTTTAAAATCCTTGTTTTTCATCATTTATGACCATGGCGATGGGCTAAGGCCCATGGTCTCGAACGGCATGCTCTAGCATGCCGTTTTGCATAATTTTTGAGGATTTGAAAAAAAGACGAAAATCACTCTGAGACCATGGGCTATAGCCCATCGTCTCGGAGTCATTTTCGTCTTTTTTTTTTTAAATCCTTGTTTTTCATCATTTATGACCATGGCGATGGGCTATAGCCCATGGTCTCGAACGGCATGCTATAGCATGCCGTTTTGCATCATTTTTGAGGATTTGAAAAAAAGACGAAAATCACTCCGAGACCATGGGCTATAGCCCATCGTCTCGGAGTCATTTTCGTCTTTTTTTCAAATCCTCGTTTTTCATCATTTATGACCATGGCGATGGGCTATAGCCCATGGTCTCGAACGGCATACTATAGCATGCCGTTTTCCATCATTTTTGAGGATTTGAAAAAAAGACGAAAATCACTCCGAGACGATGGGCTATAGCCCATCGTCTCGGAGTCATTTTCGTCTTTTTTTCAAATCCTTGTTTTTCATCATTTATGACCATGGCGATGGGCTATAGCCCATGGTCTCGAACGGCATACTATAGCATGCCGTTTTGCATCATTTTTGAGGATTTGAAAAAAGACGAAAATCACTCCGAGACCATGGGCTATAGCCCATCGTCTCGGAGTCATTTTCGTCTTTTTTTCAAATCCTTGTTTTTCATCATTTATGACCATGGCGATGGGCTATAGCCCATGGTCTCGAACGGCATACTATAGCATGCCGTTTTCCATCATTTTTGAGGATTTGAAAAAAAGACGAAAATCACTCCGAGACCATGGGCTATAGCCCATCGTCTCGGAGTCATTTTCGTCTTTTTTTCAAATCCTCGTTTTTCATCATTTATGACCATGGCGATGGGCTATAGCCCATGGTCTCGAACGGCATACTATAGCATGCCGTTTTCCATCATTTTTGAGGATTTGAAAAAAAGACGAAAATCACTCCGAGACCATGGGCTATAGCCCATCGTCTCGGAGTCATTTTCGTCTTTTTTTCAAATCCTTGTTTTTCATCATTTATGACCATGGCGATGGGCTATAGCCCATGGTCTCGAACGGCATACTATAGCATGCCGTTTTGCATCATTTTTGAGGATTTGAAAAAAAGACGAAAATCACTCCGAGACCATGGGCTATAGCCCATCGTCTCAGAGTCATTTTCGTCTTTTTTTCAAATCCTTGTTTTTCATCATTAATGACCATGGCGATGGGCTATAGCCCATGGTCTTGAACGGCATACTATAGCATGCCGTTTTGCATCATTTTTGAGGATTTGAAAAAAAGACGAAAATCACTCCGAGACCATGGGCTATAGCCCATCGTCTCGGAGTCATTTTCGTCTTTTTTTTTTAAAATCCTTGTTTTTCATCATTTATGACCATGGCGATGGGCTATAGCCCATGGTCTCGAACGGCATGCTATAGCATGCCGTTTTGCATCATTTTTGAGGATTTGAAAAAAAGACGAAAATCACTCCGAGACCATGGGCTATAGCCCATCGTCTCGGAGTAATTTTCGTCTTTTTTTCAAATCCTCGTTTTTCATCATTTATGACCATGGCGATGGGCTATAGCCCATGGTCTCGAACGGCATACTATAGCATGCCGTTTTGCATCATTTTTGAGGATTTGAAAAAAAGACGAAAATCACTCCGAGACCATGGGCTATAGCCCATCGTCTCGGAGTCATTTTCGTCTTTTTTTTTTAAAATCCTTGTTTTTCATCATTTATGACCATGGCGATGGGCTATAGCCCATGGTCTCGAACGGCATGCTATAGCATGCCGTTTTGCATCATTTTTGAGGATTTGAAATTAAGACGAAAATCACTCCGAGACCATGGGCTATAGCCCATCGTCTCGGAGTCATTTTCGTCTTTTTTTCAAATCCTCGTTTTTCATCATTTATGACCATGGCGATGGGCTATAGCCCATGGTCTCGAACGGCATACTATAGCATGCCGTTTTCCATCATTTTTGAGGATTTGAAAAAAAGACGAAAATCACTCCGAGACGATGGGCTATAGCCCATCGTCTCGGAGTCATTTTCGTCTTTTTTTCAAATCCTTGTTTTTCATCATTTATGACCATGGCGATGGGCTATAGCCCATGGTCTCGAACGGCATACTATAGCATGCCGTTTTGCATCATTTTTGAGGATTTGAATAAAGACGAAAATCACTCCGAGACCATGGGCTATAGCCCATCGTCTCGGAGTCATTTTCGTCTTTTTTTCAAATCCTTGTTTTTCATCATTTATGACCATGGCGATGGGCTATAGCCCATGGTCTCGAACGGCATACTATAGCATGCCGTTTTCCATCATTTTTGAGGATTTGAAAAAAAGACGAAAATCACTCCGAGACCATGGGCTATAGCCCATCGTCTCGGAGTCATTTTCGTCTTTTTTTCAAATCCTTGTTTTTCATCATTTATGACCATGGCGATGGGCTATAGCCCATGGTCTTGAACGGCATACTATAGCATGCCGTTTTGCATCATTTTTGAGGATTTGAAAAAAAGACGAAAATGACTCCGAGACCATGGGCTATAGCCCATCGTCTCGGAGTCATTTTCGTCTTTTTTTTAAAATCCTTGTTTTTCATCATTTATGACCATGGCGATGGGCTATAGCCCATGGTCTCGAACGGCATACTATAGCATGCCGTTTTCCATCATTTTTGAGGATTTGAAAAAAAGACGAAAATCACTCCGAGACCATGGGCTATAGCCCATCGTCTCGGAGTCATTTTCGTCTTTTTTTCAAATCCTTGTTTTTCATCATTTATGACCATGGCGATGGGCTATAGCCCATGGTCTTGAACGGCATACTATAGCATGCCGTTTTGCATCATTTTTGAGGATTTGAAAAAAAGACGAAAATGACTCCGAGACCATGGGCTATAGCCCATCGTCTCGGAGTCATTTTCGTCTTTTTTTTAAAATCCTTGTTTTTCATCATTTATGACCATGGCGATGGGCTAAGGCCCATGGTCTCGAACGGCATGCTCTAGCATGCCGTTTTGCATAATTTTTGAGGATTTGAAAAAAAGACGAAAATCACTCCGAGACCATGGGCTATAGCCCATCGTCTCGGAGTCATTTTCGTCTTTTTTTTCAAATCCTTGTTTTTCATCATTTATGACCATGGCGATGGGCTATAGCCCATGGTCTTGAACGGCATGCTATAGCATGCCGTTTTGCATCATTTTTGAGGATTTGAAAAAAAGACGAAAATCACTCCGAGACCATGGGCGCCCATCGTCTCGGAGTCATTTTCGTCTTTTTTTCAAATCCTTGTTTTTCATCATTAATGACCATGGCGATGGGCTATAGCCCATGGTCTTGAACGGCATACAATAGCATGCCGTTTTGCATCATTTTTGAGGATTTGAAAAAAAGACGAAAATCACTCCGAGACCATGGGCTATAGCCCATCGTCTCGGAGTCATTTTCGTCTTTTTTTTCAAATCCTTGTTTTTCATCATTTATGACCATGGCGATGGGCTATAGCCCATGGTCTCGAACGGCATACTATAGCATGCCGTTTTGCATCATTTTTGAGGATTTGAAAAAAAGACGAAAATCACTCCGAGACCATGGGCTATAGCCCATCGTCTCGGAGTCATTTTCGTCTTTTTTTTAAAATCCTTGTTTTTCATCATTTATGACCACGGCGATGGGCTAAGGCCTATGGTCTCGAACGGAATGCTACAGCATGCCGTTTTGCATCATTTTTGAGGATTTGAAAAAAAGACGAAAATCACTCCGAGACCATGGGCTATAGCCCATCGTCTCGGAGTCATTTTCGTCTTTTTTTTCAAATACTTGTTTTTCATCATTTATGACCATGGCAATGGGCTATAGCCCATGGTCTCGAACGGCATACTATAGCATGCCGTTTTGCATCATTTTTGAGGATTTGAAAAAAAGACGAAAATCACTCCGAGACAATGGGCTATAGCCCATCGTCTCGGAGTCATTTTCGTTTTTTTTTTAAAATCCTTGTTTTTCATCATTTATGACCATGGCGATGGGCTATAGCCCATGGTCTTGAACGGCATGCTATAGCATGCCGTTTTGCATCATTTTTGAGGATTTGAAAAAAAGACGAAAATCACTCCGAGACCATGGGCTATAGCCCATCGTCTCGGAGTCATTTTCGTCTTTTTTTTTCAAATCCTTGTTTTTCATCATTTATGACCATGGCGATGGGCTATAGCCCATGGTCTCGAACGGCATGCTACAGCATGCCGTTTTGCATCATTTTTGAGGATTTGAAAAAAAGATGAAAATCACTCCGAGACCATGGGCTATAGCCCATCGCCATGGTCATAAATGATGAAAAACGAGGATTTGAAAAAAAGACGAAAATGACTCCGAGACGATGGGCTATAGCCCATGGTCTCGGAGTGATTTTCGTCTTTTTTTCAAATCCTCAAAAATGATGCAAAACGGCATGCTATAGTATGCCGTTCGAGACCATGGGCTATAGCCCATCGCCATGGTCATAAATTATGAAAAACAAGGATTTGAAAAAAAGACGAAAATGACTCCGAGACGATGGGCTATAGCCCATGGTCTCGGAGTGATTTTCGTCTTTTGTTCAAATCCTCAAAAATGATGCAAAACGGAATACTATAGCATGCCGTTCAAGACCATGGGCTATAGCCCATCGCCATGGTCATAAATGATGAAAAACAAGGATTTGAAAAAAAGACGAAAATGACTCCGAGACGATGGGCTATAGCCCATGGTCTCGGAGTGATTTTCGTCTTTTTTTCAAATCCTCAAAAATGATGCAAAACGGAATGCTATAGTATGCCGTTCGAGACCATGGGCTATAGCCCATCGCCATGGTCATAAATGATGAAAAACAAGGATTAAAAAAAAAAGACGAAAATGACTCCGAGACGATGGGCTATAGCCCATGGTCTCGGAGTCATTTTCGTATTTTTTTCAAGTCCTCAAAAATGATGCAAAACGGCATGCTATAGTATGCCGTTCAAGACCATGGGCTATAGCCCATCGCCATGGTCATTAATGATGAAAAACAAGGATTTGAAAAAAAGACGAAAATGACTCCGAGACGATGGGCTATAGCCCATGGTCTCGGAGTGATTTTCGTCTTTTTTCAAATCCTCAAAAAAGATGCAAAACGGCATGCTATAGCATGCCGTTCGAGACCATAGGCCTTAGCCCATCGCCATGGTCATAAATGATGAAAAACAAGGATTTTTAAAAAAAAGACGAAAATGACTCCGAGACGATGGGCTATAGCCCATGGTCTCGGAGTGATTTTCGTCTTTTTTTCAAATCCTCAAAAATGATGCAAAACGGCATGCTATAGTATGCCGTTCAAGACCATGGGCTATAGCCCATCGCCATGGTCATAAATGATGAAAAACAAGGATTTGAAAAAAAAGACGAAAATGACTCCGAGACGATGGGCTATAGCCCATGGTCTCGGAGTGATTTTCGTCTTTTTTTTCAAATCCTCAAAAATGATGCAAAACGGCATGCTATAGTATGCCGTTCAAGACCATGGGCTATAGCCCATCGCCATGGTCATTAATGATGAAAAATAAGGATTTGAAAAAAAGACGAAAATGACTCCGAGACGATGGGCTATAGCCCATGGTCTCGAACGGCATGCTATAGTATTCCGTTTTGCATCATTTTTGAGGATTTGAACAAAAGACGAAAATCACTCCGAGACCATGGGCCCATCGTCTCGGAGTCATTTTCGTCTTTTTTTCAAATCCTCGTTTTTCATCATTTATGACCATGGCGATGCGCTATAGCCCATGGTCTCGAACGGCATACTATAGCATGCCGTTTTGCATCATTTTGGAGGATTTGAAAAAAAGACGAAAATCACTCCGAGACCATGGGCTATAGCCCATCGTCTCGGAGTCATTTTCGTCTTTTTTTCAAATCCTTGTTTTTCATCATTTATGACCATGGCGATGGGCTATAGCCCATGGTCTTGAACGGCATGCTATAGCATGCCGTTTTGCATCATTTTTGAGGATTTGAAAAAAAGACGAAAATCACTCCGAGACCATGGGCTATAGCCCATCGTCTCGGAGTCATTTTCGTCTTTTTTTCAAATCCTTGTTTTTCATCATTTATGACCATGACGATGGGCTATAGCCCATGGTCTTGAACGGCATACTATAGCATGCCGTTTTGCATCATTTTTGAGGATTTAAAAAAAAGACGAAAATCACTCCGAGACCATGGGCTATAGCCCATCGTCTCGGAGTCATTTTCGTCTTTTTTTCAAAACCTTGTTTTTCATCATTTATGACCATGGCGATGGGCTATAGCCCATGGTCTTGAACGGCATACTATAGCATGCCGTTTTGCATCATTTTTGAGGATTTGAAAAAAAGACGAAAATGACTCCGAGACCATGGGCTATAGCCCATCGTCTCGGAGTCATTTTCGTCTTTTTTTTCAAATCCTTGTTTTTCATCATTTATGACCATGGCGATGGGCTATAGCCCATGGTCTCGAACGGCATACTATAGCATGCCGTTTTGCATCATTTTTGAGGATTTGAAAAAGAGACGAAAATCACTCCGAGACCATGGGCTATAGCCCATCGTCTCGGAGTAATTTTCGTCTTTTTTTCAAATCCTTGTTTTTCATCATTTATGACCATGGCGATGGGCTATAGCCCATGGTCTTGAACGGCATACTATAGCATGCCGTTTTGCATCATTTTTGAGGATTTAAAAAAAAGACGAAAATCACTCCGAGACCATGGGCTATAGCCCATCGTCTCGGAGTCATTTTCGTCTTTTTTTCAAATCCTTGTTTTTCATCATTTATGACCATGGCGATGGGCTATAGCCCATGGTCTTGAACGGCATACTATAGCATGCCGTTTTGCATCATTTTTGAGGATTTGAAAAAAAGACGAAAATGACTCCGAGACCATGGGCTATAGCCCATCGTCTCGGAGTCATTTTCGTCTTTTTTTCAAATCCTCGTTTTTCATCATTTATGACCATGGCGATGGGCTAAAGCCCATGGTCTCGAACGGCATACTATAGCATGCCGTTTTGCATCATTTTTGAGGATTTGAAAAAAAGACGAAAATCACTCCGAGACCATGGGCTATAGCCCATCGTCTCGGAGTCATTTTCGTCTTTTTTTCAAATCCTTGTTTTTCATCATTTATGACCATGGCGATGGGCTATAGCCCGTGGTCTTGAACGGCATACTATAGCATGCCGTTTTGCATCATTTTTGAGGATTTGAACAAAAGACGAAAATCACTCCGAGACCATGGGCTATAGCCCATCGTCTCGGAGTCATTTTCGTCTTTTTTTCAAATCCTTGTTTTTCATCATTTATGACCATGGCGATGGGCTATAGCCCATGGTCTCGAACGGCATGCTATAGTATTCCGTTTTGCATCATTTTTGAGGATTTGAACAAAAGACGAAAATCACTCCGAGACCATGGGCTATAGCCCATCGTCTCGGAGTCATTTTCGTCCTTTTTTTCAAATCCTTGTTTTTCATCATTTATGACCATGGCGATGGGCTATAGCCCATGGTCTCGAACGGCATACTATAGCATGCCGTTTTGCATCATTTTTGAGGATTTGAAAAAAAGACGAAAATCACTCCGAGACCATGGGCTATAGCCCATCGTCTCGGAGTCATTTTCGTCCTTTTTTTTAAAACCTTGTTTTTCATCATTTATCACCATGGCGATGGGCTAAGGCCCATGGTCTCGAACGGCATGCTATAGTATTCCGTTTTGCATCATTTTTGAGGATTTGAACAAAAGACGAAAATCACTCCGAGACCATGGGCTATAGCCCATGGTCTCGGAGTCATTTTCGTCTTTTTTTTTCAAATCCTTGTTTTTCATCATTTATGACCGTGGCGATGGGCTATAGCCCATGGTCTCGAACGGCATGCTATAGTTTTCCGTTTTGCATCATTTTTGAGGATTTGAACAAAAGACGAAAATCACTCCGAGACCATGGGCTATAGCCCATCGTCTCAGGGTCATTTTCGTCTTTTTTTCAAATCCTCGTTTTTCATCATTTATGACCATGGCGATGGGCTATAGCCCATGGTCTCGAACGGCATACTATAGCATGCCGTTTTGCATCATTTTTGAGGATTTGAAAAAAAGACGAAAATCACTCCGAGACCATGGGCTATAGCCCATCGTCTCGGAGTCATTTTCGTCTTTTTTTTCAAATCCTTGTTTTTCATCATTTATGACCATGGCGATGGGCTATAGCCCATGGTCTCGAACGGCATACTATAGCATGCCGTTTTCCATCATTTTGAGGATTTGAAAAAATGACGAAAATCACTCCGAGACCATGGGCTATAGCCCATCGTCTCGGAGTCATTTTCGTCTTTTTTTCAAATCCTCGTTTTTCATCATTTATGACCATGGCGATGGGCTATAGCCCATGGTCTCGAACGGCATACTATAGCATGCCGTTTTCCATCATTTTTGAGGATTTGAAAAAATGACGAAAATCACTCCGAGACCATGGGCTATAGCCCATCGTCTCGGAGTCATTTTCGTCTTTTTTTCAAATCCTCGTTTTTCATCATTTATGACCATGGCGATGGGCTATAGCCCATGGTCTCGAACGGCATACTATAGCATGCCGTTTTCCATCATTTTTGAGGATTTGAAAAAATGACGAAAATCACTCCGAGACCATGGGCTATAGCCCATCGTCTCGGAGTCATTTTCGTCTTTTTTTCAAATCCTCGTTTTTCATCATTTATGACCATGGCGATGGGCTATAGCCCATGGTCTCGAACGGCATACTATAGCATGCCGTTTTCCATCATTTTTGAGGATTTGAAAAAAAGACGAAAATCACTCCGAGACCATGGGCTATAGCCCATCGTCTGGGAGTGATTTTCGTCTTTTTTTCAAATCCTCGTTTTTCATCATTTATGACCATGGCGATGGGCTATAGCCCATGGTCTCGAACGGCATACTATAGCATGCCGTTTTCCATCATTTTTGAGGATTTGAAAAAAAGACGAAAATCACTCCGAGACCATGGGCTATAGCCCATCATCTCGGAGTCATTTTCGTCTTTTTTTCAAATCCTTGTTTTTCATCATTTATGACCATGGCGATGGGCTATAGCCCATGGTCTCGAACGGCATACTATAGCATGCCGTTTTCCATCATTTTTGAGGATTTGAAAAAATGACGAAAATCACTCCGAGACCATGGGCTATAGCCCATCGTCTCGGAGTCATTTTCGTCTTTTTTTCAAATCCTCGTTTTTCATCATTTATGACCATGGCGATGGGCTATAGCCCATGGTCTCGAACGGCATACTATAGCATGCCGTTTTCCATCATTTTTGAGGATTTGAAAAAAAGACGAAAATCACTCCGAGACCATGGGCTATAGCCCATCGTCTGGGAGTGATTTTCGTCTTTTTTTCAAATCCTCGTTTTTCATCATTTATGACCATGGCGATGGGCTATAGCCCATGGTCTCGAACGGCATACTATAGTATTCCGTTTTGCATCATTTTTGAGGATTTGAACAAAAGACGAAAATCACTCCGAGACCATGGGCTATAGCCCATCGTCTCAGGGTCATTTTCGTCTTTTTTTCAAATCCTCGTTTTTCATCATTTATGACCATGGCGATGGGCTATAGCCCATGGTCTCGAACGGCATACTATAGCATGCCGTTTTGCATCATTTTTGAGGATTTGAAAAAAAGACGAAAATCACTCCGAGACCATGGGCTATAGCCCATCGTCTCGGAGTCATTTTCGTCTTTTTTTTCAAATCCTTGTTTTTCATAATTTATGACCATGGCGATGGGCTATAGCCCATGGTCTCGAACGGCATACTATAGCATGCCGTTTTCCATCATTTTTGAGGATTTGAAAAAATGACGAAAATCACTCCGAGACCATGGGCTATAGCCCATCGTCTCGGAGTCATTTTCGTCTTTTTTTCAAATCCTCGTTTTTCATCATTTATGACCATGGCGATGGGCTATAGCCCATGGTCTCGAACGGCATACTATAGCATGCCGTTTTCCATCATTTTTGAGGATTTGAAAAAAAGACGAAAATCACTCCGAGACCATGGGCTATAGCCCATCGTCTGGGAGTGATTTTCGTCTTTTTTTCAAATCCTCGTTTTTCATCATTTATGACCATGGCGATGGGCTATAGCCCATGGTCTCGAACGGCATACTATAGCATGCCGTTTTCCATCATTTTTGAGGATTTGAAAAAAAGACGAAAATCACTCCGAGACCATGGGCTATAGCCCATCATCTCGGAGTCATTTTCGTCTTTTTTTCAAATCCTTGTTTTTCATCATTTATGACCATGGCGATGGGCTATAGCCCATGGTCTCGAACGGCATACTATAGCATGCCGTTTTCCATCATTTTTGAGGATTTGAAAAAATGACGAAAATCACTCCGAGACCATGGGCTATAGCCCATCGTCTCGGAGTCATTTTCGTCTTTTTTTCAAATCCTCGTTTTTCATCATTTATGACCATGGCGATGGGCTATAGCCCATGGTCTCGAACGGCATACTATAGCATGCCGTTTTCCATCATTTTTGAGGATTTGAAAAAAAGACGAAAATCACTCCGAGACCATGGGCTATAGCCCATCGTCTGGGAGTGATTTTCGTCTTTTTTTCAAATCCTCGTTTTTCATCATTTATGACCATGGCGATGGGCTATAGCCCATGGTCTCGAACGGCATACTATAGTATTCCGTTTTGCATCATTTTTGAGGATTTGAACAAAAGACGAAAATCACTCCGAGACCATGGGCTATAGCCCATCGTCTCAGGGTCATTTTCGTCTTTTTTTCAAATCCTCGTTTTTCATCATTTATGACCATGGCGATGGGCTATAGCCCATGGTCTCGAACGGCATACTATAGCATGCCGTTTTGCATCATTTTTGAGGATTTGAAAAAAAGACGAAAATCACTCCGAGACCATGGGCTATAGCCCATCGTCTCGGAGTCATTTTCGTCTTTTTTTTCAAATCCTTGTTTTTCATAATTTATGACCATGGCGATGGGCTATAGCCCATGGTCTCGAACGGCATACTATAGCATGCCGTTTTCCATCATTTTTGAGGATTTGAAAAAATTACGAAAATCACTCCGAGACCATGGGCTATAGCCCATCATCTCGGAGTCATTTTCGTCTTTTTTTCAAATCCTTGTTTTTCATCATTTATGACCATGGCGATGGGCTATAGCCCATGGTCTCGAACGGCATACTATAGCATGCCGTTTTCCAACATTTTTGAGGATTTGAAAAAAAGACGAAAATCACTCCGAGACCATGGGCTATAGCCCATCGTCTCGGAGTAATTTTCGTCTTTTTTTCAAATCCTTGTTTTTCATCATTTATGACAATGGCGATGGGCTATAGCCCATGGTCTCGAACGGCATACTATAGCATGCCGTTTTGCATCATTTTTGAGGATTTGAAAAAAATACGAAAATTACTCCGAGACCATGGGCTATAGCCCATCGTCTCGGAGTAATTTTCGTCTTTTTTTCAAATCCTTGTTTTTCATCATTTATGACCATGGCGATGGGCTAAGGCCCATGGTCTCGAACGGCATGCTATAGCATGCCGTTTTGCATCATTTTTGAGTATTTGAAAAAAAGACGAAAATCACTCCGAGACCATGGGCTATAGCCCATCGTCTCGGAGTCATTTTCGTCTTTTTTTTAAATCCTTGTTTTTCATCATTTATGACCATGGCGATGGGCTATAGCCCATGGTCTCGAACGGCATATAGACAGGTGCAATTATGGTTTGACCCTAAAAAAATTGCAACAGAAGGTTTCTCAACTGTTTTGTGTAGTATTAGGTGTCCTTAATAACATACTAAAAGTTTACCAAAGTTTGACCATGCGAAAGGTGTTATTTTAGCATAATATGCATAATATGCCCATAACATCCTATATAAGGCAAAAAAGTCCAAATTTCATCATTCTTTAAGTAACATGTGACATATGAAACTAGGGTGTTTGCATGATTCTGAATCCATTCCAAGCATTAGTTTTGCACAAAAAACACTCCTTGGGAGGAAAACGGCCACACAAACGTGATGAGGTCAGCACATTTGGTCAAGTGGATATGGCCTAATTTAGCCCAAGGAGTGTTTTTTTGTGCAAAACTAATGCTTGGAATGGATTCAGAATCATGCAAACACCCTAGTTTCATATGTCACATGTTACTTAAAGAATGATGAAATTTGGACTTTTTTGCCTTATATAGGATGTTATGGGCATATTATGCATATTATGCTAAAATAACACCTTTCGCATGGTCAAACTTTGGTAAACTTTTAGTATGTTATTAAGGACACCTAATACTACACAAAACAGTTGAGAAACCTTCTGTTGCAATTTTTTTAGGGTAAGGTGCCTTTTTTTCATATATGCCCTCACCTAATACTATAGCATGCCGTTTTGCATCATTTTTGAGGATTTGAAAAAAAGACGAAAATCACTCCGAGACCATGGGCTATAGCCCATCGTCTCGGAGTCATTTTCGTCTTTTTTTCAAAACCTTGTTTTTCATCATTTATGACCATGGCGATGGGCTATAGCCCATGGTCTTGAACGGCATACTATAGCATGCCGTTTTGCATCATTTTTGAGGATTTGAAAAAAAGACGAAAATCACTCCGAGACCATGGGCTATAGCCCATCGTCTCGGAGTCATTTTCGTCTTTTTTTCAAATCCTTGTTTTTCATCATTTATGACCATGGCGATGGGCTATAGCCCATGGTCTCGAACGGCATACTATAGCATGCCGTTTTGCATCATTTTTGAGGATTTGAAAAAAGACGAAAATCACTCCGAGACCATGGGCTATAGCCCATCGTCTCGGAGTCATTTTCGTCTTTTTTTCAAATCCTTGTTTTTCATCATTTATGACCATGGCGATGGGCTATAGCCCATGGTCTCGAACGGCATACTATAGCATGCCGTTTTCCATCATTTTTGAGGATTTGAAAAAAAGACGAAAATCACTCCGAGACCATGGGCTATAGCCCATCATCTCGGAGTCATTTTCGTCTTTTTTTCAAATCCTTGTTTTTCATCATTTATGACCATGGCGATGGGCTATAGCCCATGGTCTCGAACGGCATACTATAGCATGCCGTTTTCCATCATTTTTGAGGATTTGAAAAAAAGACGAAAATCACTCCGAGACCATGGGCTATAGCCCATCGTCTCGGAGTAATTTTCGTCTTTTTTTCAAATCCTTGTTTTTCATCATTTATGACCATGGCGATGGGCTATAGCCCATGGTCTCGAACGGCATACTATAGCATGCCGTTTTCCATCATTTTTGAGGATTTGAAAAAAAGACGAAAATCACTCCGAAACCATGGGCTATAGCCCATCGTCTCGGAGTCATTTTCGTCTTTTTTTCAAATCCTTGTTTTTCATCATTTATGACCATGGCGATGGGCTATAGCCCATGGTCTTGAACGGCATACTATAGCATGCCGTTTTGCATCATTTTTGAGGATTTGAAAAAAAGACGAAAATCACTCCGAGACCATGGGCTATAGCCCATCGTCTCGGAGTCATTTTCGTCTTTTTTTAAAATCCTCGTTTTTCATAATTTATGACCATGGCGATGGGCTATAGCCCATGGTCTCGAACGGCATACTATAGTATGCCGTTTTGCATCATCTTTGAGGATTTGAAAAAAAGACGAAAATCACTCCGAGACCATGGGCTATAGCCCATCGTCTCGGAGTCATTTTCGTCTTTTTTTTCAAATCCTTGTTTTTCATAATTTATGACCATGGCGATGGGCTATAGCCCATGGTCTCGAACGGCATACTATAGCATGGCGTTTTGCATCATTTTTGAGGATTTGAAAAAAATATGAAAATTACTCCGAGACGATGGGCTATAGCCCATGGTCTCGGAGTGATTTTCGTCTTTTTTTCAAATCCTTGTTTTTCATCATTCATTTATGACCATGGCGATGGGCTATAGCCCATCGTCTCGGAGTCATTTTCGTCTTTTTTTTAAATCCTCGTTTTTCATAATTTATGACCATGGCGATGGGCTATAGCCCATTGTCTCGGAGTGATTTTCGTCTTTTTTTCAAATCCTCAAAAATGATGGAAAACGGCATGCTATAGTATGCCGTTCGAGACCATGGGCTATAGCCCATCGCCATGGTCATAAATGATGAAAAACGAGGATTTGAAAAAAAGACGAAAATTACTCCGAGACGATGGGCTATAGCCCATGGTCTCGGAGTGATTTTCGTCTTTTTTTCAAATCCTCAAAAATGATGGAAAACGGCATGCTATAGTATGCCGTTCGAGACCATGGGCTATAGCCCATCGCCATGGTCATAAATGATGAAAAACAAGGATTTGAAAAAAAAAGACGAAAATGACTCCGAGACGATGGGCTATAGCCCATGGTCTCGGAGTGATTTTCGTCTTTTTTTCAAATCCTCAAAAATGATGGAAAACGGCATGCTATAGTATGCCGTTCGAGACCATGGGCTATAGCCCATCGCCATGGTCATAAATGATGAAAAACGAGGATTTGAAAAAAAGACGAAAATTAC
Source organism: Electrona antarctica (assembly GCF_951216825.1). Taxonomy (NCBI): domain Eukaryota; kingdom Metazoa; phylum Chordata; class Actinopteri; order Myctophiformes; family Myctophidae; genus Electrona; species Electrona antarctica. The sequence continues at coordinate 44,584,788 of NC_136806.1, read as the reverse complement.
TCCGAGACGATGGGCTATAGCCCATGGTCTCGGAGTGATTTTCGTCTTTTTTTCAAATCCTCAAAAATGATGGAAAACGGCATGCTATAGTATGCCGTTCGAGACCATGGGCTATAGCCCATCGCCATGGTCATAAATGATGAAAAACGAGGATTTGAAAAAAAGACGAAAATTACTCCGAGACGATGGGCTATAGCCCATGGTCTCGGAGTCATTTTCGTCTTTTTTTCAAATCCTCAAAAATGATGCAAAACGGCATGCTATGGTATGCCGTTCAAGACCATGGGCTATAGCCCATCGCCATGGTCATAAATGATGAAAAACAAGGATTTGAAAAAAAGACGAAAATGACTCCAAGACGATGGGCTATAGCCCATGGTCTCGGAGTGATTTTCGTCTTTTTTTTAAATCCTCAAAAATGATGCAAAACGGCATGCTATAGTATGCCGTACAAGACCATGGGCTATAGCCCATCGCCATGGTCATAAATGATGAAAAACAAGGATTTGAAAAAAAAAGACGAAAATGACTCCGAGACGATGGGCTATAGCCCATGGTCTCGGAGTGATTTTCGTCTTTTTTTCAAATCCTCAAAAATGATGGAAAACGGCATGCTATAGTATGCCGTTCGAGACCATGGGCTATAGCCCATCGCCATGGTCATAAATGATGAAAAACGAGGATTTGAAAAAAAGACGAAAATTACTCCGAGACGATGGGCTATAGCCCATGGTCTCGGAGTGATTTTCGTCTTTTTTTCAAATCCTCAAAAATTATGCAAAACGGCATGCTATAGTATGCCGTTCGAGACCATGGGCTATAGCCCATCGCCATGGTCATAAATGATGAAAAACGAGGATTTGAAAAAAAGACGAAAATGACTCCGAGACGATGGGCTATAGCCCATGGTCTCGGAGTGATTTTCGTCTTTTGTTGAAATCCTCAAAAATGATGCAAAACGGAATACTATAGCATGCCGTTCGAGACCATGGGCTATAGCCCATCGCCATGGTCATAAATGATGAAAAACAAGGATTTAAAAAAAAAGACGAAAATGACTCCGAGACGATGGGCTATAGCCCATGGTCTCGGCGTCATTTTCGTCTTTTTTTCAAGTCCTCAAAAATGATGCAAAACGGCATGCTATAGTATGCCGTTCAAGACCATGGGCTATAGCCCATCGCCATGGTCATTAATGATGAAAAACAAGGATTTGAAAAAAAGACGAAAATGACTCCGAGACGATGGGCTATAGCCCATGGTCTCGGAGTCATTTTCGTCTTTTTTTCAAGTCCTCAAAAATGATGCAAAACGGCATGCTATAGTATGCCGTTCAAGACCATGGGCTATAGCCCATCGCCATGGTCATTAATGATGAAAAACAAGGATTTGAAAAAAAGACGAAAATGACTCCGAGACGATGGGCTATAGCCCATGGTCTCGGAGTGATTTTCGTCTTTTTTTCAAATCCTCAAAAATGATGGAAAACGGCATGCTATAGTATGCCGTTCGAGACCATGGGCTATAGCCCATCGCCATGGTCATTAATGATGAAAAACAAGGATTTGAAAAAAAGACGAAAATGACTCCGAGACGATGGGCTATAGCCCATGGTCTCGGAGTGATTTTCGTCGTTTTTTCAAATCCTCAAAAATGATGAAAAACGTCATGCTATAGTATGCCGTTCGAGACCATGGGCTATAGCCCATCGCCATGGTCATAAATGATGAAAAACAAGGATTTGAAAAAAAGACGAAAATGACTCCGAGATGATGGGCTATAGCCCATGGTCTCGGAGTGATTTTCGTCTTTTTTTCAAATCCTCAAAAATGATGGAAAACGGCATGCTATAGTATTCCGTTCGAGACCATGGGCTATAGCCCATCGCCATGGTCATAAATGATGAAAAACGAGGATTTGAAAAAAAGACGAAAATGACTCCGAGACGATGGGCTATAGCCCATGGTCTCGGAGTGATTTTCGTCTTTTTTTCAAATCCTCAAAGATGATGCAAAACGGCATGCTATAGTATGCCGTTCGAGACCATAGGCCTTAGCCCATCGCCATGGTCATAAATGATGAAAAACAAGGATTTAAAAAAAAAGACGAAAAGGACTCCGAGACGATGGGCTATAGCCCATGGTCTCGGAGTGATTTTCGTCTTTTTTTCAAATCCTCAAAAATGATGGAAAACGGCATGCTATAGTATGCCGTTCGAGACCATGGGCTATAGCCCATCGCCATGGTCATAAATGATGAAAAACGAGGATTTGATAAAAAGACGAAAATGACTCCGAGACGATGGGCTATAGCCCATGGTCTCGGAGTGATTTTCGTCTTTTTTTCAAATCCTCAAAAATGATGCAAAACGGCATGCTATAGTATGCCGTTCGAGACCATGGGCTATAGCCCATCGCCATGGTCATAAATGATGAAAAACGAGGATTTGAAAAAAAGACGAAAATGACTCCGAGACGATGGGCTATAGCCCATGGTCTCGGAGTGATTTTCGTCTTTTGTTCAAATCCTCAAAAATGATGCAAAACGGAATACTATAGCATGCCGTTCGAGACCATGGGCTATAGCCCATCGCCATGGTCATAAATGATGAAAAACAAGGATTTAAAAAAAAAGACGAAAATGACTCCGAGACGATGGGCTATAGCCCATGGTCTCGGAGTGATTTTCGTCTTTTTTTCAAATCCTCAAAAATGATGGAAAACGGCATGCTATAGTATGCCGTTCGAGACCATGGGCTATAGCCCATCGCCATGGTCATAAATGATGAAAAACGAGGATTTGAAAAAAAGACGAAAATTACTCCGAGACGATGGGCTATAGCCCATGGTCTCGGAGTGATTTTCGTCTTTTTTTCAAATCCTCAAAAATGATGGAAAACGGCATGCTATAGTATGCCGTTCGAGACCATGGGCTATAGCCCATCGCCATGGTCATAAATGATGAAAAACGAGGATTTGAAAAAAAGACGAAAATTACTCCGAGACGATGGGCTATAGCCCATGGTCTCGGAGTCATTTTCGTCTTTTTTTCAAATCCTCAAAAATGATGCAAAACGGCATGCTATGGTATGCCGTTCAAGACCATGGGCTATAGCCCATCGCCATGGTCATAAATGATGAAAAACAAGGATTTGAAAAAAAGACGAAAATGACTCCAAGACGATGGGCTATAGCCCATGGTCTCGGAGTGATTTTCGTCTTTTTTTTAAATCCTCAAAAATGATGCAAAACGGCATGCTATAGTATGCCGTACAAGACCATGGGCTATAGCCCATCGCCATGGTCATAAATGATGAAAAACAAGGATTTGAAAAAAAAAGACGAAAATGACTCCGAGACGATGGGCTATAGCCCATGGTCTCGGAGTGATTTTCGTCTTTTTTTCAAATCCTCAAAAATGATGGAAAACGGCATGCTATAGTATGCCGTTCGAGACCATGGGCTATAGCCCATCGCCATGGTCATAAATGATGAAAAACGAGGATTTGAAAAAAAGACGAAAATTACTCCGAGACGATGGGCTATAGCCCATGGTCTCGGAGTGATTTTCGTCTTTTTTTCAAATCCTCAAAAATTATGCAAAACGGCATGCTATAGTATGCCGTTCGAGACCATGGGCTATAGCCCATCGCCATGGTCATAAATGATGAAAAACGAGGATTTGAAAAAAAGACGAAAATGACTCCGAGACGATGGGCTATAGCCCATGGTCTCGGAGTGATTTTCGTCTTTTGTTGAAATCCTCAAAAATGATGCAAAACGGAATACTATAGCATGCCGTTCGAGACCATGGGCTATAGCCCATCGCCATGGTCATAAATGATGAAAAACAAGGATTTAAAAAAAAAGACGAAAATGACTCCGAGACGATGGGCTATAGCCCATGGTCTCGGCGTCATTTTCGTCTTTTTTTCAAGTCCTCAAAAATGATGCAAAACGGCATGCTATAGTATGCCGTTCAAGACCATGGGCTATAGCCCATCGCCATGGTCATTAATGATGAAAAACAAGGATTTGAAAAAAAGACGAAAATGACTCCGAGACGATGGGCTATAGCCCATGGTCTCGGAGTCATTTTCGTCTTTTTTTCAAGTCCTCAAAAATGATGCAAAACGGCATGCTATAGTATGCCGTTCAAGACCATGGGCTATAGCCCATCGCCATGGTCATTAATGATGAAAAACAAGGATTTGAAAAAAAGACGAAAATGACTCCGAGACGATGGGCTATAGCCCATGGTCTCGGAGTGATTTTCGTCTTTTTTTCAAATCCTCAAAAATGATGGAAAACGGCATGCTATAGTATGCCGTTCGAGACCATGGGCTATAGCCCATCGCCATGGTCATTAATGATGAAAAACAAGGATTTGAAAAAAAGACGAAAATGACTCCGAGACGATGGGCTATAGCCCATGGTCTCGGAGTGATTTTCGTCGTTTTTTCAAATCCTCAAAAATGATGAAAAACGTCATGCTATAGTATGCCGTTCGAGACCATGGGCTATAGCCCATCGCCATGGTCATAAATGATGAAAAACAAGGATTTGAAAAAAAGACGAAAATGACTCCGAGATGATGGGCTATAGCCCATGGTCTCGGAGTGATTTTCGTCTTTTTTTCAAATCCTCAAAAATGATGGAAAACGGCATGCTATAGTATTCCGTTCGAGACCATGGGCTATAGCCCATCGCCATGGTCATAAATGATGAAAAACGAGGATTTGAAAAAAAGACGAAAATGACTCCGAGACGATGGGCTATAGCCCATGGTCTCGGAGTGATTTTCGTCTTTTTTTCAAATCCTCAAAGATGATGCAAAACGGCATGCTATAGTATGCCGTTCGAGACCATAGGCCTTAGCCCATCGCCATGGTCATAAATGATGAAAAACAAGGATTTAAAAAAAAAGACGAAAAGGACTCCGAGACGATGGGCTATAGCCCATGGTCTCGGAGTGATTTTCGTCTTTTTTTCAAATCCTCAAAAATGATGGAAAACGGCATGCTATAGTATGCCGTTCGAGACCATGGGCTATAGCCCATCGCCATGGTCATAAATGATGAAAAACGAGGATTTGATAAAAAGACGAAAATGACTCCGAGACGATGGGCTATAGCCCATGGTCTCGGAGTGATTTTCGTCTTTTTTTCAAATCCTCAAAAATGATGCAAAACGGCATGCTATAGTATGCCGTTCGAGACCATGGGCTATAGCCCATCGCCATGGTCATAAATGATGAAAAACGAGGATTTGAAAAAAAGACGAAAATGACTCCGAGACGATGGGCTATAGCCCATGGTCTCGGAGTGATTTTCGTCTTTTGTTCAAATCCTCAAAAATGATGCAAAACGGAATACTATAGCATGCCGTTCGAGACCATGGGCTATAGCCCATCGCCATGGTCATAAATGATGAAAAACAAGGATTTAAAAAAAAAGACGAAAATGACTCCGAGACGATGGGCTATAGCCCATGGTCTCGGAGTCATTTTCGTCTTTTTTTCAAGTCCTCAAAAATGATGCAAAACGGCATGCTATAGTATGCCGTTCAAGACCATGGGCTATAGCCCATCGCAATGGTCATAAATGATGAAAAACAAGGATTTAAAAAAAAGGACGAAAATGACTCCGAGACGATGGGCTATAGCCCATGGTCTCGGAGTCATTTTCGTCTTTTTTTCAAATCCTCAAAAATGATGCAAAACGGCATGCTATAGTATGCCGTTCAAGACCATGGGCTATAGCCCATCGCCATGGTCATAAATGATGAAAAACAAGGATTTGAAAAAAAGACGAAAATGAGTCCGAGACGATGGGCTACAGCCCATGGTCTCGGAGTGATTTACGTCTTTTTTTCAAATCCTCAAAAATGATGCAAAACGGCATGCTATAGTATTCCGTTCGAGACCATGGGCTATAGCCCATCGCCATGGTCATAAATGATGAAAAACAAGGATTTGAAAAAAAAGACGAAAATGACTCCGAGACGATGGGCTATAGCCCATGGTCTCGGAGTGATTTTCGTCTTTTTTTCAAATCCTCAAAAATGATGCAAAACGGCATGCTATAGTATGCCGTTCGAGACCATGGGCTATAGCCCATCGCCATGGTCATAAATGATGAAAAACGAGGATTTGAAAAAAAGACGAAAATGACCCTGAGACGATGGGCTATAGCCCATGGTCTCGGAGTGATTTTCGTCTTTTGTTCAAATCCTCAAAAATGATGCAAAACGGAATACTATAGCATGCCGTTCGAGACCATGGGCTATAGCCCATCGCCACGGTCATAAATGATGAAAAACAAGGATTTGAAAAAAAAAGACGAAAATGACTCCGAGACGATGGGCTATAGCCCATGGTCTCGGAGTGATTTTCGTCTTTTGTTCAAATCCTCAAAAATGATGCAAAACGGAATACTATAGCATGCCGTTCGAGACCATGGGCCTTAGCCCATCGCCATGGTGATAAATGATGAAAAACAAGGTTTTTTAAAAAAAGGACGAAAATGACTCCGAGACGATGGGCTATAGCCCATGGTCTCGGAGTCATTTTCGTCTTTTTTTCAAATCCTCAAAAATGATGCAAAACGGCATGCTATAGTATGCCGTTCAAGACCATGGGCTATAGCCCATCGCCATGGTCATAAATGATGAAAAACAAGGATTTGAAAAAAAGACGAAAATGACTCCGAGACGATGGGCTACAGCCCATGGTCTCGGAGTGATTTACGTCTTTTTTTCAAATCCTCAAAAATAATGCAAAACGGCATGCTATAGTATTCCGTTCGAGACCATGGGCTATAGCCCATCGCCATGGTCATAAATGATGAAAAACAAGGATTTGAAAAAAAAGACGAAAATGACTCCGAGACGATGGGCTATAGCCCATGGTCTCGGAGTGATTTTCGTCTTTTTTTCAAATCCTCAAAAATGATGCAAAACGGCATGCTATAGTATGCCGTTGGAGACCATGGGCTATAGCCCATCGCCATGGTCATAAATGATGAAAAACGAGGATTTGAAAAAAAGACGAAAATGACCCTGAGACGATGGGCTATAGCCCATGGTCTCGGAGTGATTTTCGTCTTTTGTTCAAATCCTCAAAAATGATGCAAAACGGAATACTATAGCATGCCGTTCGAGACCATGGGCTATAGCCCATCGCCACGGTCATAAATGATGAAAAACAAGGATTTGAAAAAAAAAGACGAAAATGACTCCGAGACGATGGGCTATAGCCCATGGTCTCGGAGTGATTTTCGTCTTTTGTTCAAATCCTCAAAAATGATGCAAAACGGAATACTATAGCATGCCGTTCGAGACCATGGGCCTTAGCCCATCGCCATGGTGATAAATGATGAAAAACAAGGTTTTTAAAAAAAGGACGAAAATGACTCCGAGACGATGGGCTATAGCCCATGGTCTCGGAGTGATTTTCGTCTTTTTTTCAAATCCTCAAAAATGATGCAAAACGGCATGCTATAGTATGCCGTTCGAGACCATGGGCTATAGCCCATCGCCATGGTCATAAATGATGAAAAACAAGGATTTGAAAAAAAGGACGAAAATGACTCCGAGACGATGGGCTATAGCCCATGGTCTCGGAGTGATTTTCGTCTTTTTTTCAAATCCTCAAAAATGATGCAAAACGGCATGCTATAGTATGCCGTTCGAGACCATGGGCTATAGCCCATCGCCATGGTCATAAATGATGAAAAACAAGGATTTAAAAAAAAAGACGAAAATGACTCCGAGACGATGGGCTATATCCCATGGTCTCGGAGTCATTTACGTCTTTTTTTCAAGTCCTCAAAAATGATGCAAAACGGAATACTATAGCATGCCGTTCGAGACCATGGGCTATAGCCCATCGCCACGGTCATAAATGATGAAAAACAAGGATTTGAAAAAAAAAGACGAAAATGACTCCGAGACGATGGGCTATAGCCCATGGTCTCGGAGTGATTTTCGTCTTTTGTTCAAATCCTCAAAAATGATGCAAAACGGAATACTATAGCATGCCGTTCGAGACCATGGGCCTTAGCCCATCGCCATGGTGATAAATGATGAAAAACAAGGTTTTAAAAAAAAGGACGAAAATGACTCCGAGACGATGGGCTATAGCCCATGGTCTCGGAGTGATTTTCGTCTTTTTTTCAAATCCTCAAAAATGATGCAAAACGGTATGCTATAGTATGCCGTTCGAGACCATGGGCTATAGCCCATCGCCATGGTCATAAATGATGAAAAACAAGGATTTGAAAAAAAGGACGAAAATGACTCCGAGACGATGGGCTATAGCCCATGGTCTCGGAGTGATTTACGTCTTTTTTTCAAATCCTCAAAAATGATGCAAAACGGCATGCTATAGTATGCCGTTCGAGACCATGGGCTATAGCCCATCGCCATGGTCATAAATGATGAAAAACAAGGATTTAAAAAAAAAGACGAAAATGACTCCGAGACGATGGGCTATATCCCATGGTCTCGGAGTCATTTACGTCTTTTTTTCAAGTCCTCAAAAATGATGCAAAACGGAATACTATAGCATGCCGTTCGAGACCATGGGCTATAGCCCATCGCCACGGTCATAAATGATGAAAAACAAGGATTTGAAAAAAAAAGACGAAAATGACTCCGAGACGATGGGCTATAGCCCATGGTCTCGGAGTGATTTTCGTCTTTTGTTCAAATCCTCAAAAATGATGCAAAACGGAATACTATAGCATGCCGTTCGAGACCATGGGCCTTAGCCCATCGCCATGGTGATAAATGATGAAAAACAAGGTTTTAAAAAAAAGGACGAAAATGACTCCGAGACGATGGGCTATAGCCCATGGTCTCGGAGTGATTTTCGTCTTTTTTTCAAATCCTCAAAAATGATGCAAAACGGCATGCTATAGTATGCCGTTCGAGACCATGGGCTATAGCCCATCGCCATGGTCATAAATGATGAAAAACAAGGATTTGAAAAAAAGGACGAAAATGACTCCGAGACGATGGGCTATAGCCCATGGTCTCGGAGTGATTTTCGTCTTTTTTTCAAATCCTCAAAAATGATGCAAAACGGCATGCTATAGTATGCCGTTCGAGACCATGGGCTATAGCCCATCGCCATGGTCATAAATGATGAAAAACAAGGATTTTAAAAAAAAGACGAAAATGACTCCGAGACGATGGGCTATAGCCCATGGTCTCGGAGTCATTTTCGTCTTTTTTTCAAGTCCTCAAAAATGATGCAAAACGGCATGCTATAGTATGCCGTTCAAGACCATGGGCTATAGCCCATCGCCATGGTCATTAATGATGAAAAACAAGGATTTGAAAAAAAGACGAAAATGACTCCGAGACGATGGGCTATAGCCCATGGTCTCGGAGTCATTTTCGTCTTTTTTTCAAATCCTCAAAAATGATGCAAAACGGCATGCTATAGCATGCCGTTCGAGACCATAGGCCTTAGCCCATCGCCGTGGTCATAAATGATGAAAAACAAGGATTTGAAAAAAAGACGAAAATGACTCCGAGACGATGGGCTATAGCCCATGGTCTCGGAGTGATTTTCGTCTTTTTTTCAAATCCTCAAAAATGATGCAAAACGGCATGCTATAGTATGCCGTTCGAGACCATGGGCTATAGCCCATCGCCATGGTCATAAATTATGAAAAACAAGGATTTGAAAAAAAGACGAAAATGACTCCGAGACGATGGGCTATAGCCCATGGTCTCGGAGTGATTTTCGTCTTTTTTTCAAATCCTCAAAAATGATGGAATACGGCATGCTATAGTATGCCGTTCGAGACCATGGGCTATAGCCCATCGCCATGGTCATTAATGATGAAAAACAAGGATTTGAAAAAAAGACGAAAATGACTCCGAGACGATGGGCTATAGCCCATGGTCTCGGAGTCATTTTCGTCTTTTTTTCAAATCCTCAAAAATGATGCAAAACGGCATGCTATAGCATGCCGTTCGAGACCATAGGCCTTAGCCCATCGCCGTGGTCATAAATGATGAAAAACAAGGATTTGAAAAAAAGACGAAAATGACTCCGAGACGATGGGCTATAGCCCATGGTCTCGGAGTGATTTTCGTCTTTTTTTCAAATCCTCAAAAATGATGGAAAACGGCATGCTATAGTATGCCGTTCGAGACCATGGGCTATAGCCCATCGCCATGGTCATTAATGATGAAAAACAAGGATTTGAAAAAAAGACGAAAATGACTCTGAGACGATGGGCTATAGCCCATGGTCTCGGAGTGATTTTCGTCTTTTTTTCAAATCCTCAAAAATGATGAAAAACGTCATGCTATAGTATGCCGTTCGAGACCATGGGCTATAGCCCATCGCCATGGTCATAAATGATGAAAAACAAGGATTTGAAAAAAAGACGAAAATGACTCCGAGATGATGGGCTATAGCCCATGGTCTCGGAGTGATTTTCGTCTTTTTTTCAAATCCTCAAAAATGATGGAAAACGGCATGCTATAGTATTCCGTTCGAGACCATGGGCTATAGCCCATCGCCATGGTCATAAATGATGAAAAACGAGGATTTGAAAAAAAGACGAAAATGACTCCGAGACGATGGGCTATAGCCCATGGTCTCGGAGTGATTTTCGTCTTTTTTTCAAATCCTCAAAGATGATGCAAAACGGCATGCTATAGTATGCCGTTCGAGACCATAGGCCTTAGCCCATCGCCATGGTCATAAATGATGAAAAACAAGGATTTAAAAAAAAAGACGAAAAGGACTCCGAGACGATGGGCTATAGCCCATGGTCTCGGAGTGATTTTCGTCTTTTTTTCAAATCCTCAAAAATGATGGAAAACGGCATGCTATAGTATGCCGTTCGAGACCATGGGCTATAGCCCATCGCCATGGTCATAAATGATGAAAAACGAGGATTTGATAAAAAGACGAAAATGACTCCGAGACGATGGGCTATAGCCCATGGTCTCGGAGTGATTTTCGTCTTTTTTTCAAATCCTCAAAAATGATGCAAAACGGCATGCTATAGTATGCCGTTCGAGACCATGGGCTATAGCCCATCGCCATGGTCATAAATGATGAAAAACGAGGATTTGAAAAAAAGACGAAAATGACTCCGAGACGATGGGCTATAGCCCATGGTCTCGGAGTGATTTTCGTCTTTTGTTCAAATCCTCAAAAATGATGCAAAACGGAATACTATAGCATGCCGTTCGAGACCATGGGCTATAGCCCATCGCCATGGTCATAAATGATGAAAAACAAGGATTTAAAAAAAAAGACGAAAATGACTCCGAGACGATGGGCTATAGCCCATGGTCTCGGAGTCATTTTCGTCTTTTTTTCAAGTCCTCAAAAATGATGCAAAACGGCATGCTATAGTATGCCGTTCAAGACCATGGGCTATAGCCCATCGCAATGGTCATAAATGATGAAAAACAAGGATTTTTAAAAAAGGACGAAAATGACTCCGAGACGATGGGCTATAGCCCATGGTCTCGGAGTCATTTTCGTCTTTTTTTCAAATCCTCAAAAATGATGCAAAACGGCATGCTATAGTATGCCGTTCAAGACCATGGGCTATAGCCCATCGCCATGGTCATAAATGATGAAAAACAAGGATTTGAAAAAAAGACGAAAATGACTCCGAGACGATGGGCTACAGCCCATGGTCTCGGAGTGATTTACGTCTTTTTTTCAAATCCTCAAAAATGATGCAAAACGGCATGCTATAGTATTCCGTTCGAGACCATGGGCTATAGCCCATCGCCATGGTCATAAATGATGAAAAACAAGGATTTGAAAAAAAAGACGAAAATGACTCCGAGACGATGGGCTATAGCCCATGGTCTCGGAGTGATTTTCGTCTTTTTTTCAAATCCTCAAAAATGATGCAAAACGGCATGCTATAGTATGCCGTTCGAGACCATGGGCTATAGCCCATCGCCATGGTCATAAATGATGAAAAACGAGGATTTGAAAAAAAGACGAAAATGACCCTGAGACGATGGGCTATAGCCCATGGTCTCGGAGTGATTTTCGTCTTTTGTTCAAATCCTCAAAAATGATGCAAAACGGAATACTATAGCATGCCGTTCGAGACCATGGGCTATAGCCCATCGCCACGGTCATAAATGATGAAAAACAAGGATTTGAAAAAAAAGACGAAAATGACTCCGAGACGATGGGCTATAGCCCATGGTCTCGGAGTGATTTTCGTCTTTTGTTCAAATCCTCAAAAATGATGCAAAACGGAATACTATAGCATGCCGTTCGAGACCATGGGCCTTAGCCCATCGCCATGGTGATAAATGATGAAAAACAAGGTTTTTAAAAAAAGGACGAAAATGACTCCGAGACGATGGGCTATAGCCCATGGTCTCGGAGTGATTTTCGTCTTTTTTTCAAATCCTCAAAAATGATGCAAAACGGCATGCTATAGTATGCCGTTCGAGACCATGGGCTATAGCCCATCGCCATGGTCATAAATGATGAAAAACAAGGATTTGAAAAAAAGGACGAAAATGACTCCGAGACGATGGGCTATAGCCCATGGTCTCGGAGTGATTTTCGTCTTTTTTTCAAATCCTCAAAAATGATGCAAAACGGCATGCTATAGTATGCCGTTCGAGACCATGGGCTATAGCCCATCGCCATGGTCATAAATGATGAAAAACAAGGATTTAAAAAAAAAGACGAAAATGACTCCGAGACGATGGGCTATATCCCATGGTCTCGGAGTCATTTACGTCTTTTTTTCAAGTCCTCAAAAATGATGCAAAACGGAATACTATAGCATGCCGTTCGAGACCATGGGCTATAGCCCATCGCCACGGTCATAAATGATGAAAAACAAGGATTTGAAAAAAAAAGACGAAAATGACTCCGAGACGATGGGCTATAGCCCATGGTCTCGGAGTGATTTTCGTCTTTTGTTCAAATCCTCAAAAATGATGCAAAACGGAATACTATAGCATGCCGTTCGAGACCATGGGCCTTAGCCCATCGCCATGGTGATAAATGATGAAAAACAAGGTTTTAAAAAAAAGGACGAAAATGACTCCGAGACGATGGGCTATAGCCCATGGTCTCGGAGTGATTTTCGTCTTTTTTTCAAATCCTCAAAAATGATGCAAAACGGCATGCTATAGTATGCCGTTCGAGACCATGGGCTATAGCCCATCGCCATGGTCATAAATGATGAAAAACAAGGATTTGAAAAAAAGGACGAAAATGACTCCGAGACGATGGGCTATAGCCCATGGTCTCGGAGTGATTTTCGTCTTTTTTTCAAATCCTCAAAAATGTTGCAAAACGGCATGCTATAGTATGCCGTTCGAGACCATGGGCTATAGCCCATCGCCATGGTCATAAATGATGAAAAACAAGGATTTGAAAAAAAGACGAAAATGACTCCGAGACGATGGGCTATAGCCCATGGTCTCGGAGTGATTTTCGTCTTTTTTTCAAATCCTCAAAAATGATGGAAAACGGCATGCTATAGTATGCCGTTCAAGACCATGGGCTATAGCCCATCGCCATGGTCATTAATGATGAAAAACAAGGATTTGAAAAAAAGACGAAAATGACTCCGAGACGATGGGCTATAGCCCATGGTCTCGGAGTCATTTTCGTCTTTTTTTCAAATCCTCAAAAATGATGCAAAACGGCATGCTATAGCATGCCGTTAGAGACCATGGGCCTTAGCCCATCGCCATGGTCATAAATGATGAAAAACAAGGATTTGAAAAAAAGACGAAAATGACTCCGAGACGATGGGCTATAGCCCATGGTCTCGGAGTGATTTTCGTCTTTTTTTCAAATCCTCAAAAATGATGGAAAACGGCATGCTATAGTATGCCGTTCGAGACCATGGGCTATAGCCCATCGCCATGGTCATTAATGATGAAAAACAAGGATTTGAAAAAAAGACGAAAATGACTCCGAGACGATGGGCTATAGCCCATGGTCTCGGAGTGATTTTCGTCTTTTTTTCAAATCCTCAAAAATGATGCAAAACGGCATGCTATAGCATGCCGTTCGAGACCATGGGCCTTAGCCCATCGCCATGGTCATAAATGATGAAAAACAAGGATTTTAAAAAAAAGACGAAAATGACTCCGAGACGATGGGCTATAGCCCATGGTCTCGGAGTGATTTTCGTCTTTTTTTCAAATCCTCAAAAATGATGCAAAACGGCATGCTATAGTATGCCGTTCAAGACCATGGGCTATAGCCCATCGCCATGGTCATAAATGATGAAAAACAAGGATTTGAAAAAAAGACGAAAATGACTCCGAGACGATGGGCTATAGCCCATGGTCTCGGAGTGATTTTCGTCTTTTTTTCAAATCCTCAAAAATGATGCAAAACGGCATGCTATAGTATGCCGTTCAAGACCATGGGCTATAGCCCATCGCCACGGTCATAAATGATGAAAAACAAGGATTTGAAAAAAAGACGAAAATGACTCCGAGACGATGGGCTATAGCCCATGGTTTCGGAGTGATTTTCGTCTTTTTTTCAAATCCTCAAAAATGATGGAAAACGGCATGCTATAGTATGCCGTTCGAGACCATGGGCTATAGCCCATCGCCATGGTCATTAATGATGAAAAACAAGGATTTGAAAAAAAGACGAAAATGACTCCGAGACGATGGGCTATATAGCCCATGGTCTCGGAGTGATTTTCGTCTTTTTTTCAAATCCTCAAAAATGATGCAAAACGGCATGCTATAGCATGCCGTTCGAGACCATGGGCCTTAGCCCATCGCCATGGTCATAAATGATGAAAAACAAGGATTTAAAAAAAAAGACGAAAATGACTCCGAGACGATGGGCTATAGCCCATGGTCTCGGAGTCATTTTCGTCTTTTTTTCAAATCCTCAAAAATGATGCAAAACGGCATGCTATAGTATGCCGTTCAAGACCATGGGCTATAGCCCATCGACGATGGGCTATAGCCCATGGTCTCGGAGTGATTTTCGTCTTTTTTTCAAATCCTCAAAAATGATGCAAAACGGCATGCTATAGTATGCCGTTCAAGACCATGGGCTATAGCCCATCGCCATGGTCATAAATGATGAAAAACAAGGATTTGAAAAAAAGACGAAAATGACTCCGAGACGATGGGCTATAGCCCATGGTCTCGAAATGATTTTCGTCTTTTTTTCAAATCCTCAAAAATGATGCAAAACGGCATGCTATAGCATGCCGTTCGAGACCATAGGCCTTAGCCCATCGCCATGGTCATAAATGATGAAAAACGAGGATTTGAAAAAAAGACGAAAATGACTCCGAGACGATGGGCTATAGCCCATGGTCTCGGAGTCATTTTCGTCTTTTTTTCAAATCCTCAAAAATGATGCAAAACGGCATGCTATAGTATGCCGTTCAAGACCATGGGCTATAGCCCATCGACGATGGGCTATAGCCCATGGTCTCGGAGTGATTTTCGTCTTTTTTTCAAATCCTCAAAAATGATGCAAAACGGCATGCTATAGTATGCCGTTCAAGACCATGGGCTATAGCCCATCGCCATGGTCATAAATGATGAAAAACAAGGATTTGAAAAAAAGACGAAAATGACTCCGAGACGATGGGCTATAGCCCATGGTCTCGAAATGATTTTCGTCTTTTTTTCAAATCCTCAAAAATGATGCAAAGCGGCATGCTATAGCATGCCGTTCGAGACCATAGGCCTTAGCCCATCGCCATGGTCATAAATGATGAAAAACGAGGATTTGAAAAAAAGACGAAAATGACTCCGAGACGATGGGCTATAGCCCATGGTCTCGGAGTGATTTTCGTCTTTTTTTCAAATCCTCAAAAATGATGCAAAACGGAATGCTATAGTATGCCGTTCGAGACCATGGGCTATAGCCCATCGCCATGGTCATAAATGATGAAAAACGAGGATTTGAAAAAAAGACGAAAATGACTCCGAGACGATGGGCTATAGCCCATGGTCTCGGAGTGATTTTCGTCTTTTTTTCAAATCCTCAAAAATGATGCAAAACGGCATGCTATAGTATGCCGTTCGAGACCATGGGCTATAGCCCATCGCCATGGTCATAAATGATGAAAAACGAGGATTTGAAAAAAAGACGAAAATGACTCCTGGGACGATGGGCTATAGCCCATGGTCTCGGAGTGATTTTCGTCTTTTGTTCAAATCCTCAAAAATGATGCAAAACGGAATACTATTGCATGCCGTTCGAGACCATGGTCTATAGCCCATCGCCATGGTCATAAATGATGAAAAACTAGGATTTGAAAAAAAGACGAAAATGACTCCGAGACGATGGGCTATAGCCCATGGTCTCGGAGTGATTTTCGTCTTTTTTTCAAATCCTCAAAAATGATGCAAAACGGCATGCTATAGTATGCCGTTCAAGACCATGGGCTATAGCCCATCGCCATGGTCATTAATGATGAAAAACAAGGATTTGAAAAAAAGACGAAAATGACTCCGAGACGATGGGCTATAGCCCATGGTCTCGGAGTGATTTTCGTCTTTTTTTCAAATCCTCAAAAATGATGCAAAACGGCATGCTATAGCATGCCGTTCGAGACCATAGGCCTTAGCCCATCGCCATGGTCATAAATGATGAAAAACAAGGATTTAAAAAAAAAGACGAAAATGACTCCGAGACGATGGGCTATAGCCCATGGTCTCGGAGTGATTTTCGTCTTTTTTTCAAATCCTCAAAAATGATGCAAAACGGCATGCTATAGTATGCCGTTCGAGACCATGGGCTATAGCCCATTGCCATGGTCATAAATGATGAAAAACAAGGATTTGAAAAAAAAGACGAAAATGACTCCGAGACGATGGGCTATATATAGCCCATGGTCTCGGAGTGATTTTCGTCTTTTTTTCAAATCCTCAAAAATGATGCAAAACGGCATGCTATAGTATGCCGTTCGAGACCATGGGCTATAGCCCATCGCCATGGTCATAAATGATGAAAAACGAGGATTTGAAAAAAAGACGAAAATGACTCCTGAGACGATGGGCTATAGCCCATGGTCTCGGAGTGATTTTCGTCTTTTGTTCAAATCCTCAAAAATTATGCAAAACGGAATACTATTGCATGCCGTTCGAGACCATGGTCTATAGCCCATCGCCATGGTCATAAATGATGAAAAACAAGGATTTGAAAAAAAGACGAAAATGACTCCGAGACGACGGGCTATAGCCCATGGTCTCGGAGTGATTTTCGTCTTTTTTTCAAATCCTCAAAAATGATGCAAAACGGCATGCTATAGTATGCCGTTCAAGACCATGGGCTATAGCCCATCGACGATGGGCTATAGCCCATGGTCTCGGAGTGATTTTCGTCTTTTTTTCAAATCCTCAAAAATGATGCAAAACGGCATGCTATAGTATGCCGTTCAAGACCATGGGCTATAGCCCATCGCCATGGTCATAAATGATGAAAAACAAGGATTTGAAAAAAAGACGAAAATGACTCCGAGACGATGGGCTATAGCCCATGGTCTCGAAATGATTTTCGTCTTTTTTTCAAATCCTCAAAAATGATGCAAAGCGGCATGCTATAGCATGCCGTTCGAGACCATAGGCCTTAGCCCATCGCCATGGTCATAAATGATGAAAAACGAGGATTTGAAAAAAAGACGAAAATGACTCCGAGACGATGGGCTATAGCCCATGGTCTCGGAGTGATTTTCGTCTTTTTTTCAAATCCTCAAAAATGATGCAAAACGGAATGCTATAGTATGCCGTTCGAGACCATGGGCTATAGCCCATCGCCATGGTCATAAATGATGAAAAACGAGGATTTGAAAAAAAGACGAAAATGACTCCGAGACGATGGGCTATAGCCCATGGTCTCGGAGTGATTTTCGTCTTTTTTTCAAATCCTCAAAAATGATGCAAAACGGCATGCTATAGTATGCCGTTCGAGACCATGGGCTATAGCCCATCGCCATGGTCATAAATGATGAAAAACGAGGATTTGAAAAAAAGACGAAAATGACTCCTGAGACGATGGGCTATAGCCCATGGTCTCGGAGTGATTTTCGTCTTTTGTTCAAATCCTCAAAAATGATGCAAAACGGAATACTATTGCATGCCGTTCGAGACCATGGTCTATAGCCCATCGCCATGGTCATAAATGATGAAAAACTAGGATTTGAAAAAAAGACGAAAATGACTCCGAGACGATGGGCTATAGCCCATGGTCTCGGAGTGATTTTCGTCTTTTTTTCAAATCCTCAAAAATGATGCAAAACGGCATGCTATAGTATGCCGTTCAAGACCATGGGCTATAGCCCATCGCCATGGTCATTAATGATGAAAAACAAGGATTTGAAAAAAAGACGAAAATGACTCCGAGACGATGGGCTATAGCCCATGGTCTCGGAGTGATTTTCGTCTTTTTTTCAAATCCTCAAAAATGATGCAAAACGGCATGCTATAGCATGCCGTTCGAGACCATAGGCCTTAGCCCATCGCCATGGTCATAAATGATGAAAAACAAGGATTTAAAAAAAAAGACGAAAATGACTCCGAGACGATGGGCTATAGCCCATGGTCTCGGAGTGATTTTCGTCTTTTTTTCAAATCCTCAAAAATGATGCAAAACGGCATGCTATAGTATGCCGTTCGAGACCATGGGCTATAGCCCATTGCCATGGTCATAAATGATGAAAAACAAGGATTTGAAAAAAAAAGACGAAAATGACTCCGAGACGATGGGCTATATATAGCCCATGGTCTCGGAGTGATTTTCGTCTTTTTTTCAAATCCTCAAAAATGATGCAAAACGGCATGCTATAGTATGCCGTTCGAGACCATGGGCTATAGCCCATCGCCATGGTCATAAATGATGAAAAACGAGGATTTGAAAAAAAGACGAAAATGACTCCTGAGACGATGGGCTATAGCCCATGGTCTCGGAGTGATTTTCGTCTTTTGTTCAAATCCTCAAAAATTATGCAAAACGGAATACTATTGCATGCCGTTCGAGACCATGGTCTATAGCCCATCGCCATGGTCATAAATGATGAAAAACAAGGATTTGAAAAAAAGACGAAAATGACTCCGAGACGACGGGCTATAGCCCATGGTCTCGGAGTGATTTTCGTCTTTTTTTCAAATCCTCAAAAATGATGCAAAACGGCATGCTATAGTATGCCGTTCGAGACCATGGGCTATAGCCCATCGCCATGGTCATAAATGATGAAAAACAAGGATTTAAAAAAAAAGACGAAAATGACTCCGAGACGATGGGCTATAGCCCATGGTCTCGGAGTCATTTTCGTCTTTTTTTCAAGTCCTCAAAAATTATGCAAAACGGCATGCTATAGTATGCCGTTCAAGACCATGGGCTATAGCCCATCGCCATGGTCATTAATGATGAAAAACAAGGATTTGAAAAAAAGACGAAAATGACTCCGAGACGATGGGCTATAGCCCATGGTCTCGGAGTGATTTTCGTCTTTTTTTCAAATCCTCAAAAATGATGCAAAACGGCATGCTATAGTATGCCGTTCAAGACCATGGGCTATAGCCCATCGCCACGGTCATAAATGATGAAAAACAAGGATTTGAAAAAAAGACGAAAATGACTCCGAGACGATGGGCTATAGCCCATGGTTTCGGAGAGATTTTCGTCTTTTTTTCAAATCCTCAAAAATGATGGAAAACGGCATGCTATAGTATGCCGTTCGAGACCATGGGCTATAGCCCATCGCCATGGTCATTAATGATGAAAAACAAGGATTTGAAAAAAAAGACGAAAATGACTCCGAGACGATGGGCTATATAGCCCATGGTCTCGGAGTGATTTTCGTCTTTTTTTCAAATCCTCAAAAATGATGCAAAACGGCATGCTATAGCATGCCGTTCGAGACCATGGGCCTTAGCCCATCGCCATGGTCATAAATGATGAAAAACAAGGATTTAAAAAAAAAGACGAAAATGACTCCGAGACGATGGGCTATAGCCCATGGTCTCGGAGTCATTTTCGTCTTTTTTTCAAATCCTCAAAAATGATGCAAAACGGCATGCTATAGTATGCCGTTCAAGACCATGGGCTATAGCCCATCGACGATGGGCTATAGCCCATGGTCTCGGAGTGATTTTCGTCTTTTTTTCAAATCCTCAAAAATGATGCAAAACGGCATGCTATAGTATGCCGTTCAAGACCATGGGCTATAGCCCATCGCCATGGTCATAAATGATGAAAAACAAGGATTTGAAAAAAAGACGAAAATGACTCCGAGACGATGGGCTATAGCCCATGGTCTCGAAATGATTTTCGTCTTTTTTTCAAATCCTCAAAAATGATGCAAAACGGCATGCTATAGCATGCCGTTCGAGACCATAGGCCTTAGCCCATCGCCATGGTCATAAATGATGAAAAACGAGGATTTGAAAAAAAGACGAAAATGACTCCGAGACGATGGGCTATAGCCCATGGTCTCGGAGTCATTTTCGTCTTTTTTTCAAATCCTCAAAAATGATGCAAAACGGCATGCTATAGTATGCCGTTCAAGACCATGGGCTATAGCCCATCGACGATGGGCTATAGCCCATGGTCTCGGAGTGATTTTCGTCTTTTTTTCAAATCCTCAAAAATGATGCAAAACGGCATGCTATAGTATGCCGTTCAAGACCATGTGCTATAGCCCATCGCCATGGTCATAAATGATGAAAAACAAGGATTTGAAAAAAAGACGAAAATGACTCCGAGACGATGGGCTATAGCCCATGGTCTCGAAATGATTTTCGTCTTTTTTTCAAATCCTCAAAAATGATGCAAAACGGCATGCTATAGCATGCCGTTCGAGACCATAGGCCTTAGCCCATCGCCATGGTCATAAATGATGAAAAACGAGGATTTGAAAAAAAGACGAAAATGACTCCGAGACGATGGGCTATAGCCCATGGTCTCGGAGTGATTTTCGTCTTTTTTTCAAATCCTCAAAAATGATGCAAAACGGAATGCTATAGTATGCCGTTCGAGACCATGGGCTATAGCCCATCGCCATGGTCATAAATGATGAAAAACGAGGATTTGAAAAAAAGACGAAAATGACTCCGAGACGATGGGCTATAGCCCATGGTCTCGGAGTGATTTTCGTCTTTTTTTCAAATCCTCAAAAATGATGCAAAACGGCATGCTATAGTATGCCGTTCGAGACCATGGGCTATAGCCCATCGCCATGGTCATAAATGATGAAAAACGAGGATTTGAAAAAAAGACGAAAATGACTCCTGAGACGATGGGCTATAGCCCATGGTCTCGGAGTGATTTTCGTCTTTTGTTCAAATCCTCAAAAATGATGCAAAACGGAATACTATTGCATGCCGTTCGAGACCATGGTCTATAGCCCATCGCCATGGTCATAAATGATGAAAAACTAGGATTTGAAAAAAAGACGAAAATGACTCCGAGACGATGGGCTATAGCCCATGGTCTCGGAGTGATTTTCGTCTTTTTTTCAAATCCTCAAAAATGATGCAAAACGGCATGCTATAGTATGCCGTTCAAGACCATGGGCTATAGCCCATCGCCATGGTCATTAATGATGAAAAACAAGGATTTGAAAAAAAGACGAAAATGACTCCGAGACGATGGGCTATAGCCCATGGTCTCGGAGTGATTTTCGTCTTTTTTTCAAATCCTCAAAAATGATGCAAAACGGCATGCTATAGCATGCCGTTCGAGACCATAGGCCTTAGCCCATCGCCATGGTCATAAATGATGAAAAACAAGGATTTAAAAAAAAAGACGAAAATGACTCCGAGACGATGGGCTATAGCCCATGGTCTCGGAGTGATTTTCGTCTTTTTTTCAAATCCTCAAAAATGATGCAAAACGGCATGCTATAGTATGCCGTTCGAGACCATGGGCTATAGCCCATTGCCATGGTCATAAATGATGAAAAACAAGGATTTGAAAAAAAAGACGAAAATGACTCCGAGACGATGGGCTATATATAGCCCATGGTCTCGGAGTGATTTTCGTCTTTTTTTCAAATCCTCAAAAATGATGCAAAACGGCATGCTATAGTATGCCGTTCGAGACCATGGGCTATAGCCCATCGCCATGGTCATAAATGATGAAAAACGAGGATTTGAAAAAAAGACGAAAATGACTCCTGAGACGATGGGCTATAGCCCATGGTCTCGGAGTGATTTTCGTCTTTTGTTCAAATCCTCAAAAATGATGCAAAACGGAATACTATTGCATGCCGTTCGAGACCATGGTCTATAGCCCATCGCCATGGTCATAAATGATGAAAAACAAGGATTTGAAAAAAAGACGAAAATGACTCCGAGACGACGGGCTATAGCCCATGGTCTCGGAGTGATTTTCGTCTTTTTTTCAAATCCTCAAAAATGATGCAAAACGGCATGCTATAGTATGCCGTTCGAGACCATGGGCTATAGCCCATCGCCATGGTCATAAATGATGAAAAACAAGGATTTAAAAAAAAAGACGAAAATGACTCCGAGACGATGGGCTATAGCCCATGGTCTCGGAGTCATTTTCGTCTTTTTTTCAAGTCCTCAAAAATTATGCAAAACGGCATGCTATAGTATGCCGTTCAAGACCATGGGCTATAGCCCATCGCCATGGTCATTAATGATGAAAAACAAGGATTTGAAAAAAAGACGAAAATGACTCCGAGACGATGGGCTATAGCCCATGGTCTCGGAGTGATTTTCGTCTTTTTTTCAAATCCTCAAAAATGATGCAAAACGGCATGCTATAGTATGCCGTTCGAGACCATGGGCTATAGCCCATCGCCATGGTCATAAATGATGAAAAACAAGGATTTGAAAAAAAAGAAGAAAATGACTCCGAGACGATGGGCTATAGCCCATGGTCTCGGAGTGATTTTCGTCTTTTTTTCAAATCCTCAAAAATGATGCAAAACGGCATGCTATAGTATGCCGTTCGAGACCATGGGCTATAGCCCATCGCCATGGTCATAAATGATGAAAAACAAGGATTTGAAAAAAAAGACGAAAATGACTCCGAGACGATGGGCTATATATAGCCCATGGTCTCGGAGTGATTTTCGTCTTTTTTTCAAATCCTCAAAAATGATGCAAAACGGCATGCTATAGTATGCCGTTCGAGACCATGGGCTATAGCCCATCGCCATGGTCATAAATGATGAAAAACGAGGATTTGAAAAAAAGACGAAAATGACTCCTGAGACGATGGGCTATAGCCCATGGTCTCGGAGTGATTTTCGTCTTTTGTTCAAATCCTCAAAAATGATGCAAAACGGAATACTATTGCATGCCGTTCGAGACCATGGTCTATAGCCCATCGCCATGGTCATAAATGATGAAAAACAAGGATTTGAAAAAAAGACGAAAATGACTCCGAGACGACGGGCTATAGCCCATGGTCTCGGAGTGATTTTCGTCTTTTTTTCAAATCCTCAAAAATGATGCAAAACGGCATGCTATAGCATGCCGTTCGAGACCATGGGCTATAGCCCATCGTCATGGTCATAAATGATGAAAAACAAGGATTTAAAAAAAAAGACGAAAATGACTCCGAGACGATGGGCTATAGCCCATGGTCTCGGAGTCATTTTCGTCTTTTTTTCAAGTCCTCAAAAATTATGCAAAACGGCATGCTATAGTATGCCGTTCAAGACCATGGGCTATAGCCCATCGCCATGGTCATTAATGATGAAAAACAAGGATTTGAAAAAAAGACGAAAATGACTCCGAGACGATGGGCTATAGCCCATGGTCTCGGAGTGATTTTCGTCTTTTTTTCAAATCCTCAAAAATGATGCAAAACGGCATGCTATAGTATGCCGTTCGAGACCATGGGCTATAGCCCATCGCCATGGTCATAAATGATGAAAAACAAGGATTTGAAAAAAAAGAAGAAAATGACTCCGAGACGATGGGCTATAGCCCATGGTCTCGGAGTGATTTTCGTCTTTTTTTCAAATCCTCAAAAATGATGCAAAACGGCATGCTATAGTATGCCGTTCAAGACCATGGGCTATAGCCCATCGCCATGGTCATTAATGATGAAAAACAAGGATTTGAAAAAAAGACGAAAATGACTCCGAGACGATGGGCTATAGCCCATGGTCTCGAACGGCATGCTATAGTATTCCGTTTTGCATCATTTTTGAGGATTTGAACAAAAGACGAAAATGACTCCGAGACGATGGGCTATATATAGCCCATGGTCTCGGAGTGATTTTCGTCTTTTTTTCAAATCCTCAAAAATTATGCAAAACGGCATGCTATAGTATGCCGTTCGAGACCATGGGCTATAGCCCATCGCCATGGTCATAAATGATGAAAAACGAGGATTTGAAAAAAAGACGAAAATGACTCCGAGACGATGGGCTATAGCCCATGGTCTCGGAGTGATTTTCGTCTTTTTTTCAAATCCTCAAAAATGATGCAAAACGGCATGCTATAGTATGCCGTTCGAGACCATGGGCTATAGCCCATCGCCATGGTCATAAATGATGAAAAACAAGGATTTGAAAAAAAAGAAGAAAATGACTCCGAGACGATGGGCTATAGCCCATGGTCTCGGAGTGATTTTCGTCTTTTTTTCAAATCCTCAAAAATGATGCAAAACGGCATGCTATAGTATGCCGTTCAAGACCATGGGCTATAGCCCATCGCCATGGTCATTAATGATGAAAAACAAGGATTTGAAAAAAAGACGAAAATGACTCCGAGACGATGGGCTATAGCCCATGGTCTCGAACGGCATGCTATAGTATTCCGTTTTGCATCATTTTTGAGGATTTGAACAAAAGACGAAAATGACTCCGAGACGATGGGCTATATATAGCCCATGGTCTCGGAGTGATTTTCGTCTTTTTTTCAAATCCTCAAAAATTATGCAAAACGGCATGCTATAGTATGCCGTTCGAGACCATGGGCTATAGCCCATCGCCATGGTCATAAATGATGAAAAACGAGGATTTGAAAAAAAGACGAAAATGACTCCTGAGACGATGGGCTATAGCCCATGGTCTCGGAGTGATTTTCGTCTTTTTTTCAAATCCTCAAAAATGATGCAAAACGGCATGCTATAGTATGCCGTTCGAGACCATGGGCTATAGCCCATCGCCATGGTCATAAATGATGAAAAACAAGGATTTGAAAAAAAAGAAGAAAATGACTCCGAGACGATGGGCTATAGCCCATGGTCTCGGAGTGATTTTCGTCTTTTTTTCAAATCCTCAAAAATGATGCAAAACGGCATGCTATAGTATGCCGTTCAAGACCATGGGCTATAGCCCATCGCCATGGTCATTAATGATGAAAAACAAGGATTTGAAAAAAAGACGAAAATGACTCCGAGACGATGGGCTATAGCCCATGGTCTCGAACGGCATGCTATAGTATTCCGTTTTGCATCATTTTTGAGGATTTGAACAAAAGACGAAAATGACTCCGAGACGATGGGCTATAGCCCATGGTCTCGGAGTGATTTTCGTCTTTTTTTCAAATCCTCAAAAATTATGCAAAACGGCATGCTATAGTATGCCGTTCAAGACCATGGGCTATAGCCCATCGCCATGGTCATTAATGATGAAAAACAAGGATTTGAAAAAAAGACGAAAATGACTCCGAGACGATGGGCTATAGCCCATGGTCTCGGAGTGATTTTCGTCTTTTTTTCAAATCCTCAAAAATGATGCAAAACGGCATGCTATAGTATGCCGTTCGAGACCATGGGCTATAGCCCATCGCCATGGTCATAAATGATGAAAAACAAGGATTTGAAAAAAAAGAAGAAAATGACTCCGAGCCGATGGGCTATAGCCCATGGTCTCGGAGTGATTTTCGTCTTTTTTTCAAATCCTCAAAAATGATGCAAAACGGCATGCTATAGTATGCCGTTCAAGACCATGGGCTATAGCCCATCGCCATGGTCATTAATGATGAAAAACAAGGATTTGAAAAAAAGACGAAAATGACTCCGAGACGATGGGCTATAGCCCATGGTCTCGAACGGCATGCTATAGTATTCCGTTTTGCATCATTTTTGAGGATTTGAACAAAAGACGAAAATCACTCCGAGACCATGGGCCCATCGTCTCGGAGTCATTTTCGTCTTTTTTTCAAATCCTCGTTTTTCATCATTTATGACCATGGCGATGCGCTATAGCCCATGGTCTCGAACGGCATACTATAGCATGCCGTTTTGCATCATTTTTGAGGATTTGAAAAAGACGAAAATCACTCCGAGACCATGGGCTATAGCCCATCGTCTCGGAGTCATTTTCGTCTTTTTTTCAAATCCTTGTTTTTCATCATTTATGACCATGGCGATGGGCTATAGCCCATGGTCTCGAACGGCATGCTATAGTATTCCGTTTTGCATCATTTTTGAGGATTTGAACAAAAGACGAAAATCACTCAAAGACCATGGGTTATAGCCCATCGTCTCGGAGTCATTTTCGTCTTTTTTCAAATCCTCGTTTTTCATCATTTATGACCATGGCGATGGGCTATAGCCCATGGTCTCGAACGGCATACTATAGCATGCCGTTTTGCATCATTTTTGAGGATTTGAAAAAAAGACGAAAATCACTCCGAGACCATGGGCTATAGCCCATCGTCTCGGAGTCATTTTCGTATTTTTTTCAAATCCTCGTTTTTCATCATTTATGACCATGGCGATGGGCTATAGCCCATGGTCTCGAACGGCATGCTATAGTATTCCGTTTTGCATCATTTTTGAGGATTTGAAAAAAAGACGAAAATCACTCCGAGACCATGGGCTATAGCCCATCGTCTCGGAGTCATTTTCGTCTTTTTTTCAAATCCTTGTTTTTCATCATTTATGACCATGGCGATGGGCTATAGCCCATGGTCTTGAACGGCATACTATAGCATGCCGTTTTGCATCATTTTTGAGGATTTGAACAAAAGACGAAAATCACTCCGAGACCATGGGCTATAGCCCATCGTCTCGGAGTCATTTTCGTCTTTTTTTCAAATCCTCGTTTTTCATCATTTATGACCATGGCGATGGGCTAAAGCCCATGGTCTCGAACGGCATACTATAGCATGTCGTTTTGCATCATTTTTGAGGATTTGAAAAAAAGACGAAAATCACTCCGAGACCATGGGCTATAGCCCATCGTCTCGGAGTCATTTTCGTCTTTTTTTCAAATCCTTGTTTTTCATCATTTATGACCATGGCGATGGGCTATAGCCCATGGTCTTGAACGGCATACTATAGCATGCCGTTTTGCATCATTTTTGAGGATTTGAAAAAAAGACGAAAATCACTCCGAGACCATGGGCTATAGCCCATCGTCTCGGAGTCATTTTCGTCTTTTTTTCAAAACCTTGTTTTTCATCATTTATGACCATGGCGATGGGCTATAGCCCATGGTCTTGAACGGCATACTATAGCATGCCGTTTTGCATCATTTTTGAGGATTTGAAAAAAAGACGAAAATGACTCCGAGACCATGGGCTATAGCCCATCGTCTCGGAGTCATTTTCGTATTTTTTTCAAATCCTCGTTTTTCATCATTTATGACCATGGCGATGGGCTATAGCCCATGGTCTCGAACGGCATGCTATAGTATTCCGTTTTGCATCATTTTTGAGGATTTGAAAAAAAGACGAAAATCACTCCGAGACCATGGGCTATAGCCCATCGTCTCGGAGTCATTTTCGTCTTTTTTTCAAATCCTTGTTTTTCATCATTTATGACCATGGCGATGGGCTATAGCCCATGGTCTTGAACGGCATACTATAGCATGCCGTTTTGCATCATTTTTGAGGATTTGAACAAAAGACGAAAATCACTCCGAGACCATGGGCTATAGCCCATCGTCTCGGAGTCATTTTCGTCTTTTTTTCAAATCCTCGTTTTTCATCATTTATGACCATGGCGATGGGCTAAAGCCCATGGTCTCGAACGGCATACTATAGCATGCCGTTTTGCATCATTTTTGAGGATTTGAAAAAAA
Source organism: Electrona antarctica (assembly GCF_951216825.1). Classification (NCBI taxonomy): domain Eukaryota; kingdom Metazoa; phylum Chordata; class Actinopteri; order Myctophiformes; family Myctophidae; genus Electrona; species Electrona antarctica. The sequence continues at coordinate 44,556,803 of NC_136806.1, read as the reverse complement.
GACGAAAATCACTCCGAGACCATGGGCTATAGCCCATCGTCTCGGAGTCATTTTCGTCTTTTTTTCAAAACCTTGTTTTTCATCATTTAAGACCATGGCGATGGGCTATAGCCCATGGTCTTGAACGGCATACTATAGCATGCCGTTTTGCATCATTTTTGAGGATTTGAAAAAAAGACGAAAATGACTCCGAGACCATGGGCTATAGCCCATCGTCTCGGAGTCATTTTCGTCTTTTTATTCAAATCCTTGTTTTTCATCATTTATGGCGATGGGCTATAGCCCATGGTCTCGAACGGCATACTATAGCATGCCGTTTTGCATCATTTTTGAGGATTTGAAAAAGAGACGAAAATCACTCCGAGACCATGGGCTATAGCCCATCGTCTCGGAGTCATTTTCGTCTTTTTTTCAAAACCTTGTTTTTCATCATTTAAGACCATGGCGATGGGCTATAGCCCATGGTCTTGAACGGCATACTATAGCATGCCGTTTTGCATCATTTTTGAGGATTTGAAAAAAAGACGAAAATGACTCCGAGACCATGGGCTATAGCCCATCGTCTCGGAGTCATTTTCGTCTTTTTATTCAAAACCTTGTTTTTCATCATTTATGACCATGGCGATGGGCTATAGCCCATGGTCTCGAACGGCATACTATAGCATGCCGTTTTGCATCATTTTTGAGGATTTGAAAAAAATACGAAAATCACTCCGAGACCATGGGCTATAGCCCATCGTCTCGGAGTCATTTTCGTCTTTTTTTCAAATCCTTGTTTTTCATCATTTATGACCATGGCGATGGGCTATAGCCCATGGTCTCGAACGGCATGCTATAGTATTCCGTTTTGCATCATTTTTGAGGATTTGAACAAAAGACGAAAATCACTCCGAGACCATGGGCTATAGCCCATCGTCTCGGAGTCATTTTCGTCTTTTTTTCAAATCCTCGTTTTTCATCATTTATGACCATGGCGATGGGCTATAGCCCATAGTCTCGAACGGCATACTATAGCATGCCGTTTTGCATCATTTTTGAGGATTTGAAAAAAAGACGAAAATCACTCCGAGACCATGGGCTATAGCCCATCGTCTCGGAGTCATTTTCGTCTTTTTTTCAAATCCTCGTTTTTCATCATTTATGACCATGGCGATGGGCTATAGCCCATGGTCTCGAACGGCATACTATAGCATGCCGTTTTCCATCATTTTTGAGGATTTGAAAAAAAGACGAAAATCACTCCGAGACCATGGGCTATAGCCCATCATCTCGGAGTCATTTTCGTCTTTTTTTCAAATCCTTGTTTTTCATCATTTATGACCATGGCGATGGGCTATAGCCCATGGTCTCGAACGGTATACTATAGCATGCCGTTTTCCATCATTTTTGAGGATTTGAAAAAAAGACGAAAATCACTCCGAGACCATGGGCTATAGCCCATCGTCTCGGAGTAATTTTCGTCTTTTTTTCAAATCCTTGTTTTTCATCATTTATGACAATGGCGATGGGCTATATATAGCCCATGGTCTTGAACGGCATACTATAGCATGCCGTTTTGCATCATTTTTGAGGATTTGAAAAAAAGACGAAAATGACTCCGAGACGATGGGCTATAGCCCATGGTCTCGGAGTGATTTTCGTCTTTTTTTCAAATCCTCAAAAATGATGCAAAACGGCATGCTATAGTATGCCGTTCAAGACCATGGGCTATAGCCCATCGCCATGGTCATTAATGATGAAAAACAAGGATTTGAAAAAAAGACGAAAATTACTCCGAGACGATGGGCTATAGCCCATGGTCTCGAACGGCATGCTATAGTATTCCGTTTTGCATCATTTTTGAGGATTTGAACAAAAGACGAAAATGACTCCGAGACGATGGGCTATAGCCCATGGTCTCGGAGTGATTTTCGTCTTTTTTTCAAATCCTCAAAAATTATGCAAAACGGCATGCTATAGTATGCCGTTCAAGACCATGGGCTATAGCCCATCGCCATGGTCATTAATGATGAAAAACAAGGATTTGAAAAAAAGACGAAAATTACTCCGAGACGATGGGCTATAGCCCATGGTCTCGGAGTGATTTTCGTCTTTTTTTCAAATCCTCAAAAATGATGCAAAACGGCATGCTATAGTATGCCGTTCGAGACCATGGGCTATAGCCCATCGCCATGGTCATAAATGATGAAAAACAAGGATTTGAAAAAAAGAAGAAAATGACTCCGAGACGATGGGCTATAGCCCATGGTCTCGGAGTGATTTTCGTCTTTTTTTCAAATCCTCAAAAATGATGCAAAACGGCATGCTATAGTATGCCGTTCAAGACCATGGGCTATAGCCCATCGCCATGGTCATTAATGATGAAAAACAAGGATTTGAAAAAAAGACGAAAATGACTCCGAGACGATGGGCTATAGCCCATGGTCTCGAACGGCATGCTATAGTATTCCGTTTTGCATCATTTTTGAGGATTTGAACAAAAGACGAAAATCACTCCGAGACCATGGGCCCATCGTCTCGGAGTCATTTTCGTCTTTTTTTCAAATCCTCGTTTTTCATCATTTATGACCATGGCGATGCGCTATAGCCCATGGTCTCGAACGGCATACTATAGCATGCCGTTTTGCATCATTTTTGAGGATTTGAAAAAGACGAAAATCACTCCGAGACCATGGGCTATAGCCCATCGTCTCGGAGTCATTTTCGTCTTTTTTTCAAATCCTTGTTTTTCATCATTTATGACCATGGCGATGGGCTATAGCCCATGGTCTCGAACGGCATGCTATAGTATTCCGTTTTGCATCATTTTTGAGGATTTGAACAAAAGACGAAAATCACTCCGAGACCATGGGTTATAGCCCATCGTCTCGGAGTCATTTTCGTCTTTTTTCAAATCCTCGTTTTTCATCATTTATGACCATGGCGATGGGCTATAGCCCATGGTCTCGAACGGCATACTATAGCATGCCGTTTTGCATCATTTTTGAGGATTTGAAAAAAAGACGAAAATCACTCCGAGACCATGGGCTATAGCCCATCGTCTCGGAGTCATTTTCGTATTTTTTTCAAATCCTCGTTTTTCATCATTTATGACCATGGCGATGGGCTATAGCCCATGGTCTCGAACGGCATGCTATAGTATTCCGTTTTGCATCATTTTTGAGGATTTGAACAAAAGACGAAAATCACTCCGAGACCATGGGCTATAGCCCATCGTCTCGGAGTCATTTTTTTTTTTTTTCAAATCCTTGTTTTTCATCATTTATGACCATGGCGATGGGCTATAGCCCATGGTCTCGAACGGCATACTATAGCATGCCGTTTTGCATCATTTTTGAGGATTTGAAAAAAAGACGAAAATCACTCCGAGACCATGGGCTATAGCCCATCGTCTCGGAGTCATTTTCGTCTTTTTTTCAAATCCTTGTTTTTCATCATTTATGACCATGGCGATGGGCTATAGCCCATGGTCTTGAACGGCATACTATAGCATGCCGTTTTGCATCATTTTTGAGGATTTGAACAAAAGACGAAAATCACTCCGAGACCATGGGCTATAGCCCATCGTCTCGGAGTCATTTTCGTCTTTTTTTCAAATCCTCGTATTTCATCATTTATGACCATGGCGATGGGCTAAAGCCCATGGTCTCGAACGGCATACTATAGCATGCCGTTTTGCATCATTTTTGAGGATTTGAAAAAAAGACGAAAATCACTCCGAGACCATGGGCTATAGCCCATCGTCTCGGAGTCATTTTCGTCTTTTTTTCAAATCCTCGTTTTTCATCATTTATGACCATGGCGATGGGCTATAGCCCATGGTCTCGAACGGCATACTATAGCATGCCGTTTTCCATCATTTTTGAGGATTTGAAAAAAAGACGAAAATCACTCCGAGACCATGGGTTATAGCCCATCGTCTCGGAGTCATTTTCGTCTTTTTTTCAAATCCTTGTTTTTCATCATTTATGACCATGGCGATGGGCTATAGCCCATGGTCTCGAACGGCATGCTATAGTATTCCGTTTTGCATCATTTTTGAGGATTTGAACAAAAGACGAAAATCACTCCGAGACCATGGGTTATAGCCCATCGTCTCGGAGTCATTTTCGTCTTTTTTCAAATCCTCGTTTTTCATCATTTATGACCATGGCGATGGGCTATAGCCCATGGTCTCGAACGGCATACTATAGCATGCCGTTTTGCATCATTTTTGAGGATTTGAAAAAAAGACGAAAATCACTCCGAGACCATGGGCTATAGCCCATCGTCTCGGAGTCATTTTCGTATTTTTTTCAAATCCTCGTTTTTCATCATTTATGACCATGGCGATGGGCTATAGCCCATGGTCTCGAACGGCATGCTATAGTATTCCGTTTTGCATCATTTTTGAGGATTTGAACAAAAGACGAAAATCACTCCGAGACCATGGGCTATAGCCCATCGTCTCGGAGTCATTTGTCTTTTTTTCAAATCCTTGTTTTTCATCATTTATGACCATGGCGATGGGCTATAGCCCATGGTCTCGAACGGCATACTATAGCATGCCGTTTTGCATCATTTTTGAGGATTTGAAAAAAAGACGAAAATCACTCCGAGACCATGGGCTATAGCCCATCGTCTCGGAGTAATTTTCGTCTTTTTTTCAAATCCTTGTTTTTCATCATTTATGACCATGGCGATGGGCTATAGCCCATGGTCTTGAACGGCATACTATAGCATGCCGTTTTGCATCATTTTTGAGGATTTGAACAAAAGACGAAAATCACTCCGAGACCATGGGCTATAGCCCATCGTCTCGGAGTCATTTTCGTCTTTTTTTCAAATCCTCGTTTTTCATCATTTATGACCATGGCGATGGGCTAAAGCCCATGGTCTCGAACGGCATACTATAGCATGCCGTTTTGCATCATTTTTGAGGATTTGAAAAAAAGACGAAAATCACTCCGAGACCATGGGCTATAGCCCATCGTCTCGGAGTCATTTTCGTCTTTTTTTCAAATCCTTGTTTTTCATCATTTATGACCATGGCGATGGGCTATAGCCCATGGTCTTGAACGGCATACTATAGCATGCCGTTTTGCATCATTTTTGAGGATTTGAAAAAAAGACGAAAATCACTCCGAGACCATGGGCTATAGCCCATCGTCTCGGAGTCATTTTCGTCTTTTTTTCAAAACCTTGTTTTTCATCATTTATGACCATGGCGATGGGCTATAGCCCATGGTCTTGAACGGCATACTATAGCATGCCGTTTTGCATCATTTTTGAGGATTTGAAAAAAAGACGAAAATCACTCCGAGACCATGGGCTATAGCCCATCGTCTCGGAGTCATTTTCGTCTTTTTTTTCAAATCCTTGTTTTTCATCATTTATGGCGATGGGCTATAGCCCATGGTCTCGAACGGCATACTATAGCATGCCGTTTTGCATCATTTTTGAGGATTTGAAAAAGAGACGAAAATCACTCCGAGACCATGGGCTATAGCCCATCGTCTCGGAGTCATTTTCGTCTTTTTTTCAAAACCTTGTTTTTCATCATTTAAGACCATGGCGATGGGCTATAGCCCATGGTCTTGAACGGCATACTATAGCATGCCGTTTTGCATCATTTTTGAGGATTTGAAAAAAAGACGAAAATGACTCCGAGACCATGGGCTATAGCCCATCGTCTCGGAGTCATTTTCGTCTTTTTTTTCAAAACCTTGTTTTTCATCATTTATGACCATGGCGATGGGCTATAGCCCATGGTCTCGAACGGCATACTATAGCATGCCGTTTTGCATCATTTTTGAGGATTTGAAAAAAAGACGAAAATCACTCCGAGACCATGGGCTATAGCCCATCGTCTCGGAGTCATTTTCGTCTTTTTTTCAAATCCTTGTTTTTCATCATTTATGACCATGGCGATGGGCTATAGCCCATGGTCTCGAACGGCATGCTATAGTATTCCGTTTTGCATCATTTTTGAGGATTTGAACAAAAGACGAAAATCACTCCGAGACCATGGGCTATAGCCCATCGTCTCGGAGTCATTTGTCTTTTTTTCAAATCCTTGTTTTTCATCATTTATGACCATGGCGATGGGCTATAGCCCATGGTCTCGAACGGCATACTATAGCATGCCGTTTTGCATCATTTTTGAGGATTTGAAAAAAAGACGAAAATCACTCCGAGACCATGGGCTATAGCCCATCGTCTCGGAGTAATTTTCGTCTTTTTTTCAAATCCTTGTTTTTCATCATTTATGACCATGGCGATGGGCTATAGCCCATGGTCTTGAACGGCATACTATAGCATGCCGTTTTGCATCATTTTTGAGGATTTGAACAAAAGACGAAAATCACTCCGAGACCATGGGCTATAGCCCATCGTCTCGGAGTCATTTTCGTCTTTTTTTCAAATCCTCGTTTTTCATCATTTATGACCATGGCGATGGGCTAAAGCCCATGGTCTCGAACGGCATACTATAGCATGCCGTTTTGCATCATTTTTGAGGATTTGAAAAAAAGACGAAAATCACTCCGAGACCATGGGCTATAGCCCATCGTCTCGGAGTCATTTTCGTCTTTTTTTCAAATCCTTGTTTTTCATCATTTATGACCATGGCGATGGGCTATAGCCCATGGTCTTGAACGGCATACTATAGCATGCCGTTTTGCATCATTTTTGAGGATTTGAAAAAAAGACGAAAATCACTCCGAGACCATGGGCTATAGCCCATCGTCTCGGAGTCATTTTCGTCTTTTTTTCAAAACCTTGTTTTTCATCATTTATGACCATGGCGATGGGCTATAGCCCATGGTCTTGAACGGCATACTATAGCATGCCGTTTTGCATCATTTTTGAGGATTTGAAAAAAAGACGAAAATCACTCCGAGACCATGGGCTATAGCCCATCGTCTCGGAGTCATTTTCGTCTTTTTTTTCAAATCCTTGTTTTTCATCATTTATGGCGATGGGCTATAGCCCATGGTCTCGAACGGCATACTATAGCATGCCGTTTTGCATCATTTTTGAGGATTTGAAAAAGAGACGAAAATCACTCCGAGACCATGGGCTATAGCCCATCGTCTCGGAGTCATTTTCGTCTTTTTTTCAAAACCTTGTTTTTCATCATTTAAGACCATGGCGATGGGCTATAGCCCATGGTCTTGAACGGCATACTATAGCATGCCGTTTTGCATCATTTTTGAGGATTTGAAAAAAAGACGAAAATGACTCCGAGACCATGGGCTATAGCCCATCGTCTCGGAGTCATTTTCGTCTTTTTTTTCAAAACCTTGTTTTTCATCATTTATGACCATGGCGATGGGCTATAGCCCATGGTCTCGAACGGCATACTATAGCATGCCGTTTTGCATCATTTTTGAGGATTTGAAAAAAAGACGAAAATCACTCCGAGACCATGGGCTATAGCCCATCGTCTCGGAGTCATTTTCGTCTTTTTTTCAAATCCTTGTTTTTCATCATTTATGACCATGGCGATGGGCTATAGCCCATGGTCTCGAACGGCATGCTATAGTATTCCGTTTTGCATCATTTTTGAGGATTTGAACAAAAGACGAAAATCACTCCGAGACCATGGGCTATAGCCCATCGTCTCGGAGTCATTTTCGTCTTTTTTTCAAATCCTCGTTTTTCATCATTTATGACCATGGCGATGGGCTATAGCCCATAGTCTCGAACGGCATACTATAGCATGCCGTTTTGCATCATTTTTGAGGATTTGAAAAAAAGACGAAAATGACTCCGAGACCATGGGCTATAGCCCATCGTCTCGGAGTCATTTTCGTCTTTTTTTCAAATCCTTGTTTTTCATCATTTATCACCATGGCGATGGGCTAAGGCCCATGGTCTCGAACGGCATGCTATAGTATTCCGTTTTGCATCATTTTTGAGGATTTGAACAAAAGACGAAAATCACTCTGAGACCATGGGCTATAGCCCATGGTCTCGGAGTCATTTTCGTCTTTTTTTTTCAAATCCTTGTTTTTCATCATTTATGACCGTGGCGATGGGCTATAGCCCATGGTCTCGAACGGCATGCTATAGTATTCCGTTTTGCATCATTTTTGAGGATTTGAACAAAAGACGAAAATCACTCCGAGACCATGGGCTATAGCCCATCGTCTCAGGGTCATTTTCGTCTTTTTTTCAAATCCTCGTTTTTCATCATTTATGATCATGGCGATGGGCTATAGCCCATGGTCTCGAACGGCATACTATAGCATGCCGTTTTCCATCATTTTTGAGGATTTGAAAAAAAGACGAAAATCACTCCGAGACCATGGGCTATAGCCCATCGTCTCGGAGTCATTTTCGTCTTTTTTTTCAAATCCTTGTTTTTCATCATTTATGACCATGGCGATGGGCTATAGCCCATGGTCTCGAACGGCATACTATAGCATGCCGTTTTCCATCATTTTTGAGGATTTGAAAAAATGACGAAAATCACTCCGAGACCATGGGCTATAGCCCATCGTCTCGGAGTCATTTTCGTCTTTTTTTCAAATCCTCGTTTTTCATCATTTATGACCATGGCGATGGGCTATAGCCCATGGTCTCGAACGGCATACTATAGCATGCCGTTTTCCATCATTTTTGAGGATTTGAAAAAAAGACGAAAATCACTCCGAGACCATGGGCTATAGCCCATCGTCTGGGAGTGATTTTCGTCTTTTTTTCAAATCCTTGTTTTTCATCATTTATGACCATGGCGATGGGCTATAGCCCATGGTCTCGAACGGCATGCTATAGCATGCCGTTTTGCATCATTTTTGAGTATTTGAAAAAAAGACGAAAATCACTCCGAGACCATGGGCTATAGCCCATCGTCTCGGAGTCATTTTCGTCTTTTTTTCAAATCCTTGTTTTTCATCATTTATGACCATGGCGATGGGCTATAGCCCATGGTCTCGAACGGCATACTATAGCATGCCGTTTTGCATCATTTTTGAGGATTTGAAAAAAAGACGAAAATCACTCCGAGACCATGGGCTATAGCCCATCGTCTCGGAGTCATTTCCGTCTTTTTTTCAAAACCTTGTCTTTCATCATTTATGACCATGGCGATGGGCTATAGCCCATGGTCTTGAACGGCATACTATAGCATGCCGTTTTGCATCATTTTTGAGGATTTGAAAAAAAGACGAAAATCACTCCGAGACCATGGGCTATAGCCCATCGTCTCGGAGTCATTTTCGTCTTTTTTTTCAAATCCTTGTGTTTCATCATTTATGACCATGGCGATGGGCTATAGCCCATGGTCTCGAACGGCATACTATAGCATGCCGTTTTGCATCATTTTTGAGGATTTGAAAAAAAGACGAAAATCACTCCGAGACCATGGGCTATAGCCCATCGTCTCGGAGTCATTTTCGTCTTTTTTTCAAATCCTTGTTTTTCATCATTTATGACCATGGCGATGGGCTATAGCCCATGGTCTCGAACGGCATGCTATAGTATTCCGTTTTGCATCATTTTTGAGGATTTGAACAAAAGACGAAAATCACTCCGAGACCATGGGCTATAGCCCATCGTCTCTGAGTCATTTTCGTCTTTTTTTCAAATCCTCGTTTTTCATCATTTATGACCATGGCGATGGGCTATAGCCCATGGTCTCGAACGGAATACTATAGCATGCCGTTTTCCATCATTTTTGAGGATTTGAAAAAATGACGAAAATCACTCCGAGACCATGGGCTATAGCCCATCGTCTCGGAGTCATTTTCGTCTTTTTTTCAAATCCTCGTTTTTCATCATTTATGACCATGGCGATGGGCTATAGCCCATGGTCTCGAACGGCATACTATAGCATGCCGTTTTCCATCATTTTTGAGGATTTGAAAAAAAGACGAAAATCACTCCGAGACCATGGGCTATAGCCCATCGTCTGGGAGTGATTTTCGTCTTTTTTTCAAATCCTCGTTTTTCATCATTTATGACCATGGCGATGGGCTATAGCCCATGGTCTCGAACGGCATACTATAGCATGCCGTTTTCCATCATTTTTGAGGATTTGAAAAAAAGACGAAAATCACTCCGAGACCATGGGCTATAGCCCATCATCTCGGAGTCATTTTCGTCTTTTTTTCAAATCCTTGTTTTTCATCATTTATGACCATGGCGATGGGCTATAGCCCATGGTCTCGAACGGCATACTATAGCATGCCGTTTTCCATCATTTTTGAGGATTTGAAAAAAAGACGAAAATCACTCCGAGACCATGGGCTATAGCCCATCGTCTCGGAGTCATTTTCGTCTTTTTTTCAAATCCTTGTTTTTCATCATTTATGACCATGGCGATGGGCTAAGGCCCATGGTCTCGAACGGCATGCTATAGCATGCCGTTTTGCATCATTTTTGAGTATTTGAAAAAAAGACGAAAATCACTCCGAGACCATGGGCTATAGCCCATCGTCTGAGTCATTTTCGACTTTTTTTAAAATCCTCGTTTTTCATCATTTATGACCATGGCGATGGGCTAAGGCCTATGGTCTCGAACGGCATGCTATAGCATGCCGTTTTGCATCATTTTTGAGGATTTGAAAAAAAGACGAAAATCATTTCGAGACCATGGGATATAGCCCATCGTCTCGGAGTCATTTTCGTCTTTTTTTTTCAAATCCTTGTTTTTCATCATTTATGACCATGGCGATGGGCTATAGCCCATGGTCTCGAACGGCATACTATAGCATGCCGTTTTCCATCATTTTTGAGGATTTGAAAAAATGACGAAAATCACTCCGAGACCATGGGCTATAGCCCATCGTCTCGGAGTCATTTTCGTCTTTTTTTCAAATCCTCGTTTTTCATCATTTATGACCATGGCGATGGGCTATAGCCCATGGTCTCGAACGGAATACTATAGCATGCCGTTTTCCATCATTTTTGAGGATTTGAAAAAATGACGAAAATCACTCCGAGACCATGGGCTATAGCCCATCGTCTCGGAGTCATTTTCGACTTTTTTTCAAATCCTCGTTTTTCATCATTTATGACCATGGCGATGGGCTATAGCCCATGGTCTCGAACGGCATACTATAGCATGCCGTTTTCCATCATTTTTGAGGATTTGAAAAAAAGACGAAAATCACTCCGAGACCATGGGCTATAGCCCATCGTCTGGGAGTGATTTTCGTCTTTTTTTCAAATCCTCGTTTTTCATCATTTATGACCATGGCGATGGGCTATAGCCCATGGTCTCGAACGGCATACTATAGCATGCCGTTTTCCATCATTTTTGAGGATTTGAAAAAAAGACGAAAATCACTCCGAGACCATGGGCTATAGCCCATCATCTCGGAGTCATTTTCGTCTTTTTTTCAAATCCTTGTTTTTCATCATTTATGACCATGGCGATGGGCTATAGCCCATGGTCTCGAACGGCATACTATAGCATGCCGTTTTCCATCATTTTTGAGGATTTGAAAAAAAGACGAAAATCACTCCGAGACCATGGGCTATAGCCCATCGTCTCGGAGTAATTTTCGTCTTTTTTTCAAATCCTTGTTTTTCATCATTTATGACAATGGCGATGGGCTATAGCCCATGGTCTCGAACGGCATACTATAGCATGCCGTTTTGCATCATTTTTGAGGATTTGAAAAAAAGACGAAAATGACTCCGAGACCATGGGCTATAGCCCATCGTCTCGGAGTCATTTTCGTCTTTTTTTTCAAATCCTTGTGTTTCATCATTTATGACCATGGCGATGGGCTATAGCCCATGGTCTCGAACGGCATACTATAGCATGCCGTTTTGCATCATTTTTGAGGATTTGAAAAAAAGACGAAAATCACTCCGAGACCATGGGCTATAGCCCATCGTCTCGGAGTCATTTTCGTCTTTTTTTCAAATCCTTGTTTTTCATCATTTATGACCATGGCGATGGGCTATAGCCCATGGTCTCGAACGGCATGCTATAGTATTCCGTTTTGCATCATTTTTGAGGATTTGAACAAAAGACGAAAATCACTCCGAGACCATGGGCTATAGCCCATCGTCTCTGAGTCATTTTCGTCTTTTTTTCAAATCCTCGTTTTTCATCATTTATGACCATGGCGATGGGCTATAGCCCATGGTCTCGAACGGAATACTATAGCATGCCGTTTTCCATCATTTTTGAGGATTTGAAAAAATGACGAAAATCACTCCGAGACCATGGGCTATAGCCCATCGTCTCGGAGTCATTTTCGTCTTTTTTTCAAATCCTCGTTTTTCATCATTTATGACCATGGCGATGGGCTATAGCCCATGGTCTCGAACGGCATACTATAGCATGCCGTTTTCCATCATTTTTGAGGATTTGAAAAAAAGACGAAAATCACTCCGAGACCATGGGCTATAGCCCATCGTCTGGGAGTGATTTTCGTCTTTTTTTCAAATCCTCGTTTTTCATCATTTATGACCATGGCGATGGGCTATAGCCCATGGTCTCGAACGGCATACTATAGCATGCCGTTTTCCATCATTTTTGAGGATTTGAAAAAAAGACGAAAATCACTCCGAGACCATGGGCTATAGCCCATCATCTCGGAGTCATTTTCGTCTTTTTTTCAAATCCTTGTTTTTCATCATTTATGACCATGGCGATGGGCTATAGCCCATGGTCTCGAACGGCATACTATAGCATGCCGTTTTCCATCATTTTTGAGGATTTGAAAAAAAGACGAAAATCACTCCGAGACCATGGGCTATAGCCCATCGTCTCGGAGTCATTTTCGTCTTTTTTTCAAATCCTTGTTTTTCATCATTTATGACCATGGCGATGGGCTAAGGCCCATGGTCTCGAACGGCATGCTATAGCATGCCGTTTTGCATCATTTTTGAGTATTTGAAAAAAAGACGAAAATCACTCCGAGACCATGGGCTATAGCCCATCGTCTGAGTCATTTTCGACTTTTTTTAAAATCCTCGTTTTTCATCATTTATGACCATGGCGATGGGCTAAGGCCTATGGTCTCGAACGGCATGCTATAGCATGCCGTTTTGCATCATTTTTGAGGATTTGAAAAAAAGACGAAAATCATTTCGAGACCATGGGATATAGCCCATCGTCTCGGAGTCATTTTCGTCTTTTTTTTTCAAATCCTTGTTTTTCATCATTTATGACCATGGCGATGGGCTATAGCCCATGGTCTCGAACGGCATACTATAGCATGCCGTTTTCCATCATTTTTGAGGATTTGAAAAAATGACGAAAATCACTCCGAGACCATGGGCTATAGCCCATCGTCTCGGAGTCATTTTCGTCTTTTTTTCAAATCCTCGTTTTTCATCATTTATGACCATGGCGATGGGCTATAGCCCATGGTCTCGAACGGAATACTATAGCATGCCGTTTTCCATCATTTTTGAGGATTTGAAAAAATGACGAAAATCACTCCGAGACCATGGGCTATAGCCCATCGTCTCGGAGTCATTTTCGACTTTTTTTCAAATCCTCGTTTTTCATCATTTATGACCATGGCGATGGGCTATAGCCCATGGTCTCGAACGGCATACTATAGCATGCCGTTTTCCATCATTTTTGAGGATTTGAAAAAAAGACGAAAATCACTCCGAGACCATGGGCTATAGCCCATCGTCTGGGAGTGATTTTCGTCTTTTTTTCAAATCCTCGTTTTTCATCATTTATGACCATGGCGATGGGCTATAGCCCATGGTCTCGAACGGCATACTATAGCATGCCGTTTTCCATCATTTTTGAGGATTTGAAAAAAAGACGAAAATCACTCCGAGACCATGGGCTATAGCCCATCATCTCGGAGTCATTTTCGTCTTTTTTTCAAATCCTTGTTTTTCATCATTTATGACCATGGCGATGGGCTATAGCCCATGGTCTCGAACGGCATACTATAGCATGCCGTTTTCCATCATTTTTGAGGATTTGAAAAAAAGACGAAAATCACTCCGAGACCATGGGCTATAGCCCATCGTCTCGGAGTAATTTTCGTCTTTTTTTCAAATCCTTGTTTTTCATCATTTATGACAATGGCGATGGGCTATAGCCCATGGTCTCGAACGGCATACTATAGCATGCCGTTTTGCATCATTTTTGAGGATTTGAAAAAAAGACGAAAATCACTCCGAGACCATGGGCTATAGCCCATCGTCTGAGTCATTTTCGTCTTTTTTTCAAATCCTCGTTTTTCATCATTTATGACCATGGCGATGGGCTAAGGCCTATGGTCTCGAACGGCATGCTATAGCATGCCGTTTTGCATCATTTTTGAGGATTTGAAAAAAAGACGAAAATCATTTCGAGACCATGGGATATAGCCCATCGTCTCGGAGTCATTTTCGTAATTTTTTTTCAAATCCTTGTTTTTCATCATTTATGACCATGGCGATGGGCTATAGCCCATGGTCTCGAACGGCATACTATAGCATGCCGTTTTCCATCATATTTGAGGATTTGAAAAAATGACGAAAATCACTCCGAGACCATGGGCTATAGCCCATCGTCTCGGAGTCATTTTCGTCTTTTTTTCAAATCCTCGTTTTTCATCATTTATGACCATGGCGATGGGCTATAGCCCATGGTCTCGAACGGCATACTATAGCATGCCGTTTTCCATCATTTTTGAGGATTTGAAAAAAAGACGAAAATCACTCCGAGACCATGGGCTATAGCCCATCGTCTGGGAGTGATTTTCGTCTTTTTTTCAAATCCTCGTTTTTCATCATTTATGACCATGGCGATGGGCTATAGCCCATGGTCTCGAACGGCATACTATAGCATGCCGTTTTCCATCATTTTTGAGGATTTGAAAAAAAGACGAAAATCACTCTGAGACCATGGGCTATAGCCCATCATCTCGGAGTCATTTTCGTCTTTTTTTCAAATCCTTGTTTTTCATCATTTATGACCATGGCGATGGGCTATAGCCCATGGTCTCGAACGGCATACTATAGCATGCCGTTTTGCATCATTTTTGAGGATTTGAAAAAAAGACGAAAATCACTCCGAGACCATGGGCTATAGCCCATCGTCTCGGAGTCATTGTCGTCTTTTTTTCAAATCCTTGTTTTTCATCATTTATGACCATGGCGATGGGCTATAGCCCATGGTCTTGAACGGCATACTATAGCATGCCGTTTTGCATCATTTTTGAGGATTTTAAAAAAAGACGAAAATCACTCCGAGACCATGGGCTATAGCCCATCGTCTCGGAGTCATTTTCGTCTTTTTTTCAAAACCTTGTTTTTCATCATTTATGACCATGGCGATGGGCTATAGCCCATGGTCTTGAACGGCATACTATAGCATGCCGTTTTGCATCATTTTTGAGGATTTGAAAAAAAGACGAAAATGACTCCGAGACCATGAGCTATAGCCCATTGTCTCGGAGTCATTTTCGTCTTTTTTTTCAAATCCTTGTTTTTCATCATTTATGACCATGGCGATGGGCTATAGCCCATGGTCTCGAACGGCATACTATAGCATGCCGTTTTGCATCATTTTTGAGGATTTGAAAAAAAGACGAAAATCACTCCGAGACCATGGGCTATAGCCCATCGTCTCGGAGTCATTTTCGTCTTTTTTTCAAATCCTTGTTTTTCATCATTTATGACCATGGCGATGGGCTATAGCCCATGGTCTCGAACGGCATGCTATAGTATTCCGTTTTGCATCATTTTTGAGGATTTGAACAAAAGACGAAAATCACTCCGAGACCATGGGCTATAGCCCATCGTCTCTGAGTCATTTTCGTCTTTTTTTCAAATCCTCGTTTTTCATCATTTATGACCATGGCGATGGGCTATAGCCCATGGTCTCGAACGGAATACTATAGCATGCCGTTTTCCATCATTTTTGAGGATTTGAAAAAATGACGAAAATCACTCCGAGACCATGGGCTATAGCCCATCGTCTCGGAGTCATTTTCGTCTTTTTTTCAAATCCTCGTTTTTCATCATTTATGACCATGGCGATGGGCTATAGCCCATGGTCTCGAACGGCATACTATAGCATGCCGTTTTCCATCATTTTTGAGGATTTGAAAAAAAGACGAAAAAAGACGAAAATGACTCCGAGATGATGGGCTATAGCCCATGGTCTCGGAGTGATTTTCGTCTTTTTTTCAAATCCTTGTTTTTCATCATTTATGACCATGGCGATGGGCTATAGCCCATGGTCTCGAACGGCATACTATAGCATGCCGTTTTCCATCGTTTTTGAGGATTTGAAAAAAAGACGAAAATCACTCCGAGACCATGGGCTATAGCCCATCATCTCGGAGTCATTTTCGTCTTTTTTTCAAATCCTTGTTTTTCATCATTTATGACAATGGCGATGGGCTATAGCCCATGGTCTCGAACGGCATACTATAGCATGCCGTTTTGCATCATTTTTGAGGATTTGAAAAAAAGACGAAAATCACTCCGAGACCATGGGCTATAGCCCATCGTCTCGGAGTCATTTTCGTCTTTTTTTCAAATCCTTGTTTTTCATCATTTATGACCATGGCGATGGGCTAAGGCCCATGGTCTCGAACGGCATGCTATAGCATGCCGTTTTGCATCATTTTTGAGTATTTGAAAAAAAGACGAAAATCACTCCGAGACCATGGGCTATAGCCCATCGTCTGAGTCATTTTCGTCTTTTTTTCAAATCCTCGTTTTTCATCATTTATGACCATGGCGATGGGCTAAGGCCTATGGTCTCGAACGGCATGCTATAGCATGCCGTTTTGCATCATTTTTGAGGATTTGAAAAAAAGACGAAAATCACTCCGAGACCATGGGCTATAGCCCATCGTCTGGGAGTGATTTTCGTCTTTTTTTCAAATCCTCGTTTTTCATCATTTATGACCATGGCGATGGGCTATAGCCCATGGTCTCGAACGGCATACTATAGCATGCCGTTTTCCATCATTTTTGAGGATTTGAAAAAAAGACGAAAATCACTCCGAGACCATGGGCTATAGCCCATCATCTCGGAGTCATTTTCGTCTTTTTTTCAAATCCTTGTTTTTCATCATTTATGACCATGGCGATGGGCTATAGCCCATGGTCTCGAACGGCATACTATAGCATGCCGTTTTCCATCATTTTTGAGGATTTGAAAAAAAGACGAAAATCACTCCGAGACCATGGGCTATAGCCCATCGTCTCGGAGTAATTTTCGTCTTTTTTTCAAATCCTTGTTTTTCATCATTTATGACAATGGCGATGGGCTATAGCCCATGGTCTCGAACGGCATACTATAGCATGCCGTTTTGCATCATTTTTTAGGATTTGAAAAAAAGACGAAAATCACTCCGAGACCATGGGCTATAGCCCATCGTCTCGGAGTCATTTTCGTCTTTTTTTCAAATCCTTGTTTTTCATCATTTATGACCATGGCGATGGGCTAAGGCCCATGGTCTCGAACGGCATGCTATAGCATGCCGTTTTGCATCATTTTTGAGTATTTGAAAAAAAGACGAAAATCACTCCGAGACCATGGGCTATAGCCCATCGTCTCGGAGTCATTTTCGTCTTTTTTTCAAATCCTTGTTTTTCATCATTTATGACCATGGCGATGGGCTATAGCCCATGGTCTCGAACGGCATACTATAGCATGCCGTTTTGCATCATTTTTGAGGATTTGAAAAAAAGACGAAAATCACTCCGAGACCATGGGCTATAGCCCATCGTCTCGGAGTCATTTTCGTCTTTTTTTCAAATCCTTGTTTTTCATCATTTATGACCATGGCGATGGGCTATAGCCCATGGTCTTGAACGGCATACTATAGCATGCCGTTTTGCATCATTTTTGAGGATTTAAAAAAAAGACGAAAATCACTCCGAGACCATGGGCTATAGCCCATCGTCTCGGAGTCATTTTCGTCTTTTTTTCAAATCCTTGTTTTTCATCATTTATGACCATGGCGATGGGCTATAGCCCATGGTCTCGAACGGCATACTATAGCATGCCGTTTTGCATCATTTTTGAGGATTTGAAAAAAAGACGAAAATCACTCCGAGACCATGGGCTATAGCCCATCGTCTCGGAGTCATTTTCGTCTTTTTTTCAAATCCTTGTTTTTCATCATTTATGACCATGGCGATGGGCTATAGCCCATGGTCTTGAACGGCATACTATAGCATGCCGTTTTGCATCATTTTTGAGGATTTTAAAAAAAGACGAAAATCACTCCGAGACCATGGGCTATAGCCCATCGTCTCGGAGTCATTTTCGTCTTTTTTTCAAAACCTTGTTTTTCATCATTTATGACCATGGCGATGGGCTATAGCCCATGGTCTTGAACGGCATACTATAGCATGCCGTTTTGCATCATTTTTGAGGATTTGAAAAAAAGACGAAAATGACTCCGAGACCATGGGCTATAGCCCATCGTCTCGGAGTCATTTTCGTCTTTTTTTTCAAATCCTTGTTTTTCATCATTTATGACCATGGCGATGGGCTATAGCCCATGGTCTCGAACGGCATACTATAGCATGCCGTTTTGCATCATTTTTGAGGATTTGAAAAAAAGACGAAAATCACTCCGAGACCATGGGCTATAGCCCATCGTCTCGGAGTCATTTTCGTCTTTTTTTCAAATCCTTGTTTTTCATCATTTATGACCATGGCGATGGGCTATAGCCCATGGTCTTAAACGGCATACTATAGCATGCCGTTTTGCATCATTTTTGAGGATTTGAAAAAAAGACGAAAATCACTCCGAGACCATGGGCTATAGCCCTTCGTCTCGGAGTCATTTTCGTCTTTTTTTTCCAAATCCTTGTTTTTCATCATTTATGACCATGGCGATGGGCTATAGCCCATGGTCTCGAACGGCATACTATAGCATGCCGTTTTGCATCATTTTTGAGGATTTGAAAAAAAGACGAAAATCACTCCGAGACCATGGGCTATAGCCCATCGTCGATGGGCTATAGCCCATGGTCTTGAACGGCATACTATAGCATGCCGTTTTGCATCATTTTTGAGGATTTGAAAAAAAGACGAAAATGACTCCGAGACCATGGGCTATAGCCCATCGTCTCGGAGTCATTTTCGTCTTTTTTTTTAAATCCTTGTTTTTCATCATTTATGACCATGGCGATGGGCTAAGGCCCATGGTCTCGAACGGCATGCTATAGCATGCCGTTTTGCATCATTTTTGAGGATTTGAAAAAAAGACGAAAATCACCCCGAGACCATGGGCTATAGCCCATCGTCTCGGAGTCATTTTCGTCTTTTTTTTCAAATCCTTGTTTTTCATCATTAATGACCATGGCGATGGGCTATAGCCCATGGTCTCGAACGGCATACTATAGCATGCCGTTTTGCATCATTTTTGAGGATTTGAAAAAAAGACGAAAATCACTCCGAGACATGGGCTATAGCCCATCGTCTCGGAGTCATTTTCGTATTTTTTTCAAATCCTTGTTTTTCATCATTTATGACCATGGCGATAGGCTATAGCCCATGGTCGCGAACGGCATACTATAGCAAGCCGTTTTCCATCATTTTTGAGGATTTGAAAAAAAGACGAAAATGACTCCGAGACGATGGGCTATAGCCCATGGTCTCGAACGGCATACTATAGCATGCCGTTTTTGAGGATTTGAAAAAAATACGGGAATGGACTATAGCCCATGGTCTCGGAGTGATTTTCGTCTTTTTTTCAAATCCTCGTTTTTCATTTTTGACCATGGGCTGTAGCCCATCTCAGACGGCATACTATAGCATGCCGTTTTTCATCATTTTTGAGGATTTGAATAAAAGACGGAAATCACTCGAGACAATGGACTATAGCCCCTGGTCTCGGAGTGATTTTCGTCTTTTTCTCAAATCCTTGTTTTTCATCATTTTTGACCATGGGCTGTAGCCCATCTCAGACGGCATATGCCGTTTTTCATCATTTTTGAGGATTTGAAAAAAAGACGGAAATCACTCGAGACAATGGACTATATATAGCCCATGGTCTCGGAGTGATTTTCGTCTTTTTTTCAAATCCTCGTTTTTCATTTTTGACCATGGGCTGTAGCCCATCTCAGACGGCATACTATAGCATGCCGTTTTTCATCATTTTTGAGGATTTGAAAAAAAGACGGAAATCACTCGAGACAATGGACTATAGCCCATGGTCTCGGAGTGATCTTCGTCTTTTTTTTTGAATCCTCGTTTTTCATCATTTTTGACCATGGGCTGTAGCCCATCTCAGACGGCATACTATAGCATGCCGTTTTTCATCATTTTTGAGGATTTGAAAAAAAGACGAAAATCACTCGAGACAATGGACTATAGCCCATGGTCTCGGATTGATTTTTGTCTTTTTCTCAAATCCTCATTTACATCATTTTTGACCATGGGATGTAGCCCATCTCAGACGGCATACTATAGCATGCCGTTTTCCATCATTTTTGAGGATTTGAAAAAAAGACGAAAATCACTCCGAGACCATGGGCCCATCGTCTCGGAGTCATTTTCGTCTTTTTTTCAAATCCTCGTTTTTGACCATGGGTTGTAGCCCATCTCAGACGGCATACTATAGCATGCCGTTTTTCATAATTTTTGAGGATTTGAAAAAAAGACGGAAATCACTCGAGACAATGGACTATAGCCCATGGTCTCGGAGTGTTTTTCGTCTTTTTTTCAAATCCTCGTTTTTCATCATTTATGACCATGGCGATGGGCTATAGCCCATGGTCTCGAACGGCATGCTATAGTATTCCGTTTTGCATCATTTTTGAGGATTTGAAAAAAAGACGAAAATCACTCCGAGACCATGGGCTATAGCCCATCGTCTCGGAGTCATTTTCGTCTTTTTTTTTCAAATCCTTGTTTTTCATCATTTATGACCATGGCGATGGGCTATAGCCCATGGTCTTGAACGGCATACTATAGCATGCCGTTTTTCATCATTTTTGAGGATTTGAAAAAAAGACGGAAATCACTCGAGACAATGGACTATAGCCCATGGTCTCGGATTGATTTTTGTCTTTTTCTCAAATCCTCATTTACATCATTTTTGACCATGGGATGTAGCCCATCTCAGACGGCATACTATAGCATGCCGTTTTCCATCATTTTTGAGGATTTGAAAAAAAGACGAAAATCACTCCGAGACCATGGGCCCATCGTCTCGGAGTCATTTTCGTCTTTATTTCAAATCCTCGTTTTTCATCATTTATGACCATGGCGATGGGCTATAGCCCATGGTCTTGAACGGCATACTATAGCATGCCGTTTTGCATCATTTTTGAGGATTTAAAAAAAAGACGAAAATCACTCCGAGACCATGGGCTATAGCCCATCGTCTCGGAGTCATTTTCGTCTTTTTTTCAAATCCTCGTTTTTCATCATTTATGACCATGGCGATGGGCTATAGCCCATGGTCTCGAACGGCATCCTATAGCATGCCGTTTTGCAGCATTTTTTAGGATTTGAAAAAAAGACGAAAATCACTCCGAGACTTTGGGCTATAGCCCATCGCCATGGTCATAAATGATGAAAAACGAGGATTTGAAAAAAAGACGAAAATCACTCCGAGACCATGGGCTATAGCCCATCGTCTCGGAGTCATTTTCATCTTTTTTTCAAATCCTCAAAAATGATGCAAAACGGCATGCTATAGTATGCCGTTCGAGACCATGGGCTATAGCCCATCGCCATGGTCATAAATGATGAAAAACGAGGATTTGAAAAAAAGACGAAAATGACTCCGAGACGATGGGCTATAGCCCATGGTCTCGGAGTGATTTTCGTCTTTTTTTCAAATCCTCAAAGATGATGCAAAACGGCATGCTATAGTATGCCGTTCGAGACCATGGGCTATAGCCCATCGCCATGGTCATAAATTATGAAAAACGAGGATTTTAAAAAAAGACGAAAATGACTCCGAGACGATGGGCTATAGCCCATGGTCTCGGAGTGATTTTCGTCTTTTTTTCAAATCCTCAAAAATGATGCAAAACGGCATGCTATAGTATGCCGTTCGAGACCATGGGCTATAGCCCATCGCCATGGTCATAAATGATGAAAAACGAGGATTTTAAAAAAAGACGAAAATGACTCCGAGACGATGGGCTATAGCCCATGGTCTCGACTCGGAGTGATTTTCGTCTTTTTTTCAAATCCTCAAAAATGATGGAAAACGGCATGCTATAGTATGCCGTTCGAGACCATGGGCTATAGCCCATCGCCATGGTCATAAATGATGAAAAACAAGGATTTGAAAAAAAGACGAAAATCACTCCGAGACCATGGGCTATAGCCCATCGTCTCGGAGTAATTTTCATCTTTTTTTCAAATCCTCAAAAATGATGCAAAACGGCATGCTATAGTATGCCGTTCGAGACCATGGGCTATAGCCCATCGCCATGGTCATAAATGATGAAAAACGAGGATTTGAAAAAGAGACGAAAATGACTCCGAGACGATGGGCTATAGCCCATGGTCTCGGAGTGATTTTCGTCTTTTTTTCAAATCCTCGTTTTTCATTTTTGACCATGGGCTGTAGCCCATCTCAGACGGCATACTATAGCATGCCGTTTTTCATCATTTTTGAGGATTTGAAAAAAAGACGGAAATCACTCGAGACAATGGACTATAGCCCATGGTCTCGGAGTGATTTTCGTCTTTTTCTCAAATCCTTGTTTTTCATCATTTTTGACCATGGGCTGTAGCCCATCTCAGACGGCATACTATAGCATGCCGTTTTTCATCATTTTTGAGGATTTGAAAAAAAGACGGAAATCACTCGAGACAATGGACTATATATAGCCCATGGTCTCGGAGTGATTTTCGTCTTTTTTTTTAATCCTCGTTTTTCATCATTTTTGACCATGGGCTGTAGCCCATCTCAGACGGCATACTATAGCATGCCGTTTTTCATCATTTTTGAGGATTTGAAAAAAAGACGAAAATCACTCGAGACAATGGACTATAGCCCATGGTCTCGGATTGATTTTTGTCTTTTTCTCAAATCCTCATTTACATCATTTTTGACCATGGGATGTAGCCCATCTCAGACGGCATACTATAGCATGCCGTTTTCCATCATTTTTGAGGATTTGAAAAAAAGACGAAAATCACTCCGAGACCATGGGCCCATCGTCTCGGAGTCATTTTCGTCTTTTTTTCAAATCCTCGTTTTTGACCATGGGTTGTAGCCCATCTCAGACGGCATACTATAGCATGCCGTTTTTCATCATTTTTGAGGATTTGAAAAAAAGACGGAAATCACTCGAGACAATGGACTATAGCCCATGGTCTCGGAGTGTTTTTCGTCTTTTTTTCAAATCCTCGTTTTTCATCATTTATGACCATGGCGATGGGCTATAGCCCATGGTCTCGAACGGCATGCTATAGTATTCCGTTTTGCATCATTTTTGAGGATTTGAAAAAAAGACGAAAATCACTCCGAGACCATGGGCTATAGCCCATCGTCTCGGAGTCATTTTCGTCTTTTTTTCAAATCCTCGTTTTTCATAATTTATGACCATGGTGATGGGCTATAGCCCATGGTCTCGAACGGCATACTATAGCATGTCGTTTTGCATCATTTTTGAGGATTTGAAAAAAAGACGAAAATCACTCCGAGACCATGGGCTATAGCCCATCGTCTCGGAGTCATTTTCGTCTTTTTTTCAAATCCTTGTTTTTCATCATTTATGACCATGGCGATGGGCTAAAGCCCATGGTCTCGAACGGCATACTATAGCATGCCGTTTTGCATAATTTTTGAGGATTTGAAAAAAAGACGAAAATGACTCCGAGACCATGGGCTATCGCCCATCGTCTCGGAGTCATTTTCGTCTTTTTTTTTCGTCTTTTTTTCAAATCCTGGTTTTTCATCATTTATGACCATGGTGATGGGCTATAGCCCATGGTCTCGAACGGCATACTATAGCATGCCGTTTTCCATCATTTTTGAGGATTTGAAAAAAAGACGAAAATGACTCCGAGACCATGGGCTATAGCCCATCGTCTCGGAGTCATTTTCATCTTTTTTTCAAATCCTCGTTTTTCATCATTTATGACCATGGCGATGGGCTATAGCCCATGGTCTCGAACGGCATACTATAGCATGCCGTTTTCCATCATTTTTGAGGATTTGAAAAAAAGACGAAAATGACTCCGAGACCATGGGCTATAGCCCATCGTCTCGGAGTCATTTTCGTCTTTTTCGTCTTTTTTTTTCGTATTTTTTTCTTCGTCTTTTTTTCAAATCCTTGTTTTTCATCATTTATAACCATGGCGATGGGCTTAAAGCCCATGGTCTCGAACGGCATACTATAGCATGCCGTTTTGCATCATTTTTGAGGATTTGAAAAAAAGACGAAAATGACTCCGAGACCATGGGCTATAGCCCATCGTCTCGGAGTCATTTTCGTCTTTTTTTCAAATCCTCGTTTTTCATCATTTATGACCATGGCGATGGGCTATAGCCCATGGTCTCGAACGGCATACTATAGCATGCCGTTTTGCATCATTTTTGAGGATTTGAAAAAAAGACGAAAATCACTCCGAGACCATGGGCTATAGCCCATCGTCTCGGAGTCATTTTCGTCTTTTTTTCAAATCCTCGTTTTTCATCATTTATGACCATGGCGATGGGCTATAGCCCATGGTCTCGAACGGCATATTATAGCATGCCGTTTTCCATGATTTTTGAGGATTTGAAAAAAAGACGAAAATGACTCCGAGACGATGGGCTATAGCCCATGGTCTCGGAGTGATTTTCGTCTTTTTTTCAAATCCTCGTTTTTCATCATTTATGACAATGGCGATGGGCTAAAGCCCATGGTCTCGAACGGCATACTATAGCATGCCGTTTTCCATCATTTTTGAGGATTTGAAAAAAATACGAAAATCACTCCGAGACATGGGCTATAGCCCATCGTCTCGGAGTCATTTTCGTATTTTTTTCAAATCCTTGTTTTTCATCATTTATGACCATGGCGATAGGCTATAGCCCATGGTCTCGAACGGCATACTATAGCATGCCGTTTTCCATCATTTTTGAGGATTTGAAAAAAAGACGAAAATGACTCCGAGACGATGGGCTATAGCCCATGGTCTCGAACGGCATACTATAGCATGCCGTTTTTGAGGATTTGAAAAAAAGACGGGAATCACTCGAGACAATGGACTATAGCCCATGGTCTCGGAGTGATTTTCGTCTTTTTTTCAAATCCTCGTTTTTCATTTTTGACCATGGGTTGTAGCCCATCTCAGACGGCATACTATAGCATGCCGTTTTTCATCATTTTTGAGGATTTGAAAAAAAGACGGAAATCACTCGAGACAATGGACTATAGCCCATGGTCTCGGAGTGATCTTCGTCTTTTTTTTTGAATCCTCGTTTTTCATCATTTTTGACCATGGGCTGTAGCCCATCTCAGACGGCATACTATAGCATGCCGTTTTTCATCGTTTTTGAGGATTTGAAAAAAAGACGGAAATCACTCCGAGACCATGGGCTATAGCCCATCGTCTCGGAGTCATTTTCGTCTTTTTTTCAAATCCTCGTTTTTCATCATTTATGACAATGGCGATGGGCTATAGCCCATGGTCTCGAACGGCATACTATAGCATGCCGTTTTCCATGATTTTTGAGGATTTGAAAAAAAGACGAAAATGACTCCGAGACGATGGGCTATAGCCCATCGTCTCGGAGTCATTTTCGTCTTTTTTTCAAATCCTCGTTTTTCATCATTTATGACCATGGCGATGGGCTATAGCCCATGGTCTCGAACGGCATACTATAGCATGCCGTTTTGCATCATTTTTGAGGATTTGAAAAAAAGACGAAAATCACTCCGAGACCATGGGCTATAGCCCATCGTCTCGGAGTCATTTTCGTCTTTTTTCAAATCCTCGTTTTTCATCATTTATGACCATGGCGATGGGCTATAGCCCATGGTCTCGAACGGCATACTATAGCATGCCGTTTTCCATGATTTTTGAGGATTTGAAAAAAAGACGAAAATCACTCCGAGACATGGGCTATAGCCCATCGTCTCGGAGTCATTTTCCTATTTTTTTAAAATCCTTGTTTTTCATCATTTATGACCATGGCGATAGGCTATAGCCCATGGTCTCGAACGGCATACTATAGCATGCCGTTTTCCATCATTTTTGAGGATTTGAAAAAAAGACGAAAATGACTCCGAGACGATGGGCTATAGCCCATGGTCTCGAACGGCATACTATAGCATGCCGTTTTTGAGGATTTGAAAAAAAGACGGGAATGGACTATAGCCCATGGTCTCGGAGTGATTTTCGTCTTTTTTTCAAATCCTCGTTTTTCATTTTTGACCATGGGCTGTAGCCCATCTCAGACGGCATACTATAGCATGCCGTTTTTCATCATTTTTGAGGATTTGAAAAAAAGACGTAAATAACTCGAGACAATGGACTATAGCCCATGGTCTCAGAGTGATTTTCGTCTTTTTTTCAAATCCTCGTTTTTCATGTTTGACCATGGGCTGTAGCCCATCTCAGACGGCATACTATAGCATGCCGTTTTTCATCATTTTTGAGGATTTGAAAAAAAGACGGAAATCACTCGAGACAATGGACTATAGCCCATGGTCTCGGAGTGATTTTCGTCTTTTTCTCAAATCCTTGTTTTTCATCATTTTTGACCATGGGCTGTAGCCCATCTCAGACGGCATACTATAGCATGCCGTTTTTCATCATTTTTGAGGATTTGAAAAAAAGACGGAAATCACTCGAGACAATGGACTATAAATAGCCCATGGTCTCGGAGTGATTTTTGTCTTTTTCTCAAATCCTCATTTACATCATTTTTGACCATGGGATGTAGCCCATCTCAGACGGCATACTATAGCATGCCGTTTTTCATCATTTTTGAGGATTTGAAAAAAAGACGGGAATCACTCGAGACAATGGACTTATTTTTGAGCCCATGGTCTCAGAGTGATTTTCGTCTTTTTTTCAAATCCTCGTTTTTCATTTTTGACCATGGGTTGTAGCCCATCTCAGACAGCATACTATAGCATGCCGTTTTTCATCATTTTTGAGGATTTGAAAAAAAGACGGAAATCACTCGAGACAATGGACTATAGCCCATGGTCTCGGAGTGATTTTCGTCTTTTTCTCAAATCCTCATTTACATCATTTTTGACCATGGGATGTAGCCCATCTCAGACGGCATACTATAGCATGCCGTTTTTCATAATTTTTGAGGATTTGAAAAAAAGACGGAAATCACTCGAGACAATGGACTATAGCCCATGGTCTCGGAGTGATTTTTGTCTTTTTTTCAAATCCTCGTTTTTCATTTTTGACCATGGGTTGTAGCCCATCTCAGACGGCATACTATAGCATGCCGTTTTTCATCATTTTTGAGGATTTGAAAAAAAGACGGAAATCACTCGAGACAATGGACTATATATAGCCCATGGTCTCGGAGTGATTTTCGTCTTTTTGTTTTTAATCCTCGTTTTTCGTCATTTTTGACCATGGGCTGTAGCCCATCTCAGACGGCTTACTATAGCATGCCGTTTTTCATCATTTTTGAGGATTTGAAAAAAAAAAACGATGAAAATCACTCGAGACAATGGACTATAGCCCATGGTCTCGGAGTGATTTTTGTCTTTTTTTCAAATTCTCGTTTTTCATTTTTGACCATGGGCTGTAGCCCATCTCAGACGGCATACTATAGCATGCCGTTTTTCATCATTTTTGAGGATTTGAAAAAAAGACGGAAATCACTCGAGACAATGGACTATAGCCCATGGTCTCGGAGTGATTTTCGTCTTTTTGTTTTTAATCCTCGTTTTTCGTCATTTTTGACCATGGGCTGTAGCATATCTCAGACGGCATACTATAGCATGCCGTTTTTCATCATTTTTGAGGATTTGAAAAAAAAAAACGATGAAAATCACTCGAGACAATGGACTATAGCCCATGGTCTCGGAGTGATTTTTGTCTTTTTTTCAAATTCTCGTTTTTCATTTTTGACCATGGGCTGTAGCCCATCTCAGACGGCATACTATAGCATGCCGTTTTTCATCATTTTTGAGGATTTGAAAAAAAGACGAAAATCACTCGAGACAATGGACTATAGCCCATGGTCTCGGAGTGATCTTCGTCTTTTTTTTTAAATCCTCGTTTTTCATCATTTTTGACCATGGGCTGTAGCCCATCTCAGACGGCATACTATAGCATGCCGTTTTTCATCATTTTTGAGGATTTGAAAAAAAGACGGAAATCACTCGAGACAATGGACTATAGCCCATGGTCTCGGAGTGATTTTCGTCCTCAACAAGTCCGTGTTAATGATACTCTGTCCGACATCACTGTGCTTAACACTGGTGCTCCGCAGGGGACTATCTTATCCCCCGTACTTTTGTCCTTATATACAAATGAATTCCAGTTAGACCAGGATATGTTTCATTTCTTCAAATATGCGGATATGGCCCTGGTTGCCTTAATGTAGAAAGGGGACACAGGGGGGAGGAAGCATACAGTGATACAGAGTACATGTGTCATCTCTTCAGAACTGGTATCAAAATAACTTCATTCATGAAAAGGAACCATTACAATTAGTGGACAAATAGTGGGGGTATTTTAAATACTTATGGCACATATTATTGACAGCAAACTCAATTTCAGTGAAAATACTGACCAGATCTTTAAAACTTGTAACCAACGCCTCCACCTACTACGCAAGCTCAACTCCTTTAGAGTGAGCAAGCATATCATGGAAACAGTCTATAAGAACATGATATAGGGAATCTTGACTTTTAACATGGCAATGTGGTATGGCAATCTTAATGTAAAAGGAAGAAGCAAGCTGCAGCGAATAGTGAACCTAGCCTCAGTACTTAGAGGAAAAAAAAGTAAAATCTTTAAAAATTCCTTCATTCCTAATGCCATTAAGGCAGTTTTTTAATGTATTTGCCACTGTTGTCCTGCATTTTGCCATGAAAATAATTGTGTAAGTGTTGTTGCTGTTGTTGTCGCTGTTTGTTTTTTACTGTTGTTGAGACCGAAGACAAATTTCCACACGTGGACAATAAATTAAGCTAACTAACTAACTAACTAACTAAACAAACTCCAAACATTTCTCTCTCTTTCTACTTATCCTCAGTTGTTTTCCTTGTTCTATAAGTGTCTCGTGGATCCAGTAGCCTAAGTGGTGGTGGCATGAGGCTTGAACCTGCAAGTGCTGCAGTGCAAACATCTAGGGATCAGCAATCTCTCCGCTCTACCATCACTACCTTTGCCAGGCTGCATGGGTGAGATTTCCGTGCTCTTTTATCTTCTTCTTTCTTCAAAGTAAAGTTTCAGAGTCAGGGCCGGATCCACAGAAAATGTCCCTGCTAATCCGAATGAAATAGATGGTGTCTAAAAAGATTAGTGTTTTATTGTTGGTGAGAAGGGTAGCTGAAAAGTGCAATTGTGTGTAAAGCAGCAACAATGCGATAGATTGGCTGTCACTCTGGGGGGGTAGGCGACTGGAAATAGGCCAATATAATGGCATAAAACTGCCCCAAAACGGCTCCAAAACAGCAAAAATGTTGCGCGTGCGTGAAGGGGGGCCCTTCGAGCTTCAGTGCCCAGGGGCCCTCAGAGGTGTTAATCCGGCCCTGTTCAGAGTATAGAGCAGTGGGATTTGAACCCACAATGTGGACAGACTCTTAACAATCGTGATCTGTGTTCTCCTCTCTTTTATCTGACTTACATCCATGATAACAAAGCACTAAAGACATGTGATGGAACTGCAAACGCTGTTACAACGATGATCCCAAGAAGAACAACCTAAAACAGAAGCCAAACTATGAGGCATCTCAGAGAGATCAGTGGCTCCCAGTGTTAAGGCAATGTCTATGTGAGCCAGTTCAAACCCAGCTAAGCCCTGTTTACTTTCACTCTGGAGCATGTTTTGGAGAAGAACACTGGAAAGAGATGGAAAGCTGAGGAGGTTCTCAAAGATCATGGTGGCTCTCTAGGTTAAGACACTGTCTATGTGAGCCACAGGTTGTGTATATTAGCTGTAGTTTGATTGGTGACGCATGGCGCTAGGGGTGAGGGCCGCGTAGCGGCCCGAACCTCTTGTTACATAAAGCTGTAGTAAACTCAGATAGCCTCCCTTGAATAGGGCAAGCAGTTTGTGCCTTTTTCCAGCTGTCCACTACAGCTAATGCCCACCAGAGGCCTCTGCTGAGACAGCAGGGTTAGCTAGCCTAGTGGTAATGTTTCATAAAAGATCTATGCCATTGCCATGCCATTATACGAACTATCTATTATATATATATATATATATATATATATATATATATATACACACACACACACACACACACACACACACACACACACACACACACACACACACACACACACACAACCTAACTTTTAATAGGCTATTGTTAAATACATCAAATGTAATACTTGTTAACTTGTTAACTCATTTTGACCTGAGATCAGATTCTAAAAATGTCTACATCCTGACAGTTTTCTGGAAAAGCTTTGTTTCTATACGAGTCGTTCTTCGATTTTTCGAAAATAGCAGACCTACAAGCTCGGTGGCACGCTATGAGCTTGTAGATCTGCTATTTTTCAATAGCTAAAGCATAACATAATGCTAACACCAAAAGGGGTTCCCGCCCAAAATGGGTTTTAATAGGCCTACTTTCGTCACTTAACAGGTTCTGATGAATTTCCGTAATTGTCAATCCATACCAAGAGAGTAGATGTCGCCGTTTGTAAATGACAATCTTTATTTTTACATTTCAAAATGTATTCTGTACTGATTGTACTTGATCGTCATCATTTTGAAAAAGGGGAACAATGGGGGAAAACAAACAAAACAAAAAAAGCATTCGCAAAATAAAACATTTGCAGATATACGTTCATACGTAGAGTATAATGATGTGATAAAAGACAGTAGACTAACATATGAAATCGGGAAAGGAGAGGGGGAGCGGTTGTACGGCACCAAACACAAAAACAAACAAACAAAAAAACCTTGGCCAAAGGACTTTATAGGAAAATCCATCAAAGATATGATAAAGCATTCACACAAATTAATGACTGGTCATTAAACTGGTATTTTCACATCTTAAGAGTTAGAGGCACCCTTTACGCTGTTATTGGAACAGTTTGGACAGTGTGGACATGAACAGAAACACAATTCAGTCATCAAAATGATCAAAACGAGGGTAAAAATAGAGTTGTGGGTGGGTGGCTCTACCATATCTTTGTCTTGGACTTCTGCTATAAATTCCAGAACAAAGGTTGATGGAACAAGCATTTGTTGGATAATGTGTGTTTGTGATAGCATGTACACAGATGGCATTACCAACAGGGTCAACAATACATACAACGGATGAACCTGGCAGGAGTTTTACCACTCTGTTGCAGTTACAGGGCAAAGAATACACAAGTTGTTATACTGGAAGGGAAAAAAGAAAAAAAAAGGTACTCCATAGGAAAATGGGGTGCAAAATCGTTTGCCGGTTTGCAGTCGAGGAAAAAGATCTTTATTTAAAGATAAAAGAAAGCCCTTTGGAACCGACAGGAGTTGACAACTGATGTTTTTTTTGTTTTTGTTTTTCACTTTCTGATATAAACTGGAATGTTATGATTTCAGGTATGACACTTCAATTGTTGGCAGTCCATATGGATAACTTCTTCAGTCCAAAATTATTTTTAGATTGGTTTTCTACAGTGCAACCAAACAAACATGAGCCCATTATGCAAACAGCAGTGGTAAAAACACAGCATGTGTTGTGACATCCCAACAGGTTTCTTCCACCGTGCATGTGTACTGTATGTATGTGCTTGTGCATGCGAGTGGTATTTAGGCTGCCATGTTGAAAACGGAGACAATAAATGAATCCCTGTAATGCAAACACGTAAACACAGACACACACGCACACATTGACCCGACAATATTGCCATAACCCAATATACTGTAGACTTTCCACATACTGGTACAATAATTTTTTTCCTTTCTTTTATTATTGCTTCTTCTTCATGGCACAAATGATAGAAACAATACAATGTTACTCATACTATTATTATTATTATTGTTTTCTTTTGCCATGCAAGCCTACAACAGTACTGCATCTAGATTAGCTTATATTACACAGAGGGGGGGAGGGGGCTGATTACTATCTGTCTGGCTGTCAAATCGCCAGGGCTAGCAACTACAGCTGCTTGTACAAGTGAGATTAGTATGAGGATACAAAAAAGGATTATATTATAATCATACAAAATAATGGTTATGATAGTAATTGCAATAATAGAAAAACGACAAACAAAACAAAAAACACATTCTCAGGGTGTCTCAGAAACTGTGAAAATAAAACAGGGAAGCCAAACGTGTCGTTTGAAATAATTTAAATGTTTCTGACATTCATTCCTTCGGAGATTTTATATATATATTCACATACATACACATGTGTATATATATATATATATATATATATAGTAGTGCCTTTTTTAGAAAAGAAAATGACAAACACACAAGGGCTGCATTCTCTGAATGCTGTGCAAATAACAGGTATATACACCCCCCCCCCTCCCCCCGCCCCCCCTCCACACTACCATGCTGACATTTCTCACCTACGCCGACACATACTGTACACACGTCTGTGTGCATTATCACGCTCACACACATTCACAAAGCCTCTGTTCGCAGGCTCGTTCAGAGCATTTTTCAAAAAACAGAAATGCCATAAGCCACCACAAACAAGACAACAGGCTGCTGGGCTCTTAATCTCTACGAAGAGGAAGCGTGAACAAAGTAAGTATCAAAGTTGTGACACATACTGGCCAGTCCACATCCATCTCCAGGCGTGGCCTGCCTCACATGGTCATTCTCCTAGCCCCTTTCCTAAATGCAATAATCACTGACTGGACACACAGCTAAAAGCCTTTTTACTTTTAGTGTTATCCTTCCCCAACTAGGTCAGGAAACTGATGCTTTTTTTTCATCAACTGACCACAGAGACCAGGATATCCCACAAATCACAAGCCACTTTAAAAATATAATAAGACCTACAAATTAGAACTGGGTACCCGCCAAAGTGCTCGGCAGAGTAAATATACCCGCCACAGCCAAACAATACCAGCATTTGGCTCTAGCTAACAAAGGGTGGACTAAACACCAGAATAAAGACAAAGGAGAAGGCAATATGAAAAAAAGGAAATAAAAAAGAAAAGCCTTTCAGGCATTGGGGCAAATCATCTGCGTCTCACCCACAACAAGTTGGACTTTTTGAAGCGAAATTTTATCTGCAGTTCTTAACTGTGTGATCTGCCTTCCTCAATCTATCTCCAACCACCAAATAAAAGCTCACAGGGGTGAGACGTCTTTCCATGGACAGGAAAGACCATCTATAGCCCAATTCACACTTGGATGCGACTACTAGCTCACAACACACTGACATCCCTGTGAGCTTGTAGGTCTGCTATTCTCGGTGTGTGCCACTGACGTGCAACCAAGCAACAATCTCATTGTGTGAGCTGTTCATTTTCGGTTCAAGCTACCTGCCTTCGTCAACTAATAAGTACAACTCTGCATTGGTAGCATTTGGCAAGACAACTTTAGAAGCTACGATCATCGATCAAGTACTGAATGATGGATCATCTTGATGCATTTTGGCCACATCGGCCTTCACGGGCAACCATGTTAGCACCTCTATCTCGGTTCACGGAAGTTGCTAAATGACCGCGTGAATCTACTCCAGCTAGATTCTAGAATACTGGGAAACATGCCTTGATGGTGTCAGGTAAATCCTTACAAACTGCCACTCATTTACCAATAAGCAGGATGTGGTGTGATGTATGCCTTTTCATCACATTCTGCATAGTGGTAAATGGCTAGGTTTTGTAGCTTTCCCGATAGTGTCCTCTGGTCCAATCTGTAGAGGGAAAATATATATATATTGTCCGTGGCCAATCATGCTTTAGTTTTAGAGATGGGACACATCGTGGGACAAACCCAGCCAAGTGCCTACCTATGTACCTACTGCCCCCATAAGTCCCCCAAAGATTGACCACACACACACACACACACACACACACACACACACACACACACACACACACACACACACACACACACACACACACACACACACACACACACACACACACACACACACACACACACACACACACACACACACACACACACACACACACACACACACACACACACACACACACACACACACACTCTTGTGCTGCACCATATTCCAAGACTACTGTACCAAAAAGAAGCCACATTGAAACAGAAGAAAACGGGACTGCATTTCCCATGACCACCTTCTCATTAGGATATTGTCATAGACAATAGGACTTCACAGAAAAACGCTCCAAACGAGTCCAGACTTATTTTGCAGACAGGACACTACTGCATGTCAATCTATGATGTTTTTCTTCCTGAGAAAATAAAAACGGAGAACAGTGAAAGAAAAATACTGAAGAAAGAGTTGTGAATTGAGTGAGTTGTGCCTTCAAATCGGTTTCATGTCAGCATCACTCAAACATAAGACTGTCTTTATCGCAGAGTTACAAGTGCTCAACTCTCCACTCAAATGTAGAGTGAAACTCTAAAGTAATTTTTCATTCAAGAAATGTGGACATTACAGTGTCTCGCATACAAACGTGTGTGTATACAGGTTAAACAAGAACACACACACAGAAACTATCTCTGCGGCTTAGTCATAAAACAAATCAGATGTCCCATCAACACCAGTCTCAAAATCTGACAGATAAACAACCAACTTGTATCGTTCTCGAGGCCCAATGGTATAGCTTGGAAGGGGGCTTGTTTGACTGGTCCTGTTTCCCACACACTCACGGCCTCACCAAAACAAGACTGAGTGAAAAGCGTTTAAAATGCCAGTTCTCAGTATGTCAAAAACAAACAAAAGAACACAGATGAAAAATAACGCAGATAAGAGTAAAGGTTTGTGAAACAGAAATTCTGAGTTCTGATGTTTTGTTTCTCCTTCTGTGGTAGAAGGAAAGGGGGAGATGACAGCCGAAACCGATGACGACAAACATTCCTCCGTAACACGCGAGGGCCTGCAGCTTAGAGAGCAGGTGAGGAAGCGTTGGGATCGTGTTGGAGAAAACGGGGGTCACGTAGGATGTGATGTCATGTATGGCCAGCAGTGGGTGACTCGCGCAGCCCTCACAACGGCTCATCTCGGACGACGA
This sequence comes from Electrona antarctica, assembly GCF_951216825.1. Lineage (NCBI taxonomy): Eukaryota > Metazoa > Chordata > Actinopteri > Myctophiformes > Myctophidae > Electrona > Electrona antarctica. The sequence continues at coordinate 44,521,642 of NC_136806.1, read as the reverse complement.
AGGCCATCGGAGGGGCGAGTGTTCTTTCAGTGGTGACGATGCTCTCTGAGTGGGAGTGCGGGACTAGATGGACTTGGAGGAATCTTGTTTGCTGATGAGGACTTCGAGCAGGCGTAGTTTGGCCTTGATTCTCTTGTACTCCCTGTACTCCTCCAACATGGGCACACGGTCCTCCTTCTGAACATTCCTACAGCAGGACGACATTTTCATTAACACAACGTGCTGCTGCTTCCTGCATTATGTGCAAATTCAAAACAGGTGGTACACAGAACCGTTGAGTGACTTCCAGCGAGCGCTTCCAAACTCCAACACTTTGAAAACATTATCACCTGCACTTCTTAGCAGAAAGTAGCTGCTAAGAAGAAAATCTAAGGTGGATTTTCATGATTGCAGGTAGAAAGAGGATAATTCAAGCTTTCTATATAGCTGCAATGTTGGGGAGTTTAACGTTGTACAATCAGATAGGACTTTTCTGTTTGGATGTATGGGCTATCAAAGGCTGGTGTTGCAAATTGCGGCTAGGGTTTTCCAAAGTCTGTGTTGTGTGTGGCTATAGTTAGTTGTAGTTTTCAGCAGTTACATTACAGAGCTAAATCCATGATGTTTCAGTGGTACAATCTAGGGGTGCACGATTGTGAAATTATGACAGATCTCCGATTATTTGCAGGGTCATATCTGCCGATACCGATTCTGACCGATTCCGATATTATACAGAGGACCACATTGAAAAAAAGCCTAGGCCCTATAGGGGCTTGGCCCAAAGCCTGTTAATAAAGTATTCAATCAATCAAATAATAGCATAATACTTTTCCAAGTGTCTGTTTTCACAACTGAATGCCTACTGAATGAGATCATCATTATTTTTTGCTGGTGAAAATTGATTAAATAATCTGTATTATTTTGTAATCTGTAGTATCTTTTTTATGGCTGATATGGCCAATTCCGATTATGCTACCGATTAATCGTGCATCCCTAGTACAAACAGTGGTACGGTGAGGTCGTCTCCACCTACCTGCCGTTGTGCTGGTAGAAATCTTCTTCAAACTCTTTGATGGTTTTCCTTAATTTCTTCTTCTCTGCTCGGGCCTTCCACAGCTGTTCTAGCAGTTCTGGCCTGTGGAAAGATGTTTTTTGTACATACCATTTGTACACATTCGCTCATTAATTATATATAACAAACATGCACGAGCATGTTCCTGTGTGCTCAAATGTGTATCTGTGCAAGTTAAGTCAACATTTGTGTTTTAATCACCCGCAAGTGCATGGATCATGGTTTTGCATAAAGAGCAAGAGTATGTGAGGTGCATGTGTGTCTAAAGCATGTGCGTGTTTGCAGTGTGCACATCTCCTGGCTTACATGGACGAGGCGTTGGAACTAGACAGCCTCAGGTCCAAAGTCAGTTTCCCCGAGCACTCCTCCAGCTTCGCTTTCATTGGACACTCCGTCTGGCCCTTGTCCCCGATTGGACATTCGCTCTGTCCCTCAGGCAGAGCGAATTTCTGGTTCTGGCTGCTCAGTGGACCGGCCTCAGTTAGGGGGGACACGGGGGCCAGAGCCATGATGACCTCTGAGCCGTCTCTGGGAACCTCCCCTCCACCGCCGCCGTCCTCCTCCTCCTTCTTCTCCTCCTCCTCCTCCTCCTCCACTCCCTGACCTCCAGCCTTCACCTCTTCCTCCTCCTCCTCTTCCTGGATCTCCTCACAGAAGTGGGAGGTCTCTCCTTCGATGATTGGCTGGAGGATCTGGCCACGCCTCTTACTTGTGGGAGACGCCTGGGAGAGAGAGGAGAAATTGAGGCGAGGCAATTCTACGCGTGGCAATAAAAGTTCAAACTGTAGGGAATTTCTACATTCATTTATTGAGGCGAACAAAAATAAGACTAGTTCGATGTACAATTTTTGCCAAATGTTCGTGTGTGTGTGTAATAAACATACTATAACAGGTGTGATGCTGACTCTGGTGAGCATCTGTTTGACCAGTCTGTAACGATCATACAGAGGTTTGACCACCAAACGATCCTCTCTGGTCGCCTGAGATGGAGAGAGACAGACGGAGAGAGAGAAAGATCAATAAAGTAATTTTTTATATGATGCATGATATTAGAGAACAGTTAACACCCCGAACGCCCGGGGGTATTTAGGACCATTAAAACAGAGCGCCCAGTGATTTGCAGCAACGGAGGACATTTCAAGGTGCACCAGGTGCCATCTTGGATGTAGCTGAAGTAGCTAGATGTAGCCAAAACACCCCCGAGGCGATCGACAACAACGGGAGGTATGATTAATTCTAACGCGACTAGCGACAGGACCGCGATGGGCCGTCAAAAACATAATCTTTGGTTAGAATTGGACGGATTGATTTAGAGTTATTCACGTTTTAAGATTTTTGGTCTCATCCACTAAAATGGTGGGGGGGGACATTTTGGATGACGTCCCAGCCGGAAATGACATCGGATGTTGCCCAACAGGCGCTCCCAGCCTGTGGAACGGTGCGCTCGGTTATGATATCAATAAAGTTCCGTCCTGTGATTAATCTCCGTCCTGAGCGTCGAGCGATACTATTTGATAGGACGGAGACCTCTGTTTATGCCGCTCAGGGTGTTAGATATAAACACAAGACTGCGAAGGTGAAGGACAAAACACAAAACACAAGAGTCAAGGTCTCTGAAGGCTAGCAGAGAAGGTATATCCATTCATCCAATTAGGTTGACGATGGTTCTACATCCTCCCGGTGGGGGCTCCTCACTGGCAGGTGGGTCAGTAGGATACAACTAACAGAAATGTGTGTGGGAAGGAATCAATTGGCCACATCATCTACATCGGGGAGAAAAGAACGAGGTAATAATGACTTACAGGTCTTCCATGCAGGCCTTCATAGTGCAGTAGGTTCTTCTGTAGGACCATCTTCTCACACGACAGCTGTTCCTTGGTCATTGTCTACACGAACGAGATGGATGCTTACAATGAAACACTGTCATACTGTAAATGAAGAGTGAGCAGTATATACTTTGACATTATGAAGAATAGAAAACATTAGGGATGCATGATTAATCGGTGGCATGATCGGCCATACAAATGTCATATCGGTATCGGATCGGTCATAAAATAATACAGATTATTGAATCGGTTTTCACCAGCAAATAGTTTTTTAAATGAAAAATGTAAAAGATCATCAATGAGTTCAATATAAATCAAAAGTGTCTAGTACCTCTAGTCTAGAACAAAAGCCAAATCAAATATGATGTAAAATCTTTACATTTTTCTACATTTAATTTGTGTACTCATCTCTTTCAGTAGTCATTCGGTTGTGAAAACAGACACTTGGAAAAGAGTATAGGCTATTTATTGATTGATTGAATACTTTATTAACAGGCTTTGGGCCAACCCCCTAGAGGGCCTATGATGGTTTTCAATGTGGTCCTCTGCATAATATCGGAATCGGTCAGAATCGGTATCGGCAGATATGACCCTGCAAATAATCAGATATCGGATATCGGTCATAATTTCATAATCGTGCACGCCTAGAAAAAATAGCTATAAATAAACTATGCATACCGAGCACATTACCAAAAGGTCTGCATATAGTTTGGCTGTGCGCATTGCCAGGCATGGACTGTATTTTCAAAAGTCACACTTGTGTGAGCTTATCACCATACATAATCATACATCAGCCAATCAGCTGAGCTCATTCCGTGCTCATCCAGACAGACACACATACACAAAGCTGTGCATAGGAGCGGCTAGCGCCACTCTAAAAAAGACGAAAAAAACTAAACAGAAGGAATTTGCATATAATTATAGGCAAATGTTTTTTGTCCTATTAATGACATGGCAGGTTGAGAGTCATTCAAACATGGCATGTCTACAATTATTGCTCATGGAGCTCAGAACTGTATTACGGCATGTTTCTCCAGAACCTCTGTAAATCTTCCACAGAGCAACACCTGCAGGGTCAGTGTGCTGACCTTGACATCGTCGGGCCAGCCGTCCTCCTGTCTCTTCCCTCGGACCCTCCGCTGGATCAGCTCCAGGGTCTCCTCTTTGGTGGGCCGCTGGCCCCGCCCCTCCCCCGGTGCATCGTGGGTGGCGTGGTCCAGCGTGGAGCCGAAGCTCTTGGGCAGGGTGTTGCTGCGAGGGCGAGTCAGCGGACCGAGCTCGCTCTCTGCACGGTGTTTAGCATCTGGAGAGAGAGAGAAAGGGAGAAAAGGTAGAGACGATAGAGATCGATGAAAAGAAAGAAAGAATAGTGCAAGACAGACGGCAGAGAGATGGAGGAGAGAGAGCATAATTTGAGCCCATCTTCATCAGAAAATGGTCTCACTTCACAACTGGACGGCTGAGGCATGCAGGAGGGTTGATGGACAGCTGCCATGGTGACAAGCAGCCAATCACAATGCAGAGATAGAGGGAAGCCCGCCCACAGAGCACGCAATCACACGCACACACACACAGTGAATGAAACCACAGCTACCACACAGTCACACAACACCAAGTCCAAACCTTACCACCACAAGGCTAACAAACAAACATACCAAAGGAAACAAATCAGAACAAAAACAGGACATTCTCCCCACGGTGCACGGTAAAAAACAATCAAAACTACTTTGCGGGGTCAGTGTAAGCCCGTGAAGTAGCGTGCGTGTCACAGAGTTACCACTGGGTAAGTTGTGAGTGTAGTAACATTGTAAAGTAAAGGGTACATATATGTAGTTATGTTTTCTACTTACTGAGGGTTGGGTACTTACTGAGGTGGTACTGTTTAGAGCAGAGGCCAGAGTAGGGGTGAGGCTGGGGGACAAGCGTGTGATGGGGGGGCGTGTGGGGAGAGGAGAAGGAGGGGGAGGGGGGGTGGTGGCGTCTGTGTGAATGGAGCAACGCCTGGTGCCTCAAGGTGCTTCGGGGCAATAGGTGGTGCTGGCGTCCTGGTTGGCCCAATCAGTCAATCAATCAACCAGTCGGTGGGTGGGGGAAGGAGGGAGGAAGCAGGAGAGCGGGTGTTGCCGTTAATTGGTCTGGTTTTGATTTGTTTGATTGTTTTTAAACAGAGAGAGAAGAGAAATAAAGAGAGAAGCGCTTCGGGCCACAGAGTTCTCCTTGCAAAGGAGAGCTGCCGCCATCACAAGGACAGACAAACTTGTTCACCGGGAGCCTCTGTTCGGGAAGGTGAAACCACATACAATCTATCCCACCAGTGTACATCAAGGGTATTCAATTTGCTCACGCGTACCGAAATTACTAGAAGTTTAGAACAATTCCTGCAACTTAGGTAGACTTCAGGGCCTATCTCTTCTCGTAGACAAGAGTTCAAATGTGGTACCTCTAAGGCGCCTACCATATGAGCACAATGCTGTTCAGCGAGTACCCGGTTTAATTTCCGGACAGCCACACCATTTGCTGAATCATCCCCTGAAGTCATCTCCTACTCTCTCTCTCCGCATTTTCTGTCTCTCTCAATAAAAGCGGGGGGGAAAATGCCCCAAAAATATCTTAAGAAAGAAAAAAATTAAGAAAACAGTTATTTGGTATCTAGGGGGTCAGAATCAAAATTGAAGGTAGCTTCAGATCTACCAGCAGCTAAGCATGATGGTAAAAAAGTGAGTTTTCAAGCCCAGGCCGTTCAAATAGTTTATAATACAATAGGTACCATTATGGTTGAGCATGCTGAATGCACGCCTGTGGAAGCAGATGATGGAATCACAAGGAAGCACCGTCTAGATGGGGTTCCCAAAATGGAGCATGTGTGTGTGTGTGTGTGTGTGTGGCCAGCATGCATGCAGTGTTGCACCATCACAGAGGTCAAGGGTTAGAAGTGAGGGGTCAAGCTGCCCGATGAGGAACAGGATGCCACACGGACAATCAACCCAGGACACACACACACACACACACACACACACACACAGACACACAGACACACGCACACACACACACAATACCTTTGATCTGCCTGCGTATCTTGGTGAGGTCAGTCATCCACTTGAGAACTTTGGGGTTAGCTGCCTTGTCTCCATGAGAGGGCTGCGGAAAGCATGGATAACGCTTATGAACATGACCACTTCAAATGTTCTAATACAGTATCCTCATCTTATACAGTAGAGATAGGATATTTTCGCTGAATAACATTCTTTAATAGATGACATGCTGACCTCTATGGAATCGAAACGACTGAAATCAGTTGTATTGACTGAGCACTGTAGTCTACAATTAATTTTTGTTTTTTGCAACCCATTTTCTTTCATCCAATGTCAATCAATCCTCGGCTCTACACTCCCTCCGCCAACTGGGGAGAGCAACGGACTGATCTCATGCTTCCTTCAATGCATGAGGAGTCCAAGCCACTTCTTTCACCTGTCATGGGGTAGTTTCCCCGGTTGGACATGGAAGGAACACATTATTCCAACCAGTTCCTTTCCCTTCCATCAGGAGGCCATGGGGAGGCAGTATAGAGACCAAGATTACTGCATTGTTTTTTGTAATCCACGAGTTTGTCCACATGTCAATAACAGACAGTCTATAAGATCTGACGACATATAATGAAAGAAGATAATAATATAGAAAAATAATATGCTATTCTTTCAGTAAAAATGCTTTTCTTTGGTCAGCATGTCACACTCCATTATATAGTTGTTTTCTTTACCTTGTAGTTCCTCTCCTTCTCAAACTGATCTTCAAACTGTTTGATCTTCTTCTTCAGGTGCTGCAGTTTCTTGGTGAGCTGGTGGGACACAGAGTCCCCTCCTCTGATAGCCTCTTTGGAGCCAAATGATGCTCGGCGGGGCCTGCGTTTAAAGTTACACAATATAGAATATATAGTATTTAGAACTGCATACATTTCGAGATATAGGATATACTGTATAAAGTGTATATAGAGGATATAGGATTACTAATATAGGATATATATAAGATTCAGGAGAGCATGTAAGGTCATATATATATATATATATATATATATATATATATATATATATATATATAATTTTTTTCATTTCCTGAAAAATGAACATTTTGGAGTTATGAGGTTTCCTCCGGACAGCAGAGATATAGGGTTTAGAATGTAAGTAAAAGGTGATATATACAATATATATGGTTTAAGACAGTGTTAAGGCCCCACTACTATATTATTACATTTTCAGGTTTTTTTTAAAGTGCAACTCCCGTATTTTGTTACAGCTCATTCATTACAAAACTTCTAAGTGTTGTTATTATCACATAATGCAGTGTTACGGCGCTCGCTCACCTCTGTGTCTTGGTGGGCGAGATGGCGTCGGGGTCCTGATGCAGGAACCGATGGGCGCCATGCGCCCCGAAGTCCAGGAAGCGGCGAGCTAGCAGGTGCTCCTCGTCCTCCTCGTCCAGCGGCAGGGGAGGCAGGGACACCATGCGACCGGCCAGCGGGGACAGCTGAGCTTCCCCACTCTCGCTGTCGTCCTGCCAGGACGCCCTGTAGGCTGGCACTGGGTCTGTGTGACGGGAAGAGATGGAGAGGACCGTTGACAGGCCGCATAGAGTGGCTAAACGCATACAAACAAACATGCACACACAGTTACACACCCACACGGACAGAGGTTAGGAATAAAAGCCCATTGTCTTAGCCAGGGGGATTTGAGATGGAGCAGACAGTCAAAAACACGTGCATGCTCCTTCTGACTCACTCCTCAAACTGCACTACCACTACAGAGAGGCAACAAGGTTATGGTAACGTGACGGAGGAGAATACGAAGAGTCTTGGAGAGAGGATGAGGAATGGAAGAAAGGCCTGAGAGGAAGTGTTTTAGTGATGGAAGGTTACAGATGGGTGGTTGGATTTACAGTACAGATGAACCTGAACGGATAGATGAATGAATGGGATACAGTGAGGGAAAGAGAGAGAGAGGTGGCTGGATGGCATACTACTTACCATGGCCTTCCCTCTGCAGGTGCATACATGAGAAATCTATTAGGTGGAGATGGGAGGGGGGTGATGCTGGTCGGATTGGAGGCGAGGGAGATGCAGAGAAGAAAAGACGAAGAGAGGGACAGAGAAAGAGAGAAAGAGAGAAAGAGAGAAAGAAAGAAAGAAAGAAAGAAAGAAAGAAAGGACAGAGATAGTGGAGATAGTGGAGATTTGTGGTGAGGTGACAATCATTCATTCATAGTCATTCACTCACTGGCTGTCTTCATTTAAAAACAATCAAAGAAAAAATATAATACACATCCTCTGTTTGTTGGTGCCGTGCCAAAAAACATGTATTTGCGACAAAACAGCATGTTTCGACCCTTCAGTCTTTTTACAAGATACTTGAAGAAGACTGAAGGGTCGAACCGTGGTATAATGTGCTAAATACTACTTACACAGCTCAAAGAATATCAGGGAATGCAACGGAATAGCATCATATAATATGCATCAAGTATACATATGCATAAGTAGACTGTAGTGTAAAGGTTTCACCTCTCACTGAAAGAAACCTAAGAATGCTTGTGTGGCAGTGATGCAATAATAGTATAAAAACACATTATATAATGGTACACCATCTCCTTTTGCTGTCAAACGTGGTGGCATGTCAATCTATCTAAACAAACAAAAACATCCATGATGAGCCACTTCAAACCATTTTTCGGATATAAAGTTACAACAGTGTGTTGGGATGGAGAAAGAATTGCAGTTGAATTACCTCCAGAATTGTGCCATTTGAATATCATAGTCACGATGACATGGCACAGGCCTGCTATGTATTATTTTGGGTACAGCTTGGTCCTTCTGACACTAGCAGATTCCCCTCTTATCTTTCTATATGACTAGACTCTCTCCCTGCTTTCCCCTGAGAACTACCAGCCTGAATGTTTAACCCATTAAGACTGCAGGGAAAGTCATTTTAGATTTGAGCTATATATCATCTCTGTCCAGTTGAAACCTCATATGTCCAAAACTGTTACTTTTCAGGATTCCAAAATAGCAGATCTACAAGCTGAAAACAGCGTTTGGAGCTTGTAGATCTGCTATTTGTGATATACACTGTAGTATGATCAAGTAGAGCATTCATTTTGTTTAAGAAAAAAACACAAAAAGCTAAAATATGGAGATAAGGGTTCTGACCGACAACGATATATGTAGCAACATGTGTTTTTCAGAAAGCTGTCAGGATTTAGAGGGCATTTGTAGGCCTCAGGTCCTAATGTGTTAATGTACTTCTCCCATGAGCTCATGTACTAAACGTCCACTATAAGTTTACAATGTGAAGTGTTGCCGACTCAGTTTGCTTCAGCAACTACAAATTGATAGACATTCCATAGACAGGACTATATATGAATATATACCTTCCCACTGATTGTCAGGGAAGAGCTGAAGGTGGGGGGAGTAGCCCATGTTTGGTTGGCATTGTGGCAAATGGTTCCTATTGGCCTCGCTGGTGTTGGCATTCTGGTCACACAGACGAGACTCTGTGTCCTAGAATGGGGGAGAGAGGGAGGCAGAGGAACATAATGAAAAGAAAGGAGGGTAGAAGGTGATGAAGCAAGTTGTTATAAAGGGGGATACAGGAATTAACAGAGACATTTCACATTTGCCATAAAATCATGTGAAAAAAAGAAACTGATATTTTAGATATGGACTAGTAGGCCTATCTGTAAACATTTTAATAATGTCATGCCATTCATATGCATGAGAACACTGAAGCATAGTCTGCTTGAAATGAATAAAATGACACAATGATTATGTTTGTACTTACGCAGCTCATGATATCAGACTGTCCCATGTTATCACAGGGTTGACTGTCCTTCCTACAAACATAGAAGACTAATGTCATCAACATGCGTAAATAATAACAATGACCAATACCTGAATACGAAGTACTACGGTTGCAATATGAGTTCAAAACCTTTCTACAATTTTGGCATTTCCTGGGACAAATTTAATACCAAGAACAAATGTATTGTGTAAAGTTTCAGGCATCAATACAACAACAACAATTCTTTCATTTGTTTTCACAAACTGCCATGAAAAGGTATAATAGTGAATGTAATGTAATGTTTATGTGAGCAGTGTGTGTGTGTGTGTGTGTGTGTGTGTGTGTGTGTGTGTGCGTGTGCGTGTGTGTGTGTGTGTTCGCACTTGCACGCACATGTGTCCATTTCAATACATTAAATGAGCCAACAGACTATGTTAAATTGATTATCTAACATGACAGCACGTCAAGTGATCCATGCATCGGCAAAGACCCAAGGCAAAATGGCTGCCTCATGTTTGTGCTCGTTTGTGTGAGAGATTCTAAGATTATGTGTGCGTCTGGAAACTGTGACACTGTGACTGACCTCAAGAAGGATAAAGCTGTCTGAATCACTCACTCTCCTTAAAACTAAAAATCTATAAACATGGTGCCCCAGGCCGTTCCTTTGACCTTTAAGTCAAATAATAGATAAGAATATGTACTGTGTATTAGGGCTTTAAGCAACTAGTCGACCATTCAACTAGTCGACTAGTAACTCCACTAGTTGACCTTGTTGGTACTAGTTGACTAATTGATGAGAAAAAATATATAAAAATGTTGTGTCATCTCTCGTTTCACCCGGACGTGAAACGACTACAGGCCTGAAGCTAAAGATGATACTCTGGTCACCCATCCTTACAATCAACTAACACATCATATCCACCCACCTGGCAGTGTTAATGTTGTTCTCAGCGTCGATGAGGGCCTCTGTGTCCATATCCATCCCTGAGCTGTCCTCTAGGGCGGCGCTAGAGCCCTCCACAGCCTGCCAGAAAAGAAAAGTCATTGCTTTTTTTAATGTAATGAAAAACCAGATCAGTTTAGAGAGACACACACACACACACACACACACACACACACACAGGCATACGTCTTGTCAGCCAAAAGGTGCTTCGCAAAAACAATATCAGTGCAACCAATCCATCTTTTTCCTATAACCCCTAAGTCTTTTGTGTGTGCATAACTTCCTTCAGCCAGTGTTTCCATGTCTGCTTATTATAAGCAACCTTTGGTTTGTTTTTCTGTAAAGTCGCTTGTAAATAAATGATTGGTAGTTTCTGGGTTTTTTTGGGCATCCATCTGAAAATATTTTGTGCAATTTGTTAAAATGTTTACATTTTTTATTCTCAATATCTTTTTAAATAACATATGTACAACCTCACAATGTGTCGCTGTGAGCTTGTAGATCTTCTATTTTTTTGTACTTGTTTTCATAGGCCTGGCCTATTGCAAAACTGGCAACACAGCAAGAGGAAGCGGAAGTTATGCACACACAAAACGCAAAGACTATTGCTAGTTATAGGAAAAAGGTGGATAGATTTGATGAAAATGCTTGTTCTACATGCTTAGATTTACAACTAAGAACAAAAGTTTCACTTTCCCTTTCTCCATTTCAGGCGTTCATGGCCAGAGATGGCTTTGTTTCATGACATCATGCATGAAGAGACATAAGTTACTGGCCTACTTTTGAGCACAGACCTACAGACAGACAGACAGACAAAGAGAGGCCAAGCCATCTGCTCTAGATGGCTTGGCCTTTGGCCACGTCGTAAAAAACACCCACACCAGACGCCACGCCAATAAATGCAATTTTAAAATGTCTCTGCTTGTTTGAAGTGAAAATGAGAAAGCTCTTTCTGTTGCTGCATGGCAGAGTGTATGTGTTTAACCACATGTATGTACCATTACTTCCATAAGTTCTAAGAATTCTGTGACAGACCTCTACTTTATTCCTGCAGAAAAATGTAATCTATGGTGGCCCAGTAGAACAAGGACATACTGTGTTTATCAAATAGCCTTGGAATGGGCCGACAGACTGACAACACAGACATGTGCAGCTAAACTACACATTATGAGTAGTGTGTTAGAGATGCATCTGTCCCGGATGCATCTTCGATTGATTTTTATTCCATTAAGACCTGAGGCCGATCCTACAAATGCCTTAAATGTTTAAAAGATAGCAGATGTACAAGCTTGCAGTGTGGCACGAAGTGACGTGCTGTGAGCTTGTATATCTGCTATTTTTGAATGGTCAACCTGAGTAGGGACACAGGAATGACCGTGAATGAACTTGGTGTGGCATTGAGCAACAGAGACCAGTGGAAGCAGCTTGTGTCGCAGATCTCGAGGACACTCGAGTCAACGCAAAAATCTAAAATGACACTGATGCTTCTCGAGGAAGTACCTGTATGTGATTCACTGACTTTGATTGTGAGATTGTACGAGTTTGAATGAAAGAATACATGCTTAAGGGCAGCCTCAGACTCTTAGTGGGTGTTTGTGTGCACATCCTGACCTGTGTGTCTTGCTGGCTGTGCTCTGCATGCTGCTCAGTCTGTATGACTGGGGTCTCCCTGTCTGGGTAGCAGGGGCTGTCCTCAGGGTCAGTCTGCTGTTCAATATCTTCATCATGGCTACTTTGGGTTGGAGGATCATCGGGGGCCGTCCTAGGAGACGCACAGATAAAACAAAATCAATGAAAAGATTACCATCAATAAAAATCACTCCTGTGAGGCTGTGTGAAGTGAGGGGCGCTAATATATTAAAGTCTAACTCATGTAGATTAGGTGATGTAATGGTGATGTGAAACAAACTGTGCCAACACAAACATTAAATGCCATTAACAATAAAGAGACAATATGACGTAATGAGGGACAATATGACGTAAATGTTCCCATCATTGTCAATGGTGTTTTTAAAACAAACATTGAACTAAAAACAAACATTAAACCTGTATATAGGAGGGGCTATAAATACAGGACAACAGGACTGCAGTATATACTGTGAACACATGTACGGTATGTCAGGGGTGACAGTTACCAGGTGTGGGTAGCTGTGGCCAAAATAGAGTCAGCTGACACCGGCGGGAGTCAAAGTGTCAAAGGGTCAGGAATGATCCCTTCAATAACAATCCCCCCCACCCCTCTAACCACAAGGCTATAGGGTTGGCCCCCTCTCCACAGTGCACTCTCACTGCACTGATGCCTGGGTTGCATCGACAACAGCCAGATTAGGAAATCAGCCTACATCCCGTCTACTCAACTGTACACCGATTGGCTCAAAAGTGTTGAGTCCTTTTTTAATCGACCAATTGTGTACCTAACACTAAAACGTGTGTGTGTGTAGTGTGTGTATGGGGGAGGGGTTCCTTACGCTTGGTTTTCATAGCTGCTGAGGTCTTGGTCGATGGAGGTCTTCAGGTCCAACAAGTGCTGCTCCACTGCTGCTCTGATGGTCCGCTCAATGATACTGAAACAGGAACACACACACACATTAACATACCGACAATCAATCAATTGTTCCTAAATGGGTTGGCCAGACAACTGCAATTGCACATGTGCATTCAGCATTGGCATATGCAGAGAATGAAGCCATGATAGCAGTTAGCTAGTAGCATCTCACAGAAACGTCTGTAGCATTGAGATAAACCATACTGCACAAGCTGTGGCAAAATGGAGGAGCTACTCAAGCCTCCAAGCTAGCCCAAGATGACAGGCAAGTCGGTAACAGTGACAATAATTGGAAAAAGTTTGAATGAATTCCGGGGTATGGGGGCGGGGCTACTAGTATCCCTGATAGGTAAAGGACAGTGACAGGCGCTATGTATTTGTCAGGGCCATGCAAACAAAATACTACAGAAGCACGCGCACAAACACACACAGTACTTGAGCCGCGTGC